>NC_080400.1:12151666-12475000 GCF_030265065.1 Corythoichthys intestinalis
TTATCCCCAATAATGATTGCAATTACAAATGCTGCATTTATTTTGCTTGCAATGAAAAAACACAAAAGAGAATGAAAAAAATGTAAATCATGATCATTTTACACAAAACTCTAAAAATGGGCCAGACAAAAGTATTGGCACCCTCAACCTAATACTTGGTAGCACAACTTTTAGAGAAAATAACTGCGAACAATCGCTTCCGGTATCCATCAATGAGTTTCTTACAATGCTCTGCCGGAATTTTAGACCATTCTTCTTTGGTTAACTGCTCCAGGTCTCTTAGATTTCAAGTGTGCCTTCTCCAAACTGCCATTTCAGATCTCTCCACAGGTGTTTAATAGGATCCAGGTCTGGACTAATTGCTGGCCACTTAGGAAGTCTCTAGTGCTTTCTCTTAAACCGTTTTCTAGTGCTTTTTGAAGTGTGTTTTGGGTCATTGTCCTGCTGGAAGACCCATGACCTCTGAGGGAGACCCAGCTTTCTCGCACTGGGCCCTACTTTATGCTGCAAAATGTGTTGGTAGTCTTCAGACTTCATAATGCTACTCACACGGTCATGCAGTCCAGTGCCAGAGGTAGCAAAGCAACCCCAAAACACAAAAGGAACCTCCGCCATGTTTGACTGTGGGGACCGTCATCTTTCTCCTGCAAACTCTATGTTGATGCCTTTTCCCAAAAAGCTCTACTTTTATCTCGTATGACCAGAGAACATTCTTCCAAAACGTTTTTGGCTTTCTCCGGTAAGTTTTGGCAAACTCTAGCCTGGCTTTTTTTATGTCTCTGGGTCAAAAGTGGTGTCTTCCTGGGTATCCTACCATAGGGTCCCTTTTCATTCAGATGCTGATGGAAAGTACGGGTTGACAATGTTGTACCCTCGGACTGTAAGACAGCTTGAACTTGTTTGGATGTTAGTCGAGGTTCCACAGTCAGCACAATCTTTAGTTGAAATCTCTCAAGTTTTCTTTTCCGTCCACATCTAGGGAAGTTAGCCACAGTGCAATGAGCTTTACACTTATTTATGACACTGCACACGGTAGACACAGGAACATTCAAGTCTTTGAAGATGGACTTGTAGCCTTGAGATTGCCAATGCTTCTTCACAATTTTGCTTCTCAAATCCTCAGACAGTTCTTTGGTCTTCTTTCTTTTCTCCATGCTCAATGTGGTACACACAAGGACATAGGACAGAGCTTGAGTCAACTTTAATCCATTTTAACTGGCTGCAAGTGTGATTTCGTTATTGCCACCACCTGTTATGTGCCACAGGTACAGTAACTAACAGGTGCTGTTAATTACACAAATTAGAGAAGCGTCACATGATTTTTCAAAGGGTGCCAATACTTTTGTCTGGACCATTTTTGGAGTTTGGTGTAAAATGATAAAGATTTTTTTTCCTATTCTGTGTTTTTTCATTGCAAGCAATATAAATGAAGATATCACTACCAAAGCATTTGTAATTGCAATCATTTTCTGGGAGAAATTGAGCATTATCTGACAGAATTGCAGGGGTGCCAATACTTTTGGCCAGTAGTGTACATGTGACAAAGTCAACATTGCAGGATGACATGCAGTTTCATTAGAAACACACCCTGGACTCACTGTGACATTCTTCTTACAGTCTGTCATACATTCCTGTTGATTTTAGGGCATTTCCAGTTCACTTCCTGTTGATTTTGCGGCAGACCCGGGCCACTTCTTGTTGATTTTGGGGCCTTCCCAACACGCTTCTTGTTGATCCTGAGTCATTCCTTTTGATTTTAGGGCATTTCCAGTTCACTTTCTGTTGCTTTTTGGGTGATTTGTTGATTTTGTGGCAAACCCAGGTCACTGCTTGTTGATTCAGATTTTTTTTTTTTTTAAAATAATTAAATTAATAGATGTATAGTGCTTTCACGTTTTTTTTTTAATGACGGTAAATATATATGGCGGAAAACACTCAAGTGACTTGAAGTTCCGCTCTGAGACCTCCAATTTAGCCAACTTTCAAAATTTTCCGATATGCATGTGTGGTACATCATTGGAAATCTTAAAATCTCAATTTTCTGGGGGAAGAAAATTTTGAACAGGAGGGCATTTTAAAAAATAATAATAATTTTTTAAAAAATGTTTTTAAACAGCAAAACCCTATATGGAGGTGAAAGCACGCGAGAGCAGAATTACAGATGCCATGACTTTAAGGAGATATTATCGCGTACTTACCTTGTTTCGATCCAAAAAACTCCATGTAGCATGTGAATGGCCACAGGTGGATTTTGGGGGGATTTTATGGGTGAAACATGGTAATATAACAAGGGTGACGATGAAGAAATCGCAGACATCAAGGAGTGGTCGAGATTTTCTTTTTCATATATTTACCCTTCTAAATGTTTTTTTTTTTTACTATTTTTTTTTTTGTTTGACTCGATTATTTATCATCTAACATATCGGAGAAAATGCGACAGTAACAAAAAAAATTCAATTAAGCGATAGTTATGAGGTACATATCTGGGACTTTTTTACAGATGCCATTTTTTTCATTGTGACATAATTTGTTTAAAAGTTTAAAATATGTGAATTAATAATTTTTTTAATTCGTTTTTTTTTTAAAACTAAATATGAGACATCAATTAATGATTCTAATTAAAAACGACATTTTGAATAATAATATTAATTAACTTCGTTTTATGGCTGGGTTGAAATAAAAGCGGTTGCGCGACGTCTGTAAATGGGGGTTTTCAGGGTAAAACGGACAATTTAAAAATAGTTCGGGGACTTAATGCGCCATGAATCTGCAATGGCAGCATCTAGACATGTTGTTCTATCAAGCACAGCAGTTCTTTTGGCTAAAAATACAGCAGTTTGTTTTACAGAGGGTTGCAAGAGTAGAAACGGCTTTTTCAGTTTTGTCTGTTTTACGCCATATATTTTTTTAAAGTAATTTAAAAAAAATAAAGTGAAAATATAGTGATTTCCTCTTTTGATTTTTTAAAAACAAAATGAAACAAATAAACAATGAATAAAAAAATAATAATCATTAATATTAAAAAAAAAAAAAAATTGGGGAAAATTTCCATTTTTTAAATTTCTTAACAAAAAAAAAAAACCCACACACAAAAATACGAACAAAAATAGAAAAATGAAAAATAATCTTTCAATTAAACATGGAAAAAGAGTAAATATTCTTTTTATTTTTTATTATTTTAAAAAATTATCATTAATTTATTTGAAATAAAAGAAAAAAAATAAAACAAAATAATAGTGCTTGCGCTTCCATTGAGGACTACAGAAATATGTTCGAAACTTTATGTTTATTTAAGTCGATGCACAGGATATACTTTGCCGGGCCCGAGCTGGCCCCTGGGCTGCCAAGTCGGAATGAGCTGTCAAGATTGCACTTTGGATGGTGCTGCAAATGCATGGCAGTGGACTGAAATGCTCACTTCTGAAAATTAAGCCACAGTGAATCATTTTTCTGTGCCCGATCCCAAAAGTCCAAATTGTGCCCGAATTTCTCACGCAGAAGAAGACGAAGAAAAAGTTTATTTTTTCTTTCCCCAGGTTCTTTTATTCTCTAAATGAACAGGAAATGACGACACACATCATTCAGGAACAAAAAGAAAGCATTCGTCACCTAAGACAAATAATCAATTTTTAAAGGAAAGAATAATTCAAAGCTGGTCGGCCAAGATAAATGTCCTCAAGTGCCCCAGGTGCCTTCGAGAAGATCCGTCCTGAGCTTTCAACGCATGCACTTTTTGTGATTTCCAATGCAAACAGGGAGGCCCAAGAAGTGCGTCACAAGAAAGTGCAATTTTACTAGGTATCTGTGTTATCTGTTTATGACTTTGCTTTCTGATCAAGTCAGATAGACAAACAATACAGAAATGAATGTACCAAGTAAAATGAACAAACATATGGGAACAAATATCTATACACTACAGTGGCAGATGCTGGTCTTTTAGTGAAGGGAAGCTCAAAGTGTGTCAGCCTGTGAGTGCTGTGTGACGGTGGAGGGGCTCAGCGGCAGCTGCTGCTCGCTAGATATAAAAACTAAAGTGCCAGAAGTTTTCAAAAACAAACAGCTACAATAGAAAAAATTAGGTCTGGCAAAATTATCGTGTTAACGGGCGGTAATCAAGTTCTTTTGATAAATCACGTTAAAATATTTGACGCAATTAGCGCACATGCCCCGCTCAAACAGATTAACACAGTGTCATGTCCAATTGTTACTTGTGTTTTTTTGTGTTTTGTCGCCCTCTGCTGGCGCTTGGGTGCGACTGATTTTATGGGTTTCAGCACCATGAGCATTGTGTAATTATTGACATCAACAATGGCGAGCTACTAGTTTATTTTTTGTTTGAAAATTTTACAAATTTTATTAAAACGAAAACATTAAGAGGGGTTTTATTATAAAATTTCTATAACTTGTACTAACATTTATCTTTTAAGAACTACAAGTCTTTCGATCCATGGATCGCTTTAAAGGGTATTATAATACTAAGGGGCTGTGAGATATCAATAGAACCGTTATGTGGCAAGATAACAAATATTAATAAAGTTAACAAAAAAATAAATCACATTCATGAGCAATTATCGAAAATAGATCGAAAATTACGAACGTTACCGAAAGTATTCCGGAAACAGCCGAATGGGGCGGAGACGTGACAACAAGGAAACAAAAGGTCGAGGCAGGTGTCATCGTTGTTTATCGACGAGAAAGTTGCGTTCGTCTTTTATCAAAAAATCGCTAAAATGGTTCAAACCTGTCATGCTATGTGGTGTACAAATAGCCATTTGTCGCAATGTAGTACCCATGAGTTCCCGAACGCGAGAAAAAGAGCTGGACTACGCAGACAATGAGTAAAGTTCGTTCGTGCTAAGAGGGCTAATTTTGCAGACCCAGCCTCCGGCACGGTTTTGTGTCGTGCGCATTTTACACCTGAAAGCTATTCGAACTATGGATAAATGAAATCAGGTTTTGCGAAGAAATTGCTGCTGAAAGCAGATGCGGTGCCCACCATGCACGCGCAGCCACCGAAATGTCTCGAGATATCAAGAAAGAGGGCGCTGACTGGCTCTGATGAGACCACCCCAGGCTAACCAAAGGAGCGGAGCAGCCAAGCTCGAAATGGCCAGAGTGAGTACTCTTTTATAATAAAAAAAAACATATCACGCATTGGATATAGGACTGGACACATGTATAAATTATCGCTTGTAAAATATATAGAACAAATCCTCTAATCACATTCATATTTGTGTCTGTTGGTAGAGCGAAAACCTATGATAGCACAATAAATGCTAATTATTCTATACATTACTTTATTTTGCGGTCACGGTGTATCAGCTTCACAAAAAGAAATGCAAAAAAAACCATTCAGTGTTTCCCACATGATATGTTGCTGGCGTTTCATCAGTGTGATTGCTCCCCTCAATGATCCTTTCATTAGGCTGCATTGGCTTTCGTTTGGGCTCAAATTGCTAACCCAAAACACCAAAGAAAGGTTCATAACTCTCCTCGTCACCATTAGAAGAATGTTCGTTTCGTCGGATTCGTCGCTGCAACTAGAAACAAAATTGTCCGCCATCATCGCCGCCATTCAGTACTAAGCACTGAGCCAGTTGTTTCCTTGTAGTGACGTCACGCACACAATATGCTAGATTTCCGGGATCTCGGGGGCGGGTCCTTTTAGCTTCACAATCGATCCAAATTTCTATCATTTTCTTGGTGTTGCGATGTGTGTAATTACACGAAGTGGCATGATAGGAATCCAAAAGGCATGCTTTTATGGATAAATGATGGAATATTAGCATTTCCCCAGGTGTTGTAATACCCTTTAACAGAATGTTAATAATGTTAATGCCATCTTGTTGAGTTATTGTTATAATAAACAAATACAGTACTTATGTACAGTATGTTTAATGTGTCTCATTTTTCCATTCCAACAATAATTTCCAGAAACATATGGCATATTTTAATAGATGGTTTGAATTGCAATTACGATGAATTAATTCTTAAACTGTGATTAACTCGATTAAAAATTTTAATCGTTTGACAGCCCTAGAAAAAACACAAGATCTAAGCTCAATTTTTTGCTAGTTGTTTGGAACGAAGAGTCGCTAGGATGATTATGAAAGTCTCCGGTTCAACTCAGAACAAAGGAATGAAAATGTCTCCTTCGGATGTTTACCCCTGATTCGCCAATTCCGCTGTCAATCAATTCAGCCTTAGACAGATCATCCAATCATCATGCAGAGAAGCAGAGTGTCCGGGTCTGCCGAGCCCCGCCCACTGCCCATAGACCTTCAGAGACGCAAGGTGTCCGATGGGCGGGATAAACCCAGCCTTTAGCCAATGACTCGTCTCGCTTTGCTGTAATGGAACAATGTCCTCTCAACTCTGGAGATGCACAGCGTCCACACTGTTTAAAAGATTGTGACGCTGCGCAAATGAATGAAAAGCAAGCTAATTCTGAACAAAGTTGGGCGCGTTGTAGCGCATATTTAGTCAATCACATGTACACACAGCAGTATACATTTGATCATTTTTTGACATTTGGGAGGAAGCTGAGCTTAGAATCTTAGAGCAATCACCTCTGCTACAGCTCATTTGAATTTCAGGCTTTTCCCACATTGACCTTGAATGTCAACTCTTTGTCGAGAGTATCGAGCCGACAACGTAACACAATCCTCCTTTCAGAGCAATAATAATAACAGCCTTGACAAAGCAAGCAAGAATCTCGAATGGCCGGTCTTTTGTGACGTGCCTTCAACTATCACGCCTCTTGTTATGAGTCGGCGTGGCATTCGGGCACCTGATCGGATCCTGACCGGTCGCCGACTTCTCCGCCGACACCATGCCCTCCATGGGCATGCAGATGGCCGGCTGCGCCCTGTCCCTCCTCGGCTGGATCGGCGTGCTGATCGCTTGCGGGGCGCCCATGTGGCGCGTCACCGCTTTCATCGGCAGCACCATCGTCACCTCGCAGACCACGTGGGAGGGTCTGTGGATGAGCTGCGTTTTCCAGAGCACGGGCCAAATGCAATGTAAGGTCTACGATTCTATGCTAGCCCTGACCCAGGATCTACAGGCCGCACGTGCCTTGATGGTGGTCTCCATTATCGTCGGAGTAGCCGGGGTCCTCATGGCTTTCACTAGCGGCAAATGTACTAGCTTCATCCCCGATAAAAGGGAAAAAGCAAGAGTGGCAGTGGCCGGAGGGGTTTTTCTGATCATCAGTGGCCTTTTATGCATCATCCCTGCCTGCTGGACCGCCAGTCTCATCATCAGGAACTTCTACAACCCCACCGTGGTGGACGCCCAGAAGAGGGAGCTGGGGGCTTCACTGTACATCGCCTGGGGGGCGGGTGGTCTACTCCTGCTAGGCGGGGGGCTCCTGTGCGCCAGCTGCCCCCCCAAGAAGGACGAGTATCCATCCATGCGCTACCTTGCGAACAAGTCTTCAGGAGGGTACGGGAAAGTCGACTCCGTGAGATCGTACACACCGACAAAAACGTACATTTGAGATGATAAAAGACAGACTGGGATGATCAGGTTCTTCATTTTTGGAAATTATATGTTGCATACATATGGTGGAAAGTCTTCATTTTACTTCTCTGTCTTATAATTCTACACGTCTGATGTTTAAGTCATTGGTTGATGTAAAGGAATCATGTGCATCGACTTCATGTTTTCACTAAAATATAATTTCAACAACATTTCTGTCGTCATCAATGAAAAAGTGGATGTTTACGACATTTGATTTATTGCCGACGGAAAAGAAATCATGTGCATCGACCTGATGTTGTTCCCAAAAATATCATTTTGATGACATTTCTGTAGTCCTCCATGAACTACAAATATTTGGGATTTTGTTGTTGTTGATATTTTAATTAAAAATAAAATATTTGCTCTTTATTGAAATGAAAAGAAACCTAATAAATGCAAGATTTTTCCTCTTTATTTTAAAAAAAAAAAATGTAATTACCGTAATTTTGGCACTATAAGACGCACCCTTCAAATTTGGCACAAAAACGGCATTTGTTAATAGATAGGCCGCACTCAGGGCCAGCCCAGCCTATCCGCAGACTATGCAGCTGCTTAGGGCCCCTAACCACTAGGGGCCCCCCAATCTGGCAATTGTTTAATTTATATTCTGTTTTGTTTACTACAGTTTGCTTTATTTGACTTTTGTGAGTTTTGATACTTGATTACAAGCTTTAAAAAATAACATTTCTTCCTTAACTTCTTTCCTTCCTCTTTTAGAAAAAGGTTTGGCGCTATCTACTTTAAGTACTAACAATCATTTGGGGTGAGAAGTTTGAAGTATGCAGTGCAACAAAATCTGATTAATATACAAAATATGGACGTATAGGTTGGATTGCATGTATGGGTTTCACAGTACACTGTGATGAAATGGTGGGCCAAAAATATGGGCCCCTTTGCATTATTTTGCTTAGGGCCCCCAAATGGCCTTGGCCGCACTGTACTATAAGCGCAGCTGTCCTCACTGTATTATGGGATAATTACATCAAAAGATTTTCACCGGTAACACTTTATTTGAAAATGGCATCATACGGCTGTCATAAAACCAAATGAACCACCATGAAGCCTTGAACCAATTGGCTGCAATGCCTCATTGCTTCAAGAAGCTTCAATTGGCCATCACTTCTTCCTTGGGGGAAACTGTCAACCTCTGCTGCCACCTGCTGCCAACACTGTTGTCGTCCAACATGCCTCCGAGCATGCATTGCAGCGCTATAGATGTAAATAACAATCAAAATTCATGTTCAGTGGTAATTATTTCTTCAGTTACTGTTCCAGTTGTTTCATTAATTGCTACTTATGGTATTTGGAAACACTTTATTTGACAGTGGCGTTAGACAATCATTAGACAGTCATAATTATGACATGACACTGTCATGGGCATTAATGAATGCTTATAATTAGGGTTGTTCCGATCATGTTTTTTTGCTCCCGATCCGATCGTTTTAGTATCTGCCGATCCCGATATTTCCCGATCCAATTGCTTTTTTTTTTTTTTTGCTCCTGATTCAATTCCAATCATTCCCGATAATTTTTCCCGATCATATACATTTTGGCAATGCATTAAGAAAAAAATGAATAAAACTCTGACGAATATATACAGTACATTCTACAAACAGTACATAAGCACTGTATTTGATTATTATGACAATAAATCCTCAAGATGGCATTTACATTATTAACATTATTTCTGTGAGAGGGATCCACGGATAGAAAGACTTGTAATTCTTAAAGGATAAATGTGAGTTTGTATATTGTGACTAAATATTGCCATCTAGTGTATTTGTTGAGCTTTCAGTAAATGATACTGTAGCCATTTAACTGTTCTGCCCAAATGCATGATGGGAAGTGCAACCATGACTGTGCGTAGTGGCACCAATTGATATCTCTTCTCTGCGTTGAGAAATAAGATAGAGTGTTAAGAAAGAGATCAACTACTACCTTGCTTCCCCACATTGCTTCCCATGATATTTCTAATTGTTGAGAGAGGGATTGTAAGGCTTTAGCCGATTAAAAAAAGGCTCCAAAGACTGCTAAAATTCACTCTACTCATTTTGCGCTGCCTTTTAGCTCCATATATAGGTAAAACGGCGCCATTATAGATTGAATGCGACAATGCGTGAGTGGGTCATGCAGCGCATGTGTTAATTGCGTTAAATATTTTAATGTGATTAATTTAGAAAAAATTAATTACCGCCGTTAATGCGATAAATTTGATAACCCTACTTTAAGCCAAAACTGAAGCCTCTGGATGAGTGTAAGACATTTTGTCTACAATTAGAAAGCGATTTCATTAAAAAAATATATATATATTAAAAAAAGGCATGTCCGATATTTTTTTGCCGATTCCGATACTTTGAAAATGACGTGATCGGACCCGATCGATCTTATAACAGATGTCATTTAGTGTTATCCGGCAATTTATCTCACTTTTGAATGGATGTAAAAGATCCAAGCTGGACATAAATGAAGTTAGTGACATAATTTGCCGGATGACACTTAATGACATCTGTTATAAGCAGGGGTTGATTTGTGCCGGATCATGCCGGAACAATATCCGGCACCTCTTGATTTTGGCCTCCCTGTGTTCCAGGACTTATTTGGGCAGATCCACCACCTCTCGTGTTTCGAAAATAATACTAATATCAAAACGTTTTTAAAAGTATTGTAATAGCCCCGAATGGGGGGAAAGAAGGAGAGGATATGTTGATGGCTTTCTCCACTTTATTGTGGCAATAATCACAAAACAATAAACAAAATGATAGTGGACTACCGCCACATCCGACCGCTAACTTTTGCTTCTCGCCCGTCTCTCTCTCGCTTCCTACTACCTCACAGCTCTCCAGTCCAAGCATGTCTTACAGGAACCATGCTTAGTTACGGACATTAAAGTATAAAATAAAATAATTAGGGCTGTCAAACAATTAAAATTTTTAATAGAGTTAATCACAGCTTAAAAATGAATTAACCGTAAATAATCACAATTTAAATCATCGATAAAATATGCCATATTTTTCTGTAAAGTATTGTTGGAATGGAAAGATAAGACACGAGAGGGATAGATACATTCAACATACTGTACATAAGTACTGTATTTGTTTATTATAACAATCAATCAACAAGATGGCATTAACATTATTAACTGTTAAAGCGATCCATGGATAGAAAGACTTGTAGTTCTTAAAAGATAAATGTTAGCACAAGTTGTAGAAATTTTATATTGAAACCCCTCTTAATGCTTTCGTTTTAATAAAATTTGTAAAATTTTCAATCAAAAAATAAACTAGTAGCTCGCCATTGTTGATGTCAATAATTACACAATGGTGCTGAAACCCATAAAATCAGCCGCACCCAAGCGCCAGCAGAGGGCGACAAAACACCCAAAAACACAAGTAACAAGTGCACATGACACTGTGCTGTCATTTTCATCTATTTGAGCGGGGCATGTGCGTTAAATGCGTCAAATATTTTAACGTGATTAATTAAAAAAATTAATTATCGCCACTTAACGCGATAATTTTGACAGCCCTAAAAATAATACTATGCATAAATTCATTTACAGAACAAATCCCAAGAATTGCATGTTGTTTATAAACACTTAACATCACTTGAAAGAGTCGGAGATTTGTTGATGCAATGAAAAGCTGGACCAACAAATCACGCCCCTGACATAAAAAATAAAAAAAAAACTTTGGAAATGTGCGGCATCTGGGGAGCAAGCAGCCAGGATCAAAAGGTATTTCAACATGCTAAAAAGATAGTTGCATTTACTGTCTTTTTTAAAAGAAGGAAGAAGGTTCAAAACGAGTCAGAAAAACAACAACAACCAGCAATGAGGGCAGCTGCAGCGATCATGCTAACGGGCAGAACCGGGAGGCTAGCGCCGCAGCAGCTAGCCAGGCTCACGGACAGCCAAACAAGCTGGGGCAGGAGGCTGCTACTATGGCAGCAGCTGGTCAGGTTCAGCGCCACCCGGAGTGGGGGCCAGCTACAGCAGCAGCAGTCAGCCAGGTGGACCACCAACAGCCAGATCAACAGGCCAGTACCCTTATGGGAAATTCAGGTCTGGGCTGCACAATTTGTAAGACGGGGGGAACTTGGGGGCCAGAGAAGACCGGGGGGTGAAACTCGCAAAAGAATGGGTTTGTGTTAGTTATTGTAATCTCAGATTTTTTTATTTTATGGTTTACAAATTAGACTGTACGTTACTGTAAGTCCCACCTGCAGTTATGTGGACGATTGCACGTGCTGTATATAGTATAGCCTAAATGAATGTAAACTGTTGTCATAACATTTATACCATGGATATTATCTAAAATTGAGGCTTGTAAGTCCCACAGCATGGCAAGTGGGCATTTGCATGTTGTTTTCAGCACCATTTTCTGCGTATGTTCCGGGACCTGTGCCCGTCTCATCATCATCCCTGCGCTGTCATATGTACTTTGTGTTCCGGCACCTTATGATTTACAAATAAAGCACTGGTCATAAGCATTCAGTAGTGCCCATGATACTGTTATGTCATAATTATGACGGTCTTATGACAGTCTTATGACGCCGCTGTCAAATAAAATGTTAATTATTAACCCAAATAAATCAACAAATAAGCCATACTTGGACTATAAGCCGCAGGATTCAAAATGAAGGAAAAAAGTAGCGTCGTATAGTCCCAAAATTACGGTAAATAAAAATAAAAACCAATAAATGAAAACTCAAAAATAGGGGGTGGTCAGTGGCAGTGAATAAATTATTTTACGTCGCAGTTTACGTCAAGTGAAATTTAAGACTTTTTAAGACCAATTATTTGGTGAAAAACAAGCTTATTTTTGTCCTTCTGTAGTGAATTGAAATGAGTTTATCGCTAGTAGACGTGTCTATGGCCGTCAGTGGCAGACAATGCAAGGCAACGGGTTAATTATGGGGCAAAAATCCCAGAACCACATGGGGGGGACCTAGTGAATGACCTACAGAGAGCTGGGACCACAGTAACACAATGCGCCGCCAGGGACTCAAATCCTGCACTGCCAGACGTGTCCCCCTGCTTAAGCCAGTACACGTCCAGCCCGTCTGCAGTTCGCTAGAGAGCATTTGGATGATCCAGAAGAGGACTGGGAGAATGTGTTATGGTCAGATGAAACCAAAATAGAACTTTTTGGTAGAAACACAGGTGCTGTTGTTTGGAGGAGAAAAAATACTGAATTGCATCCGAAGAACACCATACCCACTGTGAAGCATTGGGGTGGAAACATCATGCTTTGGGGCTGTTTTTCTGCAAAGGGACCAGGACGACTGATCTGTGTAAAGGAAAGAATGAATAGGTCCATGTATTGAAAGATTTTGAGTGAAAATCTCCTTCCATCAGGAAAGGCATTGAAGATGAGACGTGGCTAAGTCTTTCAGCATGACAATGATCCCAAACACACAGCCAGGGCAACAACGGAGTGGCTTCGTAAGAAGCATTTCAAGGTCCTGGAGTGGCCCAGCTAGTCTCCAGATCTCAACCCCATAGAAAATCCGTGGAGGGAGTTGAAAGTCCGTGTTGCCCTATGACAGCCCCAAAACATCACTGTTCTAGAGGAGATCTGCATGGAGGAATGGGCCAAAATACCAGCAACCATGTGTGAAAAGCTTGTGAAGAGTTACAGAAAACATTTGGCCTCCGCTATTGCCAACAAAGGGTACATAACAAAATATTGAGATAAACTTTTGGTATTGACCAAATACAGTACTTATTTTCCACCATGATTTGCAAATAAATTCTTTAAAAATCAAACAATGTGATTTTCTGTTTTATTTTTTTTTTTTCAAATTCTGTCTCTCGTGATTGAGGTTTACCCATGTTGACAATTACAGGCCTCTCCAATATTTTCAAGTGGGAGAACATGAACAATTAGTGGTTGACTAAATACCTATTTGCCCCACTGTACATGTAAAGTTTCCATATTCCTAATTTTGTTTTGCTGTTTTGCGTTTCTGGTTGCCATACATTTGCTATCTCGTACTTCTCTCTCAGTTGTTATTTCACTTCGGTTCCGGGAGAACCAGTTTTTCGACCTCCTGCAGGAAGCAAGGGACGCTCTCACTCTCAATTTTGGGAACAAATTAAAGCAGAAATCATCAAACTTGGGTTACACAAACAGTAGTTTAAGGCCTTGTTCAGACAGGCATCTAAAATCAGATTTTTAGCATTTTAGCGAAAATACACACGATCCCAGGCTTCAACTGGGACCGTGTGCTTTGGTCAGATGAGCCCAATGCACATCTTTCGTGGGACGCCAGACCCACTTTGAGTGTTTGTTGCCAAAAAGCTCAATCTTGGTCTCACACAAAAATACACATATTCCCAGGCTTTAACTGGGACCGTGTCCTTTGGTCAGATGAGACCAAGATTGAGCTTTTTGGCAACAAACACTCTAAGTGGGTCTGGCGTGCCACAAAAGATGCGCATGTTGAAAAGCACCTCTTACCCACTGTGAAGTATGGGGGTGGGTCAGTGATGCTGTGGGGCTGTTTCGCTTCCAAAGGCCCTGGGAACCTTGTTAGGGTGCATGGCATCATGAATGCTTTGAAATACCAGGAAATTTTACATCAAAATCTGTTGCCCTCTGCCCGAAAGCTGAAGATGGGTCGTCACTGGGTCTTTCAGCAAGACAAAGACCCTATACATATGGCCAAATCTACACAGAAATGGTTCACCAGACACAATATCAAGCTCCTCCCACGGCCATCTCAGTCCCCAGGCCTTGCTTTGTTGGCAAAAGGGGGTTGTACAAAGTATTAACACCAGGGGTGCTAATAATTTTGACACACATTATTTGATGTCAAATAATTTTTTCTTTATGTGGGATTTTTTTACCCCACTGAATGAATGCACTTGTATTGAAGGTTGGATTTTTCTCTTTTTTTCCATTTAGGTCCCATATTATTTGAATTTTAAAAAATATATATTAGAAGCTAAAAAACACATCTTTTTTAGGGGTGCCAATAATTATGGAGGGCACTGTATATTTATAATTGCTCTTTACCTAAAAAAAAATGTTTTATCCGATAACTCTATTAATCTATAGAATTTTCAGTCAATTACTCGATTACTAAAATATTCGATAGCTGCAGCCCCTAAATACATATGAAAAAAAATCAGCAGCAGTTAATTACAATACTTGGCTTTAAAATAAGCAAAAGGTATTTGGTCCCCTTGAAAAGAACCAACCCGTGACTTCCTCTCACTCCTGCCTTTAGGTCCAACATGGCTCTTGAGGAGCTGGGCATTGTCCTAGCAATGCTGGGTCTGGCTGGGACCGTGATGATCTGCGCCCTGCCCATGTGGAAGGTAACGGCCTTCATCGGAACCCGCCTGGTGGTCATGCAGGTGTTTTGGGAGGGTCTGTGGATGACATGCGTCAGCGAGTACACGGGACAGATGCAGTGCAAGCTCTACGACGCCTTGCTAGACCTGTCCCCCGAGCTGCAGGCGGCTCGTGGATTGGTCTGCGTCGGCATGGTTCTCGGGTGCTTAGGCTTTCTGGTTTTCCTCGTGGGCGCACGGTGTACCAAGTGCCTGAACCACCCGCGCATCAAGGCACGAGTGGTTGTCGTTTCCGGACTCATCTTTGGACTAGCGGGCCTCGCACCCATGGTGGCCGTGTCTTGGACGGCTAACAGCGTGATCAAAGACTTTTACAACCCACGCGTCCCTGAAGGGCTTAAACGGGAAATGGGGGCGGCCATTTATATCGGCTTCATTGCATCGGCGTTGCTACTCTGCGGAGGAGGTTTTCTGTGTGCAAGTGGGCCACCGTCCAGGGGTGCAATCCGTTCCAATGCGTACGCCCCAGCGGGGACGCGTGCTGACAACAGCTATGGTATCAAAAACTATGTTTAGAACAGCAGTGGCTGGTATCCTGTATTCGAGATACGTAAAATGATAAGACGGAATGATATTTGGAGAGCAAAAAAGTTGTCAGGTTATGGGTAAAAAAAATCTAAGGAAAGAATAATAGTTTTGGTATTTTGTAAGCTACTGTATTTACGTAGCAAAAAGTGGATGTTGACTCATGAATGCTCACAAGTCTTTTCTCTTAATATTAGGGGTGTAACGGTACACAAAAATCTCGGTTCGGTACGTACCTCGGTTTTGAGGTCACGGTTCGGTTCATTTTCGGTACAGTAAGAAAACAAAATGCAAAATATAAATGTGCTAGTTGTTTATTACACACCTTTGTGCTTTCAACAATAGGAACAGTAGCCTATACAAAGCTAGAATTCTGATCCAAAAGTAGCGGGTATTTAAAGATAATCCAACAATAATTTGCCTTTCAAACCCCGCGTATTGGTCAACTTTCTTTCTGAAAGAAAAAAGAAGTCCTGTGCTAAAGAGAAAAGCAATCCCAATGACAAAGATTTTAACATGTGTTTTACAAATGAAATGCCTCAATGAATCATTTTTTTCCTTATGAACGGTTTTCAAAAGCTTTATTGGTGGATTTTCTCAAGTTAAAGCGCCACACGGAAATTAATAAATTAAATTGTTTAAGCAGGATCTGTGTACTATTCTTATTATTTCATTACAGGTGTTTTAGCTCACTTCAATTTATTTTATTTTTAAATTGGCTATTATTTATTTTATTATGTGTTTATATTTTACAAATGTGATGTAGTATTCATTTATATTCAGGGGTGCACATAATTTTTTTGCCCAGGTTCTCAGAGGAGGACCTGGAGATGTGACTTGGTCCTCATTGAGTTTGAGAGCCAACCCGCCTGATGCGATAAATTTATGACAAGCTTTACTTAGAGCCAATTAACTTTAATTAATTATATTAACAATTAATGCTTGATTAACATCAACTGGCACAACAAAATTGCCATTACGTTGAAATGTAAAGAAATAAAAAGCACCAATTCAAAATAAAGGGCATTATGCGGCTCCCACATTAACTCCAAGCCTTTTTAAAAGTGGGATGTCCTCCTCATAAGACCTTATTGAACGTGCATGTTTAGCTTTGTAAAATGCGAGCAAAGACACGTTTGTCAGTGCATGTCGCTGTTCATTACCTTTATTCCGCCACTTGTCCATAGGGCGAGCTGGGTCCTGTTTGACATCGATAGTTTGCTTAATTGCCACATGCTCTGTTTTTTTCGTGCTTTTCAAAGTTTGGATGGCTGAAATTCTTTGACCCTGCATAAAATGCGCTGCTTTTATCGGCGACATTGGGATTCTCACAGCACATTTTGTACCGCATTTTCGTGCGAGCATCATTTGCTTCTAGCCATGGTACCTCCTACTTTTCAGCAAAAGTCCTTTTTTTCGGTAGCTCCGGTGACGTCTCTGTCGTCTGTCTGTCTTTTGACGGGGGTGGGGGAACACGGAAGTAATTACTCGGTGTGGCCTGCCTCTGACATTTTGAGAAGTTATTTTCTCGTGTCCGCCGCAAATACGGTGGTCAGCCATCGGTACGCAAAAACGTATGGAAGTCGTTGAGGGCCAGCGCGTTTGTCTACGTCCGGTACGCATGCGCGCATGCGGACCACTTATGTGCACCCCTGTTTATATTGTATATTTTATGTTGTATAACTTTAGTTCCAACTGTATGTGAATATGAGTTCCTACTTGTCTCGTTGTGGTAGGAGGGTTTTGTATTGAACACGGTGCCGTGTTGGTTATTATTATAGCAGAGAAGACAGCAGTAAATCAACAAAGACAAGTCAACTGTGCCCCGATCTACCACTCAAGAGATCTGATGGACTCAAAAAGTGGGTTACGATTGCATATTAGTTTGAAAATCGACCGGATCCACCGTATTTGTGCACGAGTGACTTCCGGTCTGCCCGATCCTAGCTACCGGTAGTAGTATTGACGCAGGAGGGTCGCGTCTCGCGTCAAATAATAAACTCTGCCGTTCTTTTCGCGTGCGTCGTGTTGAGCTGCTTCTGGGACGCGTCTAACACGCGGCCGCACTGCGACTTGTGTGCATTGGCTGATTGACTTTAACGCCCGCGTTTCACTGCGTTCTCGCGGCGGCCACGTTGTCGCGCCGTTGACGTTTCTGGGTTATACTGTCCTACCGTGTTGGTCCTCATTATAGTAGAGAAGACGGAGCAAATATAATCTACACAAAGAAACTAACCCGATCGACTCACAGCCTCGAAAAGTAAGGGTTACATTACGTCAGAAACTCGTTCGGTACGCCTCCGTTCCGAACCGAGCACCACGTACCGAAACGGTTCAATCAGGGGTCGCGTTAACCGAATATTTTCCGTCGTTGACCGGTTTTTTAAAACGGTGACGGAAAAAACTGAAGTCCGTCCGTCATTTTGACAGGTTGCAATTCACACCCCAGACCACAGGGTGGCATATTAATTAGCTATTGTCTCTCTTAATGAATGACGTCGTTGGCTATTCTGTCAGAATATTGTAGCGTCACCGTGGTCTGGCGGCAGCACCGTGATTGACACATCAACGCGAGGTTCTTATTATTGCACCCGGTGTGCCAGCGCGTCATCCAATTGGTGGACTAGATTGTCGCCTGTGTATAGATAAGTTTCCGAGGTACTTCCGGTTTACTTCCTTATGTGTTCCTTCCCCTTCCGTTTCCGCCTGTTTACCGTTGAAGTCAATGGCGGTGGAATCGAAGTTGGAAGGTCTTTATACAAGATCCCGGGAATGTTATTTTGATGTAGGCGGGTGGAGAACCAAGCCAAGGCCTCCATGCTTCGTACCATGTCGATTTCCAAACCATGGGTGCTCGTACTCGTCATACAGGTGGGAGGGAAGGAGATGTACAAAACTGACAGCTCCTGCAGTCATGCCCCCGCTGTTATGGAAGGTAATGTGCTCTAAAAATACGAAACCTAAAATCTGGCGCATGAAACGACTTGTTGCCTTTGCTATTGATATTACGATGATGATTGTAATTACGAAGTTTTATCATTTTTACAACAACTAGCTTCTGCTACTGCTGCTAGCCGCCTGTTGCTAATCGTGTTTGAATGCACCGCATAAATCCAAGTGTTACAAGTTTTTATTCGTTTGTTTACAGCTGGGAAATGCTGTTATAAAAGAGAAGACAACTTGACTTGTACGTTGATGGACATATATCGAACATATATCGTTTGCGTTCCACAATGATGATGACAGCTCGACTCCCGGGAGAGGCCGAGAGAGGCAGGAATTGTGACAGACGGTGGTTCGCCGAGATCGCCGTGATCCAACTACGAACTTGTGAACGGTAGCATCTTTGAATATATGCTATTGGAGCTGGAATTACCGAGGACGGGAAAAAAGCACATCTAAATGCCGCCGAGGGCCTCCGTGATGTCGCTATTTGTTCACGAGGCTCCGGAGCTCTGCGGTCTGATATCACATTCTCGTATGCTATTTTTGCAATACTTTTATAAATGTGATTTATTGACCTGTTTTGGAGTGCACCAATCGTTTTAAATAAAACAAGAAATTGAATCATGTCTAAATGTATTACGCATTACCGCTACGTAAATTCCTCCTATTATGGCATGTTTTTCTGCTCGTTATCATTAATAATCAAAATGGCGAAGAAGTGTGTGGCGGTTGGTTGCAGTAACAGAGAAGATAGACGGAGAGACTTGAAGTTCTACCGTATTCTGAGAGACCCGAAGAGGAGAGCGAGATGGACTGCTGTAATTCGACAAGAAATCTGGGCACCAAACGATCCACAGACTATGTAGTCATTTTATATCTGGTAAGATGCATTTAATATATATTTAGAAGATTTTGGGCTGACAACCACAATTAAGATCATTGTGTGACGTTGGTGATTGGGGTCTATATAGTTGCCTCTTTTTCTTTGGGAGTGGAGTTGTTTTGTTGGTGTTGGCGGTAAGCAGAGTAAAAAGAGGGAGAAAAATACAACTTCCTTGTCTAATTTTTCGCCGCCAAGCAAGCGTTACAATATTAATTAAAAATGAATGAAAACTAAATACTATTGAATATGTCATCATTATCATTTTAAAAATTTAAGTGACTGGTAAAAATAGATTATGACTGGATTTTTATGACCCTGTCAGTCAAAATGACAGACAACGAAAATGTCTAGCGCAACCTCTGGGTTCAATACAGATATATGCACCGTTACACCCTTACTTAATATTGTATTCTGGTGTACACATTACTAAAACAGCTCACGCACTCAGCCGGCCCTATCACACCCCTATCTGACCTATCTTCCCTGTTCCAACCCTTTGTTTTAATATCACTATGTCACTCTGTTCATTCTTTCTGACTGTCCTCTTCTGTCCAGCTGCATTTTCTGCACAACACGAAATAAACAACTACAAAGTGTGCCAAACTCCCCTGTGGCATACTAAAATTGTTTCACAGATTTAACATCCTCTGTGTATAAGCAGGACAGGTGAGAAAAAAATCCAACTTCACAATTGTGAAAGTACTTTTCATAAAGTAGGAAAAACCTACAAACTAAACATCTTGACTGCACATAAAAATGTCAACTATCCTCTAAAAAATGCTTAACATATGAAGTGATGTCATCTTTAAATAATCCATAGATTTAGAGAAGTATATAAAATATTAACAAAACCAAATTAATAAAATTAAAACAGAAATACTCTGATTTTGCCCACCCAATAGCAGTCAAATGTTTTTTTGGGAATTATTATAACTTCATTGCATTTGCCTGCCATTACCATTGATCGACATCCAAGTCATTTAAACTGCAAAGACTGACTGTGAATGCTCATGTTTCAGTGCCATTGACAGCGCTAGACGTCCATTCCATTTTGACTGGGAGGGACTGGCAGCAATCATCTGCCAATGAGTGAACTATATTTAAAAGAAAAAAAAAACTGGGTGCAAAACAGAAAGAAAAAAACTGGCTGAGCCTGTTTTTCTGAGTGTCTAGCCTGACAAATAAATGGCTCCCTCTATTGGACAAAACTAATTGACACCCTGACGGCTAAGAACACCAGTGTGACTGCCTGCCAATCTCAGGGAGTCATTCATGCTTGAATATCATTCACCATTTATTATAAATGTGTACTATCAGTACAGTAATAAAGGAAAATTTGCGAACCCCTTTGTCGCAGACCATTGCTGAAAGCCCTTCTTTGTTCGTTTAAACAAACTTGCACATTGTGCTAAAAAACAAAACTTCTCCTTTAAATCAGTTTCTTCCCAGTGAGTAAAAAAGTCCACAGAGGATCTTTTGTCCTGCCTGCCGACTGATTCTATCAGGAAAAGTCAGATTGTTTTGATACGATGTCAGAACAAACAAAGAATTCCTCTCGGGTGGAGCCTTTCTCTGCTCTCTAACCGGTTTGTCATGGCAAACACGGCCTGACGGTGGTTGTCAGGGTTCCACCGTCGACATGCGCAGGCATCTGGAGCTGGCAGGCCTTGGTTTGGCCCTTTCCGGGTGGCTCTGCGCCATTTTGACCCGCTGCACGGCCTTGTGGACGGTGATCGGCACCGTGGACAACTCCACAGCTAGTCTGCCGGTCTATTGGGACGGGGCTTGGCTGGAATGGAACCACTGGGACCTGCTCCAAGACGGTCAGCTGCACTGCTCCTTTTATCAGTCGTTATTGTCGCTTTCTGGAAGCTTCCGAACATGGAGGGCACTCATCATGGCGGCGGTGGGTGCCGGGGCTTTTGCCACGTTGGTGGGCGCAGCTGGTGTCATGTGGTTCCCAAAACGGGGTCAGGTGAGTTAAGCTAGCATCAGAGGATTTTGAATACCCACATACAAGGGTGGGACAAAATAATGGGAATACCTAACATTTTGGCATCATAATTATTGAACATAATTGTTAAAGAATGGCACGAGGAACATTTTAATGAAGTTGAGTGTCTCGTATGGCCAGCAAAATCCCCAAACCTCAACATTATTGAGCATTTATGGTCAGTTTTAGAGTTTCAGCTAAGGCGTCCATGTTCACCGCCATTGTCTCTAAAAGAGTTAGAGGGTATTCTAACTGAAGAATGTCTAAAAATTCCTTTGGAAACAATCCACAAGTTGTATGAATAAATACCTCGGAGATTTGAGGCTGTAATTGTTGCAAAAGACGGACCTACACCATATAAAATTAGTTTTTGTTGATTTTTTTTTTAAGTCTTTCCATTATTTAGTCCAAACCCTGCAGAAAACACTTTGCACTAAAACATTGTTTCTGACTGAATTGACTTGTCCTGTATGGAATCACAAGAATGTCAAAATTGGTGGCAGAGTGGTTAGCACCACCACCTCAGTCCTGAGATTGTTGGTTCAATTCCGGTTCGATTTTGTATGTTCTCCCTTTGCCTACATGGGTTCTCTTCGGGTACTCCGACTTCCTCCCACATCCCAAAAACATACATTGTAGGCTGATTGAACACTCCAAATTGTCCGTAGATGTGAGAGTGTGCATGAAGGTTGTTGCCCTGCAACTGGCTGGCAACCAGTTCAAGGTGTACCCTGCTTCCTGCCCGTTGTTACCTGGGATAGGCTCCAGCACCCTCCTAAGGATAGGCGTTCAGAAGATGAATAAATAGAAAGAGAAATAAAGGAATGAAAATATAAAGGTATCCAGGGTGTCCCACAATTAATGTCACACCATCCAAGCATCCATAGCATGAAAACAACAAATCAAACAGTCACGATTTATTTACAGATGTATTCCGCCTTCTCCCTGAGACAGGCCCCCAAAGTCCATGTTTATCTGCGGCAAAACTAACTATCAGCAGTTTCAGTGAAAAAAAACTGGTCATGCTTGCAAGCATATCAGAATATTGCATTAAGCGAGATGCATACTGACTTCAGTGATCTTCCAGGAAGAGACTAACAAGATGGCGCCAGCAACGTCCGAAGTCATTCTGACCAGAAAGGTCCGAGCTGCCTGGTCCAAGATCAGTGACTGTGATCAACAGTAACAGATAGCCTCTACTTTTGAGAAAAACCTAACAGTATGAATTTGCAACCCTGTTACTGTGATCATCAGTAACAGCTAGCTTCCACACTTGAGAAAAAGCTAACATAGTACAGATTTGCAACCCTGTTACCTGCAACCCTTTTACTGTGTTAATCAGTAACAGCTATAGCTTCTACTCCTGAGACAAAAAACTGACATTAGTATAGATTTGCAAATGTTTAATCAGTGGTAAAAGCTTTTACTTCCGAGAAAAATCTAACATCAATACGGATTTGTAACCCTAACTGTGATTCGCAGGAAGAGCTGACATCAATACGGATTTGTAACCGTTACTGTGATTAGCAGTAACAGTAACTTCAACTCTGAGAAGGCGCTAAGATTAGTACAGATTTGAAACCGTTACTGTAACAATACGTCATGGCTAATTTATACTTCCGAGAAATGCTACTATTAGATTTAAATCCTGTTATTGTGATACCTATAACAGTTAGCGTCCACTCATGATAAAAAGCAAACATTAGTATACATTTGCAGCCATTACTCCGATCATCAGTAACAGTTAGCTTCTACCCTGAGAAAACTCTAACATTATGGATATGCACGCTTCTTAACGTGATTATACTGTAAATAACAGATAGCTCTAACTCCTGCGAAAACACTATCAATAGTAAGAGTTAGCTTCTACCCTGAGAAAACGCTTACAACATGGATATTATTCACCCTTCTTATTGTGATTATAAATAACTGCTAGCTCTAACTCCTGCGAAAACACTAATAGTACAAATTAACTTTTACTCTTGGTGAAAAAGCTAAAAATAATAAAGATTGGCAATCCTATTACTGTGATGACTTGCTTCTACTCCTGAGAAAAAGCTAAAATTGTTAGATTTACAACACTGTTAACAGGACTTGTTTAAAAAACTGAGCTTCTACTTATAAGAAAAAAAGCTAACTTTAGTATGGACTTGCAACCCTGTTAGTGATAATGCTAAATATTACGATTATCAAATGAATCAAGCACGCTTTTTTTATATGGATCTGCAAACTGACTTTGATGAATTGTAGCAGAAAACCAGATGCGTGAAGGCTTATTTTTCCAAGAATGCTGAAGCCAAAATATCCTTTAATTCTTCAATGACCCAGGTCAAGGTGTTCTCCGGGGCAGCGTACATCTTATCAGGAGTCCTGATTCTGATTCCAACCGCCTGGACCTGCCACCACACCAGCCAGCCGCTGGAGGGAGCGACGCACCTGAAAAGGGACTGGGGACCGGCGCTTTACTTGGGATGGGTCGCCTTTGGGCTCATGATGGTTGGTGGGGCCGTGCTCACCACGCTGTGTCCCACCACTGAGGAGGTATCAACCAGGGCTATTGAAGGTCCGACACCTCCATACCCTGAGGATGAGGTGATGCACCCCCTCAGCAGTATCAACAGGGCCACCTTTACACATAACCAGTACCAACATAGATCCATGCCCGTCTGACGTGCAGGATGCGGGTATCCATCCTTTAGTTTTCTAAAGGGCTTGGCTTTGTTTTGTGAAGGTGAGTTGAGTTTGGGCTGGATTTGTCACGGCTCAATCAAAGGTCAATAACACTGAAATGTGCATGGAGGAATATCTAAGGCTAGGTTCATACTACAGGTCTTAATGCACGAATCCGATTTTTTCGTTTTTTCCCACTCGAGTCATGCATTAACTTGTCGGTCTGAAAGGGACAAGTCTCATAGAATTGGACTATTTCAAATCCAATCTGAGTCACTTTCGTATGTGGTTCAAATCCGATCTGAGTCACATTTTTTCAGAACGTGACTGGCGGTCTGTACTGTCAAGACTCCCAAATCGGAATTCATGCAGCAATTACGTCAGCAAAGAGAAAGAGGCACGGAGGACGGCAGCCATGCAGGCTTCTTTCAAGCACGAAGCGGGCTTGACCAAGCGGGTCTCTTTGCTGATCTCGGACTGCAAATTAGTGCGCACGCGTGATACTTGAACTGTATCAGTGAACAAAGGCAGTCTGAACGGGCATGCCAAAAAAACAGATATGGCAAAAAAATGCATTAATTAAGACCTGTAGTATCAACCAAGCCTAAGTCTGCTATACTGTGAATTCCGTTTTACCGTTATAAGCCCTCCCACTCAAAATGGATTAGACGTCTAGAGCTATCAAGAGTAATGAAAAATGAGCATCAACAGCCAGTCCTCTTAGTTTTTATGAATTGGATGTCTCTCGTTGTCAACGGCAGGCAATTAGTTAAACATGGAGGACCAAATGGGACAGAGAGAAATCTCTAAACACATCTTTAAATGTGTCATTGATTTAAATTGGCATTTAATAAATGTTATTAATTGTGTCATTAAATCATTAAAATACAAGCTCATTTAATGTAAAAACATATACCGTAATTTTCGGACTATTAGCCGCCGCCCACCAACTTTGACATGAAAACGGCATTTGTTCATAGATAAGCCACACTTGATTATAAACCGCAGCTGTCCACATTGTGTTATGGGATGTTTACATCAAAAGATATTGATCGGTAACACTATTTGACAGCGGCATCATATGACTGTCATAAGACCAAATGAACCACAATGAAGCTTTGAACCAATTAGCTGCCAAGATTCATTGCTTCAAGAAGGTTCATTTGGCCACCACTGCTCCCTTGGGGGGAGACAGTCAACCTCTACTGCCACCTGCTATTAACACTGTTGTTGTCCATGCCTCCTAGCATGCATTGCAGCGCTACAGATGTTAATTCAATCAAAATTCATGTTCTGGGCTAAATATTTCTTCAGTTACTGTTCCAGTTGTTTCATTATTTGCTAGTATTTGGTAACACTTTATTTGACAGTGGCGCCATAAGACTGTCATCAGACAATCATAATTATGACATGACACTGTCATGAGCATTTATGAATGCTTATAAAAGATGTCATTTAGTGTTATCTGGCAAATTATCTCACCTTTGAATGGATGTAAAAGATCCAAGCTGGACATAAATGGAGTGAGTGACAGAATTTGCCGGATGACACTTAATGACATAAGCATTTAGTAATATCCAAGATAGTGTCATGTCATAATTATGACAGTCTTATGACAGTGTTATGACGCCGCTGTCAAATAAAGTGTTACCTATTAACCCATATAAATCAACTAATTAGCTACATTGGAGTACAAGCCGCAGTATTCAAAATGAAGGAAAAAAGTAGCTGCTTATAGTCCGAGAATTACGGTATAAATGTTTTACTATATAACGACCTATTTCATGGACATATGTTGCTATGTTGTATGAATTTTATTTTATTTTTTATTGAAATCATTGGCTGCCATGGATGACACAAGATGCCCAAGTCATTTTACAATTTTTGCAGATATTGTATTTTATTTATAACCCCCCCACCTATAAATTCAATTTTGTTTGCAGGATTTCTTTTTTTAAGCAGAATTTTACTTACCGTACTTTATTTCACTTTTTTTTTGGCCACTTTTTTTTCCTGAACAAAATGTCATGATTTTATTTTAAAAGCAGATTTTCCCTTGTTTTGCATGATTTCGCTTTTTTTAAGCAGTTTTATTTTTTTAAACCTCAAGTCAAAATGGATTGGACATCTAAAACAGTTATGGGCATTGAAACATGAGCATCCACAGTCTGTCCTCCAAGTTTAAATCAATTGGACGTCTATCTTTGTCAATGACAAGCAATGAGTAAAATACCATGAAATGCATGTATTGTATGGAAAAACACTGAAATTGTGACTGTTATAATTGTATTTATTTCATTTTTCTAATGTGAAATGTGTCACTAGAATGTACTGTTTACGGTTTACTTAAAAAATAAGGTGTTAATAAATCAGAATTATTGATAGAATTCGGGTATAT
Organism: Corythoichthys intestinalis; assembly: GCF_030265065.1. Lineage (NCBI taxonomy): Eukaryota > Metazoa > Chordata > Actinopteri > Syngnathiformes > Syngnathidae > Corythoichthys > Corythoichthys intestinalis. Next base: position 12,177,966 of record NC_080400.1, read on the forward strand.
TGTCTCCTTCTTTATTATTGTTGTTTCTTCTACAAGTATTTTTGCTCCTAAAAGTAGACCATTATTCTATTCAAATTACATTTTTGCAACATTTACACTTAATATTTCCTTAAATTACAACTTCGCCATCATTCATATCATGGTAATATTTGTAATTTTACAGTCATGAAATATATTAATTTTTCCCCAAACATTACTTTATTCTTTTAAAACGACTTTACATGTGGAATTCTTTACATATAGTTTGTCGGCTCATACACGTGATTTGAACATTTATCAATGTCGTAAATACACATTCTGTTAATAAAGTGTCTTTTTTTTCTTTCCGTGGTGCGTGAGTGACTTAATAAAGATTTTTCTTAACCAAACGGTGCCATTTAATTAAAATATAAATGTTATTAACTGTCTTGCTGCCATTGACGGCGCTAGACATCCAATCCATTTTGACTCAGATGGGCGAATTAACATTTGTTGGCACTGAAAAATGAGCTTTCTTAGCTAGTGCTCTCAGTTTAAATGAATTGGACATCCATTGTTGTCAGTGGCAGGCAATCAGTTAAATATGCAGTTATATTTATCTGTTGTAATTAAAAGATAAACGGGCTTGTAGCGTTGAGATTAAACATACAATAGCAGTTTATTGACTGAATTAGTGGCAATGGTCTTTGTTTTTTTTTCTTTCTTTAAGATTTTGTTACAGCTTCTCGTCACCTTCCTCCACATCCTTCAGACTGATGACCTCCACAGAGCCTCGACCTTTGGTTTCACAGCGAATCAGCTCGCCGAGCTCCCTGTAGCAGCCAGGATCCACCAGACACACCTGAAAAAGAAACAAATCAAGTAGGGGTGTGATAAAATATCGAAATGGTGATATATCGTGATACTTTGTATCCCAAAAGGTTATCGATATGCTCCTGCCAAGAATCGAGATATCGTTTTAAAAAGGTGTCACTGTTTAAAAAAAAAAAAAAAAGGAACCAACAAGTTTCTACCAAAATCTTCCACCATAATTGTGTCTCAGGTAACTGTAAAGGCCGAGTTATACTTCCGTGTCAGACCTGCGCCGTCAAGGAAGACCCGAGTTACGACCCTGTGCCGTAGCCTGACGCGCTCCTCTCGAATTTTCTAACCTTCACGTCGCGTAGACGTGTATGATGTGGCGAAAACGGACTGTGATTGGTCCGCTCAGACTGTTGTTTCTGGTTCAGCGCGAAATCACCGCCATTGTAGAATAGAATCAAACATTTTTCTACACGCATAAATGGACCAAGCCGACGGGCGATTCATCGAAGAGCAAGTCTCATCAAGACATTATTATGATTGCCAAATGGCAAGGTCGGCGATTAAAAAAAAGAAGAACCACCGAGACGTGTGTGTTCGGAATCCAGTGGCCACACGAAGCGGTGACCCAGTCGGCCAAAAACTGCCAACTTTTTATCACTTTATGTCGTATTTTTGGTTGGTGCACTTCATCATTTATTGTGTACATATGTTTGCTGTGAGTCTGTGACTTATTCACGTGTCACACTTCAAGTATATGAAGAATAAAGCACACATTTGGTGTCAAGAGTTGTTTTGATCTTTAATTTTCAATAACAGACAGTTCACACACGATACATCATCACTGTTTGAGAGTGCCTCGGTGCTTTTTATGATAACGTTAAAATCAAGGCTCCCAACGCAGTTTGGGAAGTTCCATAGACGCCAGAAATCTTCTATGGCTTCCCACCGGCTGGTTGTAGGACACGGCAAACAAATCAGGCTGGAGGGCTTTGCAGACCTTGGACGCAGTGCACGACGCCAGTTTGAAGCTAGCCGCCACAGCTAGCTCTCTCCACCCGAACTCTGTGTGCGGCATCAAAAGTCGGCCAGACCGCCTCAAAACCGTTATCTGCGTCGCCTGCCCCTCAACATTTGTATGTTCAACATTTATTCAATGTTGATGAGCAGAAGATTTATATTCAAGAGTTCCATCTTGCATTGTTTATTTTTTCTCCGTTAAACTAGACTAGCGGAAGTCAACAAGCATGCCCCAAAACCGCACAAACATAACGCCACACCCCTCTAGTGGCTTGGCGGTGAATTACAGAGCAACGCGTTCCCTCACCGCAAAACTATCGAATGTCGAATGACGCCGTAGTCGCTGCGCCGTCACCGCAACACGGGAGTATAACTCAGGCTTAAGGCTGCATTGATGGTGCTCGACGCTCAATTCATTTAGACTGGGAACTAGAGGTGGGAATCATTGGGCACCTAACGATTCGATTACGATTCAGAGGCTCTGATTCGATTATAAATCGATTATTGATGCACCACAACCCCCACCTCCCCCCGCTTTTAATTTTTTGTACACTAGTTCCAAAAATGGTTCAAAAATCCTCTCAGGCTAAACAAACTACTATTTCAGTATCAAGTTAACAGTTAAAAACTGTAAATAAAATACTCAAGTCCCCATTCTGTATCGGCAGCTTTAAACTACATTCAATTAATTTAATGTTGTGAATTAAGTTTAAGTTTTTAAAATTGCTCCCGTTATTCCATAATTTCCCTTCTGTCTACCTTCGACGTGAAATTTTTAAAACGGTTTCATCATTTAAAAGATAGATTCAAGTCAAGATTTTGCCAATTTTTTTCTTTTTCTTTTTAAGATAAAAAGTAATTAGGTTCGCTACAACAGTGCCTTCTGGAGAAGTCTACTGCTTTAAGACAGTGCTTCTCAATTATTTTCTGTTACGCCCCCCCCAAGGAAGACGGAAATGTTTTGCGCGCCCCCCCCCCAAACTCTCTGCCGCCACGGTAAATAGTATCATTTGTCTATAAAATTACTATTATAAGTACGCCTCTGACTAACATTGTGTCCTTTTTTACGATTAAAGAAGAAAAAAGTAACATATCAATTTATTATAAACTTTTTCAACGTTGTTTTGTTTGTAACAGAAAATACTTAACTCGCATCAATTTGCCTGATTTAAAAAAAAAAGTTACATCCAAGCTGTAAAAATACACTCAAGGTACATTTTTGACCATTTGATACTGAAAAATAAAATGTAATAAAATCAGTAAATAACAAATTCAAATTGATTAGAAACATTAACTCATGAGGACAATATGCCAAAAAATTTGACCGAAAAAACAAAACTGAATAAAAGGAAAAAAAAGTGTCTTTGGACAGAAGGACAATTTTTATTTTTGCTGCTCACAGTATCACCTCCTTTGCAATGGTGTGGTGTTATTTAGCACCGAGCATGCTAACAGTGCTCACTGGTTTGCTGATATAACACGGACAAAGCGGGACGATTGTTGGCAATATTCGGCACGTTTTCGCTGAAAAAGACGTGACGATCCCAAGCCGAAAATGGCACTTCTTGGGCGGAATCGTGAGACCCGGAGAAGACAGTGGGTCGCTGCTTGAGTCCGGCCGGAAAACGGCTTTCAAAAACGGCGCACACTTCTTCATATCTGTTTTCTGTGTGCTCTTGTTTAGTTCAAAAATACTGCGCACACTCTGAAAATGAGAGCGCCACTGCCACCCACTGAGTGGATGTGCAAGTACACGTTATTCTACTACGGCAAAAAAAAAAAAAAGAGCATGTTTCCCGAGGTCACATGTGCCACCCCTGGCATCGCTCTGCACCCCCCGGTGGGGGGCGCACCCCACTATTTGAGAAGTACTAATTTAAGATGGCGCCTGTTTACTAGCGTGGGAAAGTGTCATTTCGCATCTAGTTCTTGGTATATGATCTAACACGGCCGTCGTTTGTCATTTCACATCTAGTTCTAGATATAGACCCCACTCACATGACGTCACAACCATGCCTCCGCGCCATATTGTCCGTCAGCTCGTCGTGTTTACGCATTACCGCTACGTAAATTCCTCCTATTATGGCGTGTTTTTCTGCTCGTTAACATTAATAATCAAAATGGTGAAGGCGTGTGTGGCGGTTGGTTGCAGTAACAGAGAAGATAGACGGAGAGACTTGAAGTTTTACCGTATTCCGAGAGACCCGGAGAGGAGGGCGAGATGGACTGCCGCAATTCAACGAGAAAACTGGGCACCAAACGATCACCACAGATTATGTAGTAGTCATTTTATATCTGGTAAGATGCATTTAATATATATTTAGAGGGTTTTGGGCTGACAACCACAATTAAGATCATTGCGAGGCTAATCGCCAACAACATACAGTTTCAAATTGAAGATGTTTGTTTCTTCCGCCATCATTATTTTTTGAATAATATTTAGCTGGTACCAAGTGAAAGAAGCTGGCCTCGTCTCCGGATCATCGGTTAAACAGGGGTGTCCAAACTTTTTGCAAAGGGGGCCAGATTTGGTGTGGTAAAAATGCGGGGGGCTACCTTGGCTGATTTACGTAGAACAATATATTTAAACAAATTTTAGCAAGCCCTTCTGTGTGTCACATTTGCTTATTATTATTATTTTTAATTCATAATTTCAACAATCTCGCCTTTGTGGCGTTCTCTTTTGACACTCGGGCTCTTGCGAAATACTGCTGCTGTGAAATTAAACTAGCTTCAAGTTGCTAAATTTCTCGCTGCGTATCTTCCCTGTAATGTTGTACATGTCAGCGTGTCTTGTTTGGCAAAATCGCGTCACATCGAACTCTTTGAAAACAGCGACTGTCTCTTTGCAAATGAGGCAGACACAGTTGTTGAGTATTTTATTGAAGAAATAGTCCAATATCCACCTATCCTTGAAGCGTCGGCCATCGCAGTCAACTTTTTTTTTTTGATTGATTGTCGCCATTTTAGAAAATTGGAAGTAAAGGGTCACACGGGGTAATGTTGCTTAACGTGCTGCTCTTAAAGTTTTTCAAAGTTTCGTGAGAATAGGCGGAGTTTCTGTGGACAAGATAGTTGTAGATATCAGGGTAGCAGATGTCAGGCAGAGACGGCGAAGACAGCGGGTCGAAAAATATCGATTTAGGCATCATATATGGATCTGGCGAATGGATAGACTGAAGCTTTTCCACATAACGCCTTTTATGCAACGCATTCAATGAGTTTACAGCGTCTGAAAGCACCGGGGCTTCCATGAATTGCACTATAAATTGCATGATAAATTGAAACCATTGAGAATACGGATAAACACTGACGGACAATATGGCGGCCGGATACAGCGACACATCATTCTGTGACGTTGGTGAGTAGGGTCTATATGTGATATCTACCATAGCCGTATGTTGCCGTATATTTGTAGCAACTAGCAACTGGGCGCTGTTTGTAGCGGCTGACGGCCGCAGTCAGGTATTATTGTTTTTTTTTTATCTAGCGGCATGAGATGAACATGATATTTCCTCTCGGTCCGTTCCTCATTGCGTCTCGAAGACCGAATTGACTGTGTTTTATTTCCGCTTTACCTGGTATAATTCAATAATCGGAATTTGGATGTTTGTGAATCGTTCTCGAATCTTCAGCGGCCGAATCGTGAATTATCCAAGAATCAGAAATTTCGCACGCCTCTTCTGGTAACGTTTATTCATTCGAAACCAGAGCATTTACAGTTATTCTGTCCGATTTTACAGGTAATTTCCTGTTGAGTTGTAGTCACTCCCTATTCATTTGGGTGATTCCCAGGTCACTTCCTTTTCTGTAACTCAAAGTAAGCAGGAAGTGACCCATAAAATACCCCAAAATCATAAGGAAGTAACTGAAAATCAACTGGCCCAAAATTACCTCATTGCCTGGCATTGGCTGTCACTGACGGCCATAGACGTTCAATCCATTTGAAGTGGGAGGGATGGCAGCGAATGAACGAATGTTCATTCGCTGCCACCCTCCCAGTTCAAATGGATTGGACGTCTACTAGTCATAAACTCATTCCAATTCACAGAAGAAGCTTGTTTTTCTGTTCATTAGTTGTTTGTAGAATATCCTAGAATGATTTCCTGAGCAATGTATCAATATTCGTTGTATCGCCATATCGTTAGATCGTTATCGTGAGTTTTGTGTCGCAAATCGTATCGTATCGTGAGGTACCAAGAGGTTCCCACTCCTAAAATCAAGCATATTCCCTTGACGACATTGAGAGGCAGGGTGGTCGGCCAAACTCACAATCTCAAGGTTTTCTTCAAAGTCTTCGCTCTCGATGACCTGTAGGAGAGGTTTGACCTTCTCCTTGAGCCGCTTGGCCTCTTTGCCCGGGAGCAGGAGCCGCAGCCTCATGTGGGCCCGCTGGATCTGCATGGTTTCCTTTAGCTGCTTGATCACCTCCAGCGCCTGCAAGTAAGACAAAACAACGGCCTTTAGAATCATAAAAACATCAAGTCTATAGACTATAGGCTATAGACCCTACTCACCTACGTCACAAAATGGGCGTGTCGCTGTTTCCGGCCGCCATATTGTACCTCTTTTTCAGACCTATTCTCATTGTTTTCAATTAGTCGAGCAAGTTATAGAGCAATTCATGGAAGCCCCGGTGTTATCTGACGCTGTAAACTCATTGGATCCGTTGCATAAAAGGCGTTACGTGGAAAAGCTTCAGTGTATCCATTCGCCAGATCCGTATTTGATGCCTAAATCGATGTTTTTCGACCCGCTGGCTTCGCCTGACATCTGGTATCCTGATATTTACAACTATCTTGTCCGCACAAAATCAGCCTATTCTCACGAAAGTTTGAAAAACTTTAAGAGCTTGGAGGCTTATAAATGCTACGTTGCTGGTTGGGTGAAACAGGTCCTCGTACACGAAAATTCGGCAGGAATCTTGTGCTCGGAAGGTGAGTTGCGAAATTTTCAATTCAAAATCTTTTGTTCTTGCTAACATCCACTGTCGAGTCTAATGTATTTCATATCATTTGTCAATGGAGCTAGGGCTTTTAATGTTTATATGGTTTAGCGATAGCACTCTCACTATATACATATATAATACGTAATAAATATGAAGTGCGATAGCACTACTCCAGATTGTCCCTAGTTGAATTTATTTTTTGGCTTTTGACCTCAATAGTGAAATTGTAAATTAATTGTATGACAACTGTCTGATTATCCCCTTATAATTATATATTTTCAGGTAGTTCGTTCACAACGTCTGAGTGTATGTTGTCGGCGATTAGCCTAGCAATGATCTTAATTGTGGTTGTCAGCCCAAAACCCTCTAAATATATATTAAATGCATCTTACCAGATATAAAATGACTACTACGTAATCTGTGGTAGTCGTTTGGAGCCCAGTTTTCTCGTCGAATTGCAGCAGTCAATCTCGGTCTCCTCTTCGGGTCTCTCGGAATACGGTAAAAATTCAAGTCTCTCCGTCTATCTTCTCTGTTTTTGCAACCGACCGCCACACACGACTTCACCATTTTGATTATTAATGTTAACGAGCAGAAAAACACGCCATAATAGGAGGAATTTACGAAGCGCTAATGCATTAACATGACTAGTATCCGGACAACATGGCGCGGGGGCGTGGCTGTGACGTCACGTGAGTAGGGTCTATACATTACGGTAATGAAGAACATTTACCAAAGCTGGATTAAAGTGTACATGGCTCTAAAAAGCATGTTTATTTCATATTCAATCAAAAGGCACAATTCAGCAATGTCAGGACGGGAACCGAGTATGATGTCAATCACCTGTAAGTGTGGATACATACCTGTCAAGTTGTACGGTTTCGAGCACTTATTTTCAAATGTGTACGCCGTACGTTCAAAATCTGTACGTTTTTCGTGCATTACGTTTTTTTTCTCAGTTCGGATTTTGTCACCGTTTCGGCAACGAGACAATGTGCGTTACTATGCCTTACGTTGGTTTAATGACGCGAGAAAAGTCAGAGACACTGAGAAATGCTTGTTGTGACACTGTAGCAAACGCGATGCTAGGCTAGGTGGCTCCAATATTTCCTGACAGTAGCTGACAGCCTACAATCTACGCCTAGGTATCGCATGCATATAGAACTACATGTGAAATGACACATTGGTAAACACAGCCGCCATTTTAAAGCAGTAGACTTCTCAGAAAGGCTCTGTTGTAGTGAACTTTCCTAGCTGACCTAAGTAACTTTTCATCTAAAATACTCCTAAATCGGCAAAATCTTGACTTGCATCTATCTTTCAATGATGAAAATTTTAAAACTTTCACATGTCGAAAGTAGACAGAAGGGAACTAATGCAAAAACGGGAGCAATTTTAATGGTTGATTCACAACATTAAATGACTTCCAAACATAGCAAAGGTTACTATGTTTTTTTAAATTTTTGTAAATTTATTAATTTCTGTGTGGCGCTTTAGCTTAAGAAAATCCACCAATAAAGCTTTTGAAAACCGTTCATAAGAAAAAAAAATGTTTCATTGAGGTACAGTGGGTACACTGTATTTCATTTGTAAAATACATGTTAAAATCTTTGGCATTGGGATTGCTTTTCTCTTTAGCACAGGACTTCTTTCTTTAAGAAAGAAAGCTGACCAATACACGGGGTCTCAAAGGCAAATTGCTGTTGGATTATCTTTAAATACCCGCTACTTTTTGATAGGGCTGGGCGATATGGCCTAAGTACGTATCACGATAAATTGAGCAGATTTACCTCGCTAACGATAAATGACGATAAATTCGCCCAAGCAAACTGTTATATAATTTGAAAATTTGAATCAATGCATGGAATACAAATTAACAGTTTCTCGTTAAAATTATTTACCAGCTTTCAATTTAACAATTGCACATGCAGTCTAAACATTAAGTATTAAAAAAAATCTTGTAAACAATAAGAATTCTTGTGTGAACATTTATAACAGCTTGTATGACTTGAAAAATATCATCACTTGAATTTCATTAAATTCATTCCGCATTGTTATACACTAGATAGTGGCATACGTTTAGATATTTAGAATAGATACAAATACGACACATCCACCCGCCCCCCAGAAATTATACTTAATTAAAAAATAAAATGTTTCACAAACCTTTCTTTTATTCGGCTCAATTATTTACATCTTATGATTTTGGAAATCCTTACAGTATGCAATAAATAATATTACTGTTCCCAAGCACTGTGCTTACTGTATTGTAATTTTTACAAAAAATAAACAATAGTAGTTACTCCCCGTCATCTAGGACGAGCCACTTACAAGACTAGCACTGTCGTGTATTACAAATACTGCTTTGAACACATCTTCACAGACAAAAGCAATGACACAGGCTTAAAGAGGTCAACTTTAATTGTGTATATCACACTTAATGACGACACGATCTCCTGGTTGAAATAGACGACATCCACTTAATTCTATTGAAGATATGTAATGCTGAGGCAATTTGTCAACTTTACTTTTAAAAGGAAACGTGCACTGTTTATCCAGTAGATGGGGCTCTTGCAGTGCGTCAAACAGTGATTCAATTTAGGGCAATTGTCTTAAAAGTGGTTCATTTTTTCAGAAAGCCTCGGTTTTTCCATCCCTATTTGGAACCCGTCAAGAGTTTACTTAATGTCGGGTGAAAGTTTGGCGAAGCTAACTTAAGCCCGACTTCATCCCGTTTACTTGTAGCGTTAGCTGCTAGCGTTAGCCTACCGGGCTTCTGTTTGATTGGCTTCCTGAAAACCATGTGACTCCAAACGTAAGCACACTGTCTGCTTTCTTAAAGGGGAATGAACATAGCCGAACAACACAGAGTCAAAGCGGGATGAAAAGACTATATTTTCTTCTTTTATTAAATTACCGAATTTACCGACATGGTCAAAATTACGTCGGTCATCGTGAAGAATTTCGGTAACGGTAAATTTTCGGTTTACCGCCCTGCTCTACTTTTTGAGCAGAATTCTAGCTTTGTATAGGCTAATGTTCCTATTGTTGAAAGCACAAAAGTGTGTAATAAACAACTGGCAAATTTATATTTTGCATTTTGTTTTTTCCTGTACCGAAAATGAACCGAACCATGACCTCAAAACCGAGGTACGTACCGAACCGAGATTTTTGTGTACCGTTACAACCCTGAGATACTTTACATCCCAAAAAGTTATCGATATGCTCATGCCAAGAATCGAGATATAGTTTTAGAATGGTGTCAATGTTTAAATTTAAAAAAAAAAAAATCTTCCATCTTCTATGGCAGCCATTGACGGCACTCGACGCCCAATCCATTAAGACAGGGCGAACGTTCATTCGAAACCATAGCATCCGATTTTCGGGGCATTTACAGGTCACTTTCTGTTGAGTTTGAGTCACTGGCAATTCATTCCCGGGTCGCTTCCTGTTCAGTAACTCAAAATCAAGACGAAGTGACCCTGAAATACCCCAAAATCAACAGGAAGTGACTGTAAAATCAACAGGTATGGCCTAAAATGGCCCAAAAAAAGGACTTTGTTGCTTAGCTGCCACTGACGGCCATAGAGGTGGGAGGGGCCGGTTTGAAGTGGGAGGGGTTAATTCGCTGCCAACCCTCCCAGTTCAAATGGATTGGGAGTCTACTGGTGACAAACTTACAGCAGAAGGATGAAAATAGTTTGTTTTTCTGTTTGTTATTTTGTAGAATGATTTCGTGACCAATGTATCGATAGTCGTTGTATCGCCATATCGTGAGATCATCGTTATCGTGAGCTTTGTATCGCAAATTGTATCGTATCGTGAGGTACCAAGAGGTTCTCACTCCTACTCATGATGCATTAAAATCCGGGGGGAGCTAGCCCCGGACTGTACGGCCCTGTTTGGACTGTCCTCGAAACCCCTGAATGAGTGTGTAGGTGCAGCTTTGTTTTTTTTTCCCCAAGTAGGTGCTGCACATGCCCCAACTACATGTTTACCTGCTGCTTGGTGCTCTTGTTAGTGTTGACCGAATAATGGATATCCTTCATGCCGCGCTCGATCAGGCTGACCGTGTACGGCCTCTTGGTGTCGGGGTTAACGCACTTGTCTGCAACTATGGTGGCGATGTCCCTGAACATAGTCTCCAGCTGACACTGCCGCTCCTTGTCTGACACCTGAAGCTCCCCTTTGGCTAGAATCTGTACAGATTGAACATTAAGGTGATGAAATTCATTAACAGAGACTGCCGTTGATGGACGACTGGACGTCCATCGCCATCATTGGCTGTGAATGAGTGAAGATGTAGGGATTGTTACTGTACCAGCTTGCAGATTTCTGTCAGGTTATCTGTGCCGAAAGCTTTGACCAAATCGTCCTTTTTAGCCACCTGCCCTTTAGAGACATTGACGAAAACTGAATTTGTCTGCAAAACCTCATCCAGATCTTTCTCCCTGCAGACAAAAACACGTGACATTTTTACCTTTAACATTTGGCTTGCTTCGGTTCTTGCTTTGGCTAAAAGAAAATGGTTGATATAAACATTTTGAGAATGTAGGGCAAATTAAAATCAACTTACGCCCCAGAACGCCAGCTGAGAACTTTGTTCTTGTAGCAAGCAATTTCGAAGCGTTTACCTCCTTTCTTCATCCGCACCACCGCCACGTTCGTGAGGCGTATTTGGTTCGTCGGTGTGAATATGTTGGACATGTTCGACGTCTAACTACTAATTTTGTTGAAAATAAAACTGTTGTCAAAACAACTCCACGTCTGTGACGTCCTTTTCCCTGTCTTACAACAATTGTAGTCCGTCAAGAAACAGCAACGGTAAGCTAGAGTTCCGCCTTGTTATAGAACCAACCGAACTACAGTACTGTGTTTAATAACATTTAATGAAACTAAATTTCATTAACATTCAGTTACATTTTTATAAATGTATAAAACAACGTGAAATGAACATTTTAGTCAAATTTAACCTCGCAAAGAGTGATAAAATCAAACGACAAAGTGAACGGTAAATTGAACTTACAGTGAATGTGACTACAGAGGGCGCTAAAGAGCCTAAGCACCAATGCAGCACTAGCAAAACAAAGCGAGAAGAATTGAAGACGCTATAGTATTCTGCCTGCTCGGAGAATCTTAAAGAGCTTGGGTGAGGCTCCTGTTCCAAAACTATCCACAGCTCGCTACTTTTGCACTTTTCCTTCGATCTGCAAATCTTTGCGTCTGCTCTAAGAGACTTTGATGAGGTTCTAGTTTGTTCTTTTCTCGCCTTCCTGCCTGCACCGTCTCAAGGGCGATGTTGTCACTCTTTGCCAGGTCTGCTCTCAAAACACGTAAGTCACCGGTGCTATATTGCGTTATTAAACGTCACATTCTACACAGTGAGTCCTGTAGTGATTTTAGCCACTAAAACGGTCGATAATTAACAAGTGTTGTGTTCCAATTATTTGTCGTCAGACGTAATGAGATATCTGTGCCAAAGTTCATCGCCGTTTGTAAAGCAGGACATGCTCAAAATCACATTTTCTCACATTTAGCGCCACACAGTGTTTAAAATGGTGTGATTTTTTTTAAGTCACTTTTTTAGTGTTTACATTATTTAGCAACTTATTTAGCCTCCTTACCTAGTTGTCAGACTCACGTTGAAAAGAGTTTTAGTAATCTTGATAACAACTAGCCAGCTGAATTAGGTGAGTTTGAATAACACACAACGGTTGGTAACAAGAAACTGACCTCTTTATTCAGTGACAAACACAAAACATTATAAATAACAAACAGAAATGGTATAGTCAGTCAGTAAAATGTGCAATTAATATTGTAAACTGTCTTAAAAAAGCAAAACACACCAACAACTAGAGGTGTGCAAAATTTCCGATTCTTAGATTATTCGCGATTCGGCCGTGGAAGATTCGAGAACGATTCACAAACATCCAAATTCTGATTATTGAAATATGCCAAGTAAAGCGGAAGTACAACACACTCAGCGTGCCGCGCGGTCAATGAGGAGCGGAGCGAGAGTAGCTAAACATCATGCTTCTCATTACCCGGCCCCTCGGGTAATGCCAATGCTCAGCTCACGGCTCTAGCTCAACTCATGCCACGAGATAAAAAAACAACAACATACCTGACTGCTGCCGAAAAGCTGCTACAAAGTACATCCACATAATGTTACAGTAGATATCATTTATATAGGACTAGATGCGTTATAGATTCGGTAGCGTTAGCAGCACACCTACAAAAAGCTAGATGCGGGCGCTAGTAAACGGCCGCCATCTTAAAGCAGTACACTTCCCTGCAAGGCAATTGTAGCGAACCTTCCAAGCAAACCTAATTAACTTTTTATCTGAAATACTCCTAAATCGGTAAAATATTGACTTGAATCTATCTTTAAAATAGTTTTAAAACTTTCACATGTCGAAAGTAGACAAAAGGGAAATTATGGCATAACGGGAGCAATTTTAACAACTTTAACGGTTGATTCACAACATTAAATCAGTTGAATGTAGTTTAAAGCTGCTGATACAGAATGGGGACTGGAGTTTTTTATTTACTGTTATTTTTGTATATTTGTTTACTGCTATATGTTAACTTGATACTGAAATAGTAGTTTGGTTTAAGCCTGAGAGTATTTTTGAACAATTTTGGAACTAATGTACAAAACATTTATAAAATAAATAAATGAATAAAAGATTTAAAAAAGGAGGGGGGTGCATCAATAATCGTTTTATAATCGAATCGGAGCCTCTGAATCGTAATCGTAATCGAATCGTTAGGTGCCCAAAGATTCCCAGCTCTACCAACAACCTCAGTGGAAAATCCCACAAATCCCCCCAAGCTATTTGATGCTTTTAATGTTTCGTGTATTAGTTACAATAATTGTATAAAAAGCCTCTCAGGTTTAAATAAACGACTATTTCAGTATCAAGTTAACATTTTAAAACAGTAAATAAAATACTCAAGTCCCCATTCTGTATCAGCAGCTTTAAACTACATTCAATTCATTTAATTTTGCGAATCAACTGTTAAAGTTGTTAAAATTGCTCCCGTTATTCCAAAATTTCCCTTCTGTCTACTTTCGACATGTGAAAGTTTTAAAACTGTTTTGAAGATAGATTCAAGTCAAGATTTTGCCGATTTAGGAGTATTTTAGATAAAAAGTTAATTACTACTAGGGAAGTCCCCTGCTTTAAGATGGCGGCCGTTTACTAACGCATGTAGTTTTCCATACTTCAATGTTGCTAACGCCGTCGAGTCTTGCATCTAGTTCTATATACATATGATATCTATTATCTACAGTTAAACGATGTTCACGTAGTTTGTAGTGACTGTCAGCAGCAGTCAGGTATTCTTGTGTTTTTTATCCAGCGTTTCTCATTGCGTCTTGAAGACCGCGCTGTCTATTACTTCCGCTTTACTCGACATATTTCAATAATCGGAATTTGGATGTTTGTGAATCGTTCTCGAATCTTCCATGGCCGAATCGCTCAAGGATGGAATGACGGCTGGGCATGTTGTACCGTGGTTCTAAGTGTTGGATGGTGCGTCTTTACTCACGAGAGATAATGGCTCGTCATCCAGAATGAATTCTTCGACTCTTGTTATTCCCTGGCCTTTGGGACAGTTTGTCACACATAGCAAAAGTTTCTGCCAGTGTTGCGTAGGACCTTTCTTTTTGTCTTCGGTTTTCTTAACAAACTCCTTATATTGTTTGTGGTGGTATTTCGCTAAATGCTTGATTAGGTTGGTTGAATTAAAACTTCTTACAGCTTTACCACCACGCTTGACTTTATTGTGGCATATGTTGCACTCTGCCTCTTCGTCTTTTTCGTCCTTTAAGGTGAAATGATCCCACACAGCTGACATTTTTACCGATAAAGTCTCTCGGTAAATTGGGAGACGGTAATGTAAATGTAGTGTGTTGAAGGTGTGACGTAAAATGCTGACCGGATATTAGGGAAACCGAAGCAAAAACTGGAATGGATTATGTAAATCGGTGCGCTGGAAAACCCTGAACAAACTTTTTAAAAAAAAAAAAACCTGATCGGAAGTCTGGATCGGAATTTTTCCGTGTTGGCCGATCCGATACCGATGCGCATTTTTTTGCCCATATCGGCATCCGATCCAATCCAAATATCGGCTCGGGACATCTCCAATTAACATGTAAAAGTCCCACCCCAAGTAATTGCATACAGTTTACTGTATATGTACACATCATGGCCGTGGTGACTTCAGTATAAAATCAGTCGATCGATCCTTCAGCCCTAAAATCACAGTAGCATGAAACCAATGGCATCACCGAAGTATAACTTTTTGTGTATCCAAAATACTGAACCATTGACTAATACTGGAGTGATGTTTGCACCATATTCTGCCTCTTCCTTTTTCTCTTATTTCTTATATCCTCCAGTCATCCTTAGTGCTGTCATCCAGGGAATGAAGTGGCACAGAGTTGTCCGATAGTATCGGGTAAAAGAATAAAAGAATATCGGAAAGGGATAAAAGAATTTTAAAATGACGTTGGCTAATCTCAACACTGGTTTTTCATTATTGGTTTTGGGCCAATATGCATATGGTAGTTATGTATTGTCCACTTATTACCTGCCTGTTTTTCTGGTGTTTTGTCACCCCCTGCTGGTGCTCAGGTGTAATTAGTTTTGATAA
Organism: Corythoichthys intestinalis; assembly: GCF_030265065.1. Lineage (NCBI taxonomy): Eukaryota > Metazoa > Chordata > Actinopteri > Syngnathiformes > Syngnathidae > Corythoichthys > Corythoichthys intestinalis. Next base: position 12,193,375 of record NC_080400.1, read on the forward strand.
GTTCTAGCACTTTGCAAATAGAGAGCTAATTAGAGGAGCTAATATCTGCAGCCAGTGTACAATAGCAGTTCTTGTCATCTCACCACGTTGTTTGTGCCTTATACAAGCACCGCTTCTGAGCGTTGTGTAGTATATTGGAAATGTGTATATTTTGTTTTGTTAGCATTTGTGGGAAAATGTGGTTACATTATTTCACTGCTTGCATGCTGTACTAGCAGTTGCTATTCAAATTTACACATGGTGTACACTTTGCTTTATTTTGTGACTTTATTTCATATTATTGGCACAATATTTGTTTTTTTTTTTTTCAATTTTACAAAAAAGTATCAGTGCTCTTGTCGAAAGATAACCAAAGTAAAGCCAATTCAACTTTTCTATTTTGATTTTCACAATAAATATAGTGGACCAAATTTGGCGTTTTTTCCATTACTTCAGTTGAAATTGTTCTTATTTTTCAGAATGCTTATTTGGAAAACCTTGAAGTTGTTACATTTATCCTTAGTAAAGCATCCAGTGGGGCATCACAATACAATTAGCCATAATATGTTAAGTCCACGACCGCATATATCTGTTTGATATCGGTATCAGATTTTTGGGGCTGGACAATATCTGGATATCTGTTAAAAAGTCTTCATCGGACAACTCTAATGTTTTCTTATGAATTGTTTTCTCCCTTTTTCTGTTATAAGACAGGGGATTGGGGCCCTGGAGCCATACAGTCATCCGAGCCATGTCGTCATCCGATGGTCCCACGCCCCCTTACACCACCCTGGCCATCAGCCACCCAACTCCAACGATCACACACGTGGAGCTGCACCGCCCCTCAAAGCGAAACGCCATGAACAAAGCTTTCTGGAGGCAGGAATCCCGACATACGACAAGTACAGTATATCTGTCAATGGTAGTAAAAGCGTTATAATGACCATGTTTATGTCCTTCAGTGAGATGGTGGATTGTTTTAACCAGATCTCTGATGACCAGGACTGCAGAGTGGTGGTGTTCTCGGCCGCAGGGAAGGTCTTCACAGCGGGTATTATGAGTCTTTTAAACTTAGTGTAATTCGCGGACTATAAGCTGCTACTTTTTTCCTTTATTTTGATACCGGTGGCTTATACTCCAGTGCGGCTTATTTGGTGATTTATTTGGGTTAATAGTAAAGATGCACCGATACCGATACTAGTATCGGCAGGGGGCGCCGATCCGGCCCGAAATGGTGGTATCGGTATCGGCGAGTACCAACAAAGACGGCGCCGATACCATTTACCGGTCCATTATTATAACATTTGACCACAACCTTTTTCTCCTCCTGGCGCTCACTACACTCTGTCTCTGTGTTGTGTGATGACACGTGAACACCAAGCAGCTATCGCTATTGGCCTGCTCCAGACCAATGAGAGCGGGCCAATAGCCACTCCTGACCAATCAAAAGGGGGCTTTTTCATATTGACGAAAAACAAACCAGGAAATATGGCGGCGGGCGGTCGGGAAATATTTCCAAATAGAAATCCCGTCGATTAAAATCAATGGCTGCATGCAAGATTTGCGGTCTGAAAGTTTGGAGATGTGGAGTTAAATCGGCCAGTTTCAATACATCGAACTTGATAAAACATTTGAAGACGAAACGTGAATGAACACAACGAGTTTGAGCCTGCAAGAGCAGGACTGCTATCCAGAGGAAGAAGGCCGCTGGACCGGAGCAACAATCTCTGGTCAGTTCACTTCGTCTACTTTACTTTTATTGTCTTTTACTGAAAGAAATGCCGCAGTAATTTGGGAAGTGTTTCCAAAGTATTGTTGCCACCTTTCAGAAATAGAAATAAGGGACTCCCACCTCCCGAAAAAAAGGAGAGACTGGATGCTGTGGTCAATTATTATTACTTATAATTGTTAGCGTCCGCAAATGCGGAAACAAGGTTCAACCTCGAAGCAGACAACAAGCGGGAGATACATAAAAGGGTTTAATGTTTGCAAACAAAAAATAACACTGGATCGCGGGATAGTAGAAATAACAAAAGGAGTCCGTGACAGCAGGTCGACGGACAAACTAAGACGATAGGCAGCGGTTACAAACGAGAGCAGCACACTAACAGAAAAACCCAATGCAGGGGCATAACAAGCAAATGTAGCGAGATTATTGTGCCAGATGTCAAATAGCGATCAGCAAGGCAAATATCTCGGCAGCCTTCTCTGAGATCACCTGTGCTTAAATGCTGCGTTGATGAGCCTGCATTGGATTCAAGTGCCACGCCCAGCAACAAAACACAATCTAACCAGCAGCAGAATGTGACAATAATTTCATGAAAGTTGCACTGTTTGGACTTTGAGAGGTTTAGAAAAAGTTTATTCAGTTCATTCAGAGTTTATTATTATTAATTTATTTTTACTTTCTTACTGTTGGGCTAGTATTATACATGTTTTATTAATTTCACAAATTTAGCACTATTTTGGCCATTGAGAGCCAAAGGTTTATTCAACTATTGTCTACTAGGGTTTAGTGTACTTTTTCCTATTTTGCAAAGGTAAGCAACAGCCTGACAAAGCCTTGATAGCCATGATTTCACATCCAATTATGTAGCTCTTTGAAAAAAAAAAAAAAAAAAAAATTAAGGGAAAAAAAAAATATATATATATATATATATATATATATATATATATATATATATATATATATATGTGTGTATGAACGGGGTGGTATCGGTATGGTATCGGTATCGGCCGATACTGCACAGCCAGGTATCGGTATCGGGGCCAAAAAATGGTATCGGTGCAACACTAGTTAATAGGTAACACTTTATTTGACAGCGTCATAAGACTGTCATAAGACCGTCATAATTATGACATGACACTATCATGGGCATTACTGAATGGTTACCTTATTTTTTGGACTATAAGTCGCAGTTTTTTTCATAGTTTGGTTGAGGGTGCGACATACTCTGGAGCGACTTATGTGTGAAATTATTAACAAATTATTATTAGGGCTGCCAAACGATTAAAATTTTTAATCGAGTTAATTACAGCTTAAAAATTAATTAAATCGTAATTAATCACAATTCAAACCATCTATAAAATGTGCCATATTTTTCTGTAAATTATTGTTGGAATGGAAAGATAAGACAAGACGGATATATAAATTCAACATACGGTACATAAGTACTGTATTTTTTTATTATAACAATAAATCAAGATGGCATTAACATTATTAGCATTCTGTTAAATCGATCCATGGATAGAAAGACTTGTAGTTCTTAAAAGATAAATGTTAGTACAAGTTATACAAATTTTATATTAAAACCCCTCTTAATGTTTTCGTTTTAATAAAATTTGTAAAATTTTCGATTAAAAAATATAGTATTAGCTCGCCATTGTTGATGTCAATGATTACACAATGCTCACCCATAAAATCAGTTGCACCCAAGCTCCAGCAGAGGGCGACAAAAACAAAAAACACGTAACAAGTGGACATTACACTGTGCTGTCATTTTAATCTGTTTGAGTGGGGCATGTGCGTTAAATGCGTCAAATATTTAACGTGATTAATTTAAAAAATTAATTGCAGTCTGTTAACGCGATAATTTTGACAGCCCTAATTATCATTTCACATGTTATTTTGGTGTTTTGGAGTAACATTGATGGTTTGGGTAAGTTGTTAGCATGTTCTTTATGCTATAGTTATTTGAATAACTCTTAATAGCTATGTTGCGTTAACATACCGGCTACGTTCGCATTTTGTTGTTCATGCATCATTTAACATTCTAATACTGTCGACTTATTCAGCATGTTGTTTTCTATTGTATTTTTATTTTAAATTGCCTTTTCAAGATGACATCTGTTTTATGTGTTGGATTTTATCAAGTAAATCTCCCCCCAAAATGCGACTTATACTCCGGTGCGACTTATGATTTTTTTCCTCTTCATTTTGCATATTTGGGCTGGTGAAATTTATACTCAAGTGCGACTCATAGTCCGAAAAATACGGTACAACATTAAGTGTCATCTGGCAATTTATTTCACGAATGCCATTTATGACCAGCTTGGATCTTTTACATCCATTCAAAAGTGAGATAATTTGCCGGATAACACTATATGACATCTGTTATAAGCATTCATTAATGGTCATGTCATAATTTTGATTGTCTAATGTGTCTTATGGCGCCACTTTCAAATTAAGTGTTACAAAATACCATAACTAGCAATTATTGAAACAACTTGAACATGAGCTGAACAAATAATTAGCACAGAACAGTATTTTGATTGTTATTTACATCTATAGTACTGCAATGCATGTTAGGAGGCATGTTGGACAACAACAGTGCTGAAAGCAGGTGGAAGCAGAGGTTGACTATCTCCTCCAAGGAAGCAGTGATAGCCAAATGAAGCTTCTTAAAGCAAGGTAGTTCATTTGGTCTTATGACAGTCGTATGATGCTGCTGTCAAATAAAGTGTTACCAGTTAATATATTTTGGTGTAAATATCCCATAAGCCAGTGAGGACGGCTGCGGCTTATAGTCCAGTGCAGTTTATTTGTGAAATAAATCTCGTTTTCGTGCCAGATTTGGTGGGTGGCGGCTTATAGTCAGGTGCTCCTTACAATGGGAATTTTACAGTATATCTTTTTGTCTAATTTGTTGCTACTGACGGTAGGAGACATGCAATCAATTTTGACTGGCAGCTAATGAGTTAACCTTACCTACAAATTGTGTTTTTGCATAGGTATTGACCTGATGGACATGGCCGGCGATATTCTGCAGCCCGAAGGTGACGACACAGCTCGGATATCATGGAACCTCAAAAAGACCATCAGCAAGTACCAGAACACATTTTCAGTTATTGAGAGGGTCAGTCATCCTTTATATGATGTTATATTGTCACCCGTCTTACTTATCAGTGGTTTTTTTTTTTATATATAATGTAGTGTCCAAAGCCAGTTGTAGTTGCAGTACATGGAGCCTGTGTGGGAGGAGGTAGGATGTTAGAACGTGAAAAAAAGATAAGCAGAGGGGAAAAAGCACATTTTTACCTTCTAGAATCTCTTCATCAGGTGTGGACTTGATCACCGCCTGTGACATCCGTCTGTGCACCCAAGATGCTTGGTTCCAAGTCAAGGTACGTCCAGTGAAGATGGGAATATCACATGACAGCCATCACTCATACATTCAACACATGAAAACAACAGTTTGGATGGGATGTTTTTTGACAGTGTGAAAATTTGCAAAGCCTGGTAAAAGACACAACCTATTGCGGTGGCCCAAAATTTGCAAAGCCTGGTAAAAGGCACCACCTATTAGGGGTGTGACAAAATATCGAAATGGTGATATAACGTGATACTTTGTATCCCAAAAGGTTATCAATATGCCCCTGCAAGAATTGAGATATCATTTTAAAAAGTTGTGAATGACTTAAAAAAAATAAAAGGTACCAACAAGTTGCTACCAAAATCTTCCACCATAATAGTGTCTCAGTTAACTCAAAGGCTTCCTTGACGGTGTTCGACGCCCAATCCGTTTAGACTGGGAACGTTCGTTCATTCGAAATCGGAGCATTCAGTCATTCTGTCCGATTTTCAGGGCATTTACCGGTCACTTGCTGTTCATTTCCTGTTGACTTTGAGTCACTGCCTATTCATTTGGGTGATTCCCAGGTCACTTCCTATTCTGTAACACTAAATGAACATTAAGTGACCCATAAAATACCCCAAAATAAACAGGAAGTAACTGAACATCAACTGGTAAATGACCTTAAAGAGCATACGACACCAGAAAAAAAGTCTTAAATGGCATTATTATGTGAATTAGAATCATATTTTGAGACGATTCGACCATATACAACAATTTAGCAAAGCGCAGATGACGAGAAATTAGTCTTTTAATCTGCCGGTTAGCCACGCCTACAATTATAGGGCTTTAGCGTCCCCAACAGGTGGATGACGTCAGCGGTAGACTAGGCTCATCGGTTTTACTATTCAGCCCATTGAGGGGGAATTGTTCAGAACGAGGAAAACGAGACGAAGAGAGCTGCAAAATGTCATTGTTTCAGTCTCTCTACTCCCAATATTTTTACAGGATATTCTTTTTATCCAAGTATTTTCCCAGATAGCTATATAAATGGCTTGAGAAGGACCAGTCAGCCCGTCGAGGGGGAACTATTCACAATGAGGAAAACGCGACGAAGAGAGCGGCAAAATGTCATTGTTTCTGTCTCTTTACTTCAATATTTTTACAGGATATTCTTTTTATCCAAGTACTTTCCCCAATTGCTAAATAAATGGCATGGTCATGACAAATAACTTGTGCTAAATGGAATATAAAAAAAATCCATTTATTCAAGACGACATGGCAAAATTACTCCATAATGGTCAAAACAGTCGACTTTACCTTTACTGTCACACCTGCCGAACGATATTTTATGACACCTAAATCGGACATATGTCATTTCCCTTCCCCGGCTTCGGAGAATGTAAACAGACCAGAAGGAGTGACAGCTAGCCGACATGCTAACCCGAACCGAGGGATGTTTCAAAGTCTTCGAAGTGGAAAATCACACATAACTAGCCTGGATTATTTGACATGACGACCCGGTTGTCGAGTTTCTTTGCGGATCGGCAAACCACCCGGCGGAGAGCAATTTACAGTTCGTTCCCTGGAGGAGGGTGGCTGGAATTGTTGTGTAGCTAACGTGCTAACAGCTAACTGCTAATGAGCGTGAGGATAGCTTTTTACATGCCTATCAATGATCAAACGTAAGTAGTCCTTTATTTAAAGGAATTTTATAGTGTTTACTTTGTAATCACTGTATTCGTATTTGACATAATACAAAACAAGATGTTTACTCACTTCCTTGTAAGTCCAATGGTCCCACAGTAAATATCCACGGTGAATGGGAACCTTTTGAAACTCCAAAAAGGCGCATACGCCTCTCCCGCATACAGAATGATTTTTCTGCAGCCGTTTGGCTGGCGTGATGCAAAAAATAAAAGTATTAATCCGCAAAATCAGCTGAATCCTTCGTCCTCATACACAACAGTACACTGTAGCGTGAAGAGGACGTCTTCTACCGTACACGTCACAGCGCCCTCCTCCTCAATGCGAGACCGAAGCCGGAAGTCACTCATTTTCCTGGCGCGGGATTCAAAAAACTAAATAAATATAGCGATCGCTTCCACACACATCCAAGTGGTCCATATCATTCAGGAGCATAAAATACCGCGTGTATTATGAAATAAACATGCTTTTTCGTGTCACAAGCACTTTAAATGGCCCAAAATTACCTAATTGCCTGGCATTGGCTGCTACTGACGCATATTGTCAGATATCGTGAGCTTTGTATCGCAAACCGTATCGTATCGTAAGGTACCAAGAGGTTCCCACTCCTACCACCTACTACTACACACACACACAAAAAAAAGTTCATTGCTGGTCTGCCACATGTTGACCCTTTAAAATACGATTAATTTGATTGTGACGTCTCTCATTGTAGTTTCAATTATAGTTGACCTAATTCACAAGGTTGCAAAGGTAAAACAAGATAGTGGCGATGGCAAATTACATCTAACTTGGCTCCTGGCGTCTCCTGAAAATTTTGGCCAAAAATCTTTGTTCAATACCGAGATATTGTGTTTAGAATAGGGCTGTCAAACGATAAAAATTTTTAATCGAGTTAATCACAGCTTAAAAATTAATCGTAATTAATCGCAATTCAAACCATCCATAAAATATGCCGTATTTTTTTGTAAATTATTGTTGGAATGGAAAGATAAGACATAAGACGGATATATACATTCAACATACTGTACCTAAGTACTGTATTTGTTTATTATAACAATAAATCAACAAGATGGCATTAGCATTATTAACATTCTGTTGAAGCAATCCATGGATAAAGACTTGTAGTTCTTAAAAGATAAATGTTAGTACAATTTATAGAAATTTTATATTAAAACCCTTCTTAATGTTTTCGTTTTAATAAAATTTGTAAAATTTTCATTCAAAAAATAAACTAGTAGCTCGCCATTGTTGTCACCGAGCAGTGACGTCACATGGGCTCCCTGCCGTTCTTCCACATTGTCTTTAACTACGTAAGGTAGTGATTCAAATACACCACAAAGTGTCAATGGCGAGTTTTAAATTACTTAGAAATCAAGCCAATGAGTGTGTTTTGTCCCTCAACCGACGCCGTAGTTCCCTGTTTACTTGCCCATCCATTGTACATCATTTGAGTGCTGTCTTCACAACCTACGAGATCTCTGATCGTTTGTATAATGTGACTGAATATTGCCATCCAGTGTATTTGTCGAGCTAAACGAAATGTTTGAATAGTTTGTCCCAAGTATGAGCATCATTAATACAGATAGAAGCGCTTTTCTTTTTGTGAACATTATTTTTTTTTGATAGGAATATTTTTGCTCTGTATTCTGTCCTCATTGTGTGTGAGTACACAAATTGACAGATAGCGAATAACAGAAATATGCATTGTGTCAATCTCACAAAATAACACAAAGTATACACACACGTTTCCATTTAAGCAGTAGCACTAGCCAATTAGCTCAAAAGCAACAAATAATGTAACTACATTGCACCATGTATGTAAACAAAATGAAATGTACACCAATAATTACACAATGCTCATGAATATATACAAAGAAGGAATGCAACTCACAAGCGATGCATGTACAAGAGACAGTGTGATGAGACAGCGAGAACTGCCGCTGAATACTGGATGCAGATGTTAGTTGGTCTGTATAGCCTCTATTGGTATTAGTTCGCGTCGACTTATAATCACGTCAGCAGAGTGTGCTGAAACCCATGAAATCAGTCGCACCCAAGCGCCAGCAGAGGGCGACAAAACACCAAAAACACAAGTAACAAGTGGACATGACACTTTGCTGTCATTTTAATCTGTTTGAGCGGGGCATGTGCGTTAAATGCGTCAAATATTTTAACGTGGTTAATTAAAAAATTTTTTTTTTAAATTCCCGCTCGTTAACGTGATAATTTTGGTAGCCCTAATTTAGAATGATATAATCATGAAATTCTGATTATAAAAAGTTTCCTATTTGTCTATTGTAATCAATGGCTCATTTTATGCAGAAATTTTGCTGACGTGGTACAGCTCTAACTGATGGAAATACATAAATTGTACTTGGACGAATTTGATGTCGGCATGTGACAGTGTGTTTAGCACATCAGCCTCACAGTTCTGAGATCAAGGGTTTAATTCCGGTCTCCGGCCTTGCATGCTCTCCGCGTGCCTTTGTGGGTTTTCTCCCACACCCCAAAAACATGCATGGTATTCTGATCAAACACCCGATTGTTCCTCAGTATGAATGTGTGCGTGAATGGTTGTTCGTCTCCTTGTGCCCTGTGATTGGCTGGCATCCAATTCAGGGTGTACCCAGCCTACTGCCCATTGTTAGCTGGAGTAGGCTCCAGCACCCCCACGACCCTCATGAGGATAAGCGGCTCAGAAAATGACTGAATGAACTTCCTAATCCATATACTGTGATGCAGGAAGTGGATGTCGGGCTGGCAGCGGATGTCGGAACGCTGCAGAGGCTCCCAAAAGTCATCGGCAGCCGCAGGTACTTGCCTTTTTGTATTTTTAACAATTTGAAGTTGTTCGATTATTGCTTTTTAACCGATAAGTTATCCCGATGTTGTTTAACTAAAAATTCGATGCCGATAGTAACATATTATGGCTAATTCAATTTATGTGATGAGTTTATAAATTCAGTTTTTCATTTATTGTTCATTTTATTTGTACACCGTGAATGCAAATGGTCTTTGTTCAATTAACAAATGCAACGCATCTTAGTTTGAAGATATCTAGAGTTCATTCTAAGCATAGCTGCTGTGCTAAACTAGGACCAGCCATGTACATAGGCTGCAGGATTGTACATTAACTTTTAAGCCAACATACATATCGGCGCAAAACCGATGCCGACATTTTTCAATGCTATTTTAAATGCTTGAACTCTTTTATTGTCTGTTGAAATTGTAAAATGCCTTATCATTCTGTCTGAGAAAGGCGCTAATAAATAAAACTTACCATTCTAGATGAAACGAATATTTTTCAAACATTTTAAAATACATGTTTAATCCATTTGGACCAGCATTGACCCATTTGAAATGGATTGGACATCCATCAAGAAATCCGTAGTATGAATATTTTACATGATTGAAACCATGTGACAAATTACAATATATAAAAAAGGTAATACTTTCGCGATACTTTGTAGCCCAAAAGGTTATTGATATGCCCCCGCCAAGAAACGATGAATTGTTTAAAATGGGTGTCACTATTTAAAAATAAAAAGGAACCAACAGCCATTAGTGGCACTGAAACTAGAACTTTCACAACCAGTATTTTGTGGTCACTTCCTATTCAGTAACCCAAAATCAATAGTAAGCGATGTGAAATACCCTAAAATTAACTCATTGGCTGCCACTGACTGCCATAGACATCCAGTTGTTTCAAGTGGGAGGGATGGCAGGAAATGAACAAATGTTCAGCTTCCTGTCTGCATATAAAGTGTTAATTAGCATTTTTTCCAATATTTACATTAGGAGTGGGAACCTCTTGGTACCTCACGATAATGATGATCTGACGATATGGCGGTACGATTATTGATACATTGGTCAGGAAATCATTCTAGGATATTCTACAAAAAACAAACAGAAAAACAAGCTTTTGCTGTGAATTGGAATGAGTTTATCACTAATAGACGTCCAATCCAGTTGAACTGGGAGGGATGGCAGCGAATGAACGCATGTCCATTCGCTGTCATCCCTCCCAGTTCAAACGGATTGAACGTCTGTTGCCATCAGTGGCAGCCAATGCCAGGCAATGAGGTCATTTTGGGCTATTTAAGGTCATTTACCTGTTGATTTTCAGTTACTTCCTGTTGATTTTGGGGTATTTCACTTCCTGTTTATTTTGAGTTACAGAACAGGAAGTGACCTGGAAATCACCCAAATGAATAGGCCCTAAAAATCTGACTGAATGCTCTGGTTTCGAATGAACTAACGTTCCCAGTCTAAATGAATTCGGCGTTGTGCACAGTCAATGCAGCCTTAGAGTTAACTGAGACACTTATGGTGGAAGATTTTGGTAGCAACTTGTTGGTTCCTTTTTATTTATTTTTTTTAGACATTGACACCTTTTTAAAACGATATCTCTGTTCTTGGCAGGAGCATATCGATAACCTTTTGTGATACAAAGTATCACGATATATCAGCATTTCGATATTTTATCACACCTAAACTCACAACTAAATACCTGCAATACTTTTTTTTTTTTTTTATTGACCTCCAGTCTTGTGAATGAGCTGGCTCTTACCGCGAGGAAGATGTATGCAGATGAAGCCTTGAATAGCGGACTTGTCAGGTAAATACTGAACTTAACATTTTTGGAAACTGTCAAGAATGAATTTACCTCTTTGCGCAACCAGCCGAGTTTTCGCCGACAAGGAGGCCATGATGGCGGGCGCACTGGAAATGGCCGAAGAGGTTGCCGCTCGCAGCCCCGTAGCCGTGCAAGGCACCAAAGTCAACCTAATCTACTCCCGAGACCACAGCGTAGCGGAGGGACTCAACTACATGGTAAGGAGGCTCCACGTCAGTCAGCACAAGTCGAAATTAGCAATAAAACATCAACAGTCTGTTGTTCGTTGAAGGCGGCGTGGAACATGAGCATGCTGCAGACTCAAGATCTGATGAAATCGGCTCAAGCCTCGATCGAGAAGCAGAATGTCAAAAGCATCAAGTTCTCCAAACTGTGAAACGAGCTGACGATGCTTAAACGTCCAAAGGAACACGATCATCAACCTGAAACACATGCAGTCTCAGAACTTTTGTGGCAAAAATAAGCTAAAAAGTGCACTTCTGAGAAATGGCATTGTAAAAATACATTTGTACATGATTTTGAATGTTTATATTGATCTATTAAATGCTTCTGAAATTTGAAAGGGTGGGTTTTTAGACACTGAAGGGTTTCCTCATGGTCTGAATGGTTTCGTTGTATCGGATGGGAGTTTGATATACCTACTCCTATTGTGGTTATTAGGTTTTATTAGGAGAAAGGGACGAACAGGAAAGGTAATGGGGGGGACAAATACATTGGTACACGTCTATGAACCATTGTTTTCATCAACAATGATGGAAATATTTCATAAACATTTTTTCTATTACAGGACTAGCTAAAAACGTGTATTGGGAGACTAAAATGTAACGAAACGGATGCCAATTTTCATCTGAGACGAGAATTTCCGTCTTATGTTAAAAATGTGACATTTTCTCATTGTACGAGAAGTAAGACTTGCTGCGCCCACCCACTTACCACTGGGAGGCATGCGCCGGTTACCAGTTTCAAGGTTTACCCTGGTGTGAAAAACATCACGGTTTCCAAACCACTTAAATTTTCTGTCATACTGTAGTGCGGTTATTAGCTATTTTTTATGTCCCCGAAATGCAGGAAGAAATAGCTTACAGCGCTTACCCCTCTCTCTCCGGTTTTTGCTCTGACGGTGACAGTGCTGTTGAAGCCACCTGAGCCTTTTCAAAACCCCCTCAAAATGGTCTAGTATGGGAGTATTTGGGCTACTGAAAAGAAAGACGGCCGTGCCTTGGAGAAGGACAGCCAGGCTAAACCAGCAATTTCACATCAATGTTACCATCATCCGTCACTTAACACAAAATTGAAGTAAACGCCATCATGAACAATTCCCACCAGCTACAAGAGTTCACTCAGTGTTTCGTGTGTCTAGCGACGGTAAAACAAGTATTATAACGCAGGCTAGTGAGCATGCGAAGACGGCTAACTCGTTTCCTCAATAACCTCACTATAAGCGTACTTTTGTAGTCTTCCGCCATTGGAAACATCTGTTCAAAATGGCATTTTCATAATACTGACAGTGGTTTTTCTCTGCAGACTTTGTGTTCAGGGTGTGGGTGTGTATAATAATGTGTAAATAATGATAGACGAGTCATACACGTGCGCTCAGTCTCTTAACTCTCGCTCTCCATTAATATTCAACTAATTAATATTAATTGTAGTAGTGGTATATTAACCAAGAAAATGTGAAAATACATTCCTGCATAATAACTTGCACTGAGAGAAATATGTAGAAAATGAGCAAGACTAAAAATGTTGAGATGGAGCTTTAAAGTCAGTGACGTGCCTGATATACACATAATTTTTATTTAGAAGTGTTTTTACTTTTTTATGGAACTTTTTTTGGGGGGGATCTATTGTTCAGCAACTTGAGCTGTGGCTATAGTCTTAAGTTCTGTTTCAATTTTATTTAAAATGTTATTTTCACATTCATGTCGATGTTCCAATTTGCAAATATGTTGTGAAAAATCAAAAAATCATGTTCTGTGGAATCTTTATTATCCCATACATCTCAAAATAACACATTTTAGGGCTATAATAGCAATACCGTGAAACTGTGGTATTTTGGCTCAAGCTAACTTACACCATCAAAGTCTCATACCAGCACATGCCTTCCCACTGGTGTCCTCTCCAGACTTGCTTTTTTGGAAACGCATGGTAAGAATTATCTTAACGAGAGAATATGCAACGTTACGTTAGGCTTTAAAGGTCTGTGCTGAGTGCTCATTACTCACTAAATGTGACTTGCAGCGTTGCCTAAAACACTTTATTATTATGGCATCTAGGTTAGTAGTATTGAATATAACGTACCTTTTTTCCTGCAGAGTATTATCACCAAGCTTGCTTTGTCCTTGTACACACTACAATATGTGCTCATTTGTCAATGTTCTTTTGAAATTGTTGAATATCTTTATTTTTTAACTAAAACACTGAGTAATTGTCGACTAAAACTAGATGAAAGTTGTCAGTTTTCGTCAACATAAAATAGTCATATCAAAATGTGTTTGTCTTCATCTAAGACTAATAGGTATTCTTATCCAAAAGACAAAGATGAAAAAGGGCTGCAAAATCAACACCGCTATGAACATATTGGTGCTATCGTTACCTTACCATATTTACCTTTGGACATCGTGTGATAACCAACGAGAAAGAGAACACATTTGCTATACACATTTGAGATTGACATTTTTGTACATTAACATGGATCTCCAATGCTTGGTATTTAGCGGATTTTTTTGTAGCATTTCAATGTTTTAAGATTAATTTTGCTTTTTTTGCCGAACAACACAGGATTTTACTTTTTTGAAGTAGCATTTTTCTTTGTCATTTTTCCCAGAATTTCATTTTCTTAATTTACCATTTTTTTCTTAGCATTTTTTCCCCCTTCCTAATTGTAAGTTTCTTGATTGTGAAACTACCATCTTGTAAATACTGTAAATAATCTGTTGGCACTCACAAAGCTGCCACGATTCACAGTTATAAGCAAAAAATCCCACCGCTAGACCGCCCAGTTCAAACAAATTTGGATATCTATGAGTACCTATGAACTTCCAGTAGAATAAGTTAAAAGCTTTATTGAAACGATAACTTAACACGGGTACAAAAATCACATTCAGTTGTTCATTGTTGGGTCTGCTTGCTTCGGAGCTTCTCGAGGGTTTTCTGTACGTCAACAGAAAGGAAATTGAAGTCATTTGAGTGCTGTTCTTGAATGCCACAGATTAAAAGAGATTTTAATGTGTAAATGTTGATTGGGGTGATTTACCATGTGAAAGGCTTTGGCCTTTAGTCTGTTGTTGGCATAAGCCTCCTGTCTGTTCCTGACGGCCCTTTGCTGCTTCACTTCCTCTAGCTGCTCGTACACTCTAGAACAACAATACACCATTAAACACCTGGTTCAATTTACTCAAAGCCAATCAATTCCATGAATTCAAAACATGATGTACAGCAATAGAGCTGTTTTTTTGTGTGTGTTTGCTCTGTGAGCAGTAGTAAGTATTCGTGTTGAATGTGTGCCTTCAAAGACCAGACCGTGGTCTAGATTAGAGGTCAACTCATATATCACGCCAATACGCTGACTTTTTTCCAACATCGGCTAATTAACAAAAAAATAAGCCGATAAAAAAAGGATTTTGATCAGGCATCTGTGGAGCAACTGTGGCCGCTGCTGACTGACTTTAGGACCCCGCAGCAGCTTAAAGGCAGGCTGCCACAGGAATCTGCAGGCTTGCCTGTTTTGAAAATAATCTTAAGATTTTTTTTTATCTTGCCTGAGAGAACATGCAACGTTCTTTTAGCCTTTTAAGGCGTTGTCCTTGTAGACACGACAATATGTGCTCGTCTATGTTAATTCGAAATTGTAATAAGCATTTATTTTTGGACTAAAACTAGATGAAAATTATATGATATTTGGTCAACTAAAACGACACATTTTGAAATGACTAATAAGAATTTCCATCCAAAAGACTAAGACAAAAATTAAAACGGCTGCCAAAAAACATGCTGGACTGCACACAAACACAAAACATGAACAAACACCATCGGAAATCAAAATCATCCAAATAGACCAAAAACACAAACAGACTGATTTCAGTGAGGCAAGTCAGTGTCAAGTGACAATTCTCCATCCATGAGGCACACAAACATTAGAACATTGGGAATTGTTTTCATTGCACGGAAATTGCGTGAAAAAATTTAAAGTGTCAAGATACCTCTGAGTTCGTCTGAGCATCTCTTGTTTGTTTTTCTTGACTTGATTCTGGTCATACAGCTTTGTTACCGTGGTCACAGCTGGAAAATAATTTCCATATGACTGTACAAATCTATCTGGCATTAATCTACCTATCATACTCCTTACCTAAAGCAGGCTTCTGTTGCTTGACCAAAGCGGATTTAGCCATTTTGGGCTTGTCAAGTTGAACATCCCGTCGAATTGGTGGAGGACCTTCCTCCGATTTGGCGCAGACCTTCGCTTTCACCTCCTTTGCTACAGTCCTGGCTTTCGCGCCTTTTGCTTTGACTTCTTCCGCCCGGCGCGCCGACCTTGCCTGCAGAGCTCGGCGCTTCTGCTCAAAGACCTCTTGCGGCTGGGACCCCCAGTTCACCTCGAGGAGCTTGCCTGTAAGCCAAAAGATTTCAATAGAAGTTACTCTCAAACATGAAGATGGCGTTAAAATAGCACTACCTGCATGTGTTGGGCTCTGGTACTCTTTTATAACCACAGAAGGTTCCTCTGTTATGATTGTTTGGGACTCCTATAAAAGTGAAAACAAGTTTAAGCATTTATAGCGGAAGTGACTATTTTTGTTATATGGGGGGGGGAAAAAACAAACAAAAAAAACAGCCTAATAAAAGAAATGCCGTCCACATATTTAGAAATCAGGTCTCAATTATATATTATATACATTATTTATCATTTTAAAGATGTTTTTAATAAAAATTGATAAATCATACTTTATTACCTGTTATACCATACCATTATAAAGGGATATTCTACTCTATACCAAGTTGTGATTGTATATAGAATTTATTAATAATCTTTTTAAATATTTATAATTGATTCTGCATGTTTTCCTTAAGTATTAAGTTTCTGATGTTATATTGAGTGATTTATTAGCTGTTGAAAACTTGTAGTAAATTAAAAAAAAATTTTTTTGGAAAAACTATTTTGGTCAAAAACGTATGTGATATGTTAAATATAGTTACTGATCCTGAAAATATAGGTATTATCTCTGCATTTGGTGATTTTTGTGTATCTAGTGTAAAATCAAGATTTTTATAGCCATTTTAAGTTTTGTTATACTTATATAAAAAATATTTAATCAGGATTTTATAAGGGAACGACTGAATTTTTTGATACCGCTGCTCATGGAGACTCATTTATGGCAAAGGTAGGCGCCCGTTTTGGTTTTAGGTCGGTATCAGCTTTGGTTTTGAAAGTTTTTGAAAGTAGCTCCCCTACGAACCGGCCCAGTTTCCAGTGTCATGTCAATAGGTTATGAAGTGTATGGATGAATTAATACGTTAATAAAAACAAATTTAAAATGAATGAAAAATCAAAATATGCTGTGGTTATGCTCCTCAATAACATTAAGCCAGAATAACATTGTTTTTGTTTAAAAAAAAAAAAAAAAAAAAAAATTATAAATTATTAAAAAATTAATAAAACTGAAATTATTCTCTATTTTTAATGATTTTTTTATTTTCCGCTATTTAAAAAAAAAAAAATCAAAACATTAAAATAAATAAGGGAATATTTTCTGTTTTTTCTCTTTTTTTAATTTTGGTTTCTAAAATAAAATATTTAATATTAAGTCATTGACAACAATAGACGCTCAATTCATTTAAACTGTGAGGACTGGCTTTGAATACTCATCGTTCAGTGCCATTTACAGCGCTAGATGTCCAGTCCATTTTCAACCGACTTTCAGTCAAAATGGACTGGACGTCTATCGCCCTCAATGGCATTCAATGAGTGTCCTATAAAAGGGTAAAATTGACTTGAGAATTCTCGAACACCAGCAAGATTACTTCTTTCTGTTCTTCCTCCTCCTCCCACACTGCCTCAGACACCATGCTGTCACGTGGTGTGGTATCAGTCAAGCTCACTAATGTTATTTGGGACTGCTCGAGGATTCCTTTTGGACTGTCCGGTTCCTGAAATGGCAATAAAAAGAAAAAATAGACAATTTACTACAATAATAGCCAATAATAAATAATAAAGACAAAATGGATTGGACTCCTATACCCTCAGGAAAAAAATCCAGTTCTCCAGTAGAAAATACCACTGGAGGGGGCGTTCACATGCACTATTTGACTCAACAAGTGGTATTTACCATAATTACAACACCACACTGAAGGCAGCATAAGACCGCGTGGTAACCCTAAACAGCTTAGCCAATGATGTCCAAAAAGAAGCAGCATAAAAGTGTACCGATTAGAGGTGGGAATCTTTGGGCACCTAACGATTCGATTACGATTCAGAGGCTCCGATTCGATTATAAATCGATTATTGATGCACAACAAGACCCCCCAACGCTTTTAATTTTTTGTACACTAATTCCAAAATTGTTCAAAAATCCTCTCAGCCTAAACAAACTACTATTTCAGTATCAAGTTAACCGTTAAAAACAGTAAATAAAATACTCAAGTCCCCATTCTGTATCAGCAGCTTTAAACTACATTCAATAAATCTAATGTTGTGAATCAACCGTTAAAGTTGTTAAAATTGTTCATTATTCCATAATTTCCCTTCTGTCTACTTTCGACATGAAAGTTTTAAAACTGTTTCATCATTTCGGTTCCTTCGGGCAAATCATATCACATTTTGTAATTGTCAATGATTGCCAATGATACCGATGATAATAATAAAATTGCATAAAAAAAAAGATAGATTCAAGTCAAGATTTTGCTGATTTGTTTTTTTTTTTTTTTAGATAAAAAGTAATTAGGTTCACTACAACAGAGCTTTCTAGAGAAGTCTACTGCTTTAAGATGGCACCTGTTTACTAGCGCGGGAAAAAGTCATTTCGCATGTAGTTCTTGGTATATGATCTAACATGGCCGTCGTCTTTCATTTCACATCTAGTTCTAGATATATGTGATATCTACCATAGCCGTATGTTGCCGTGTGTTTGTAGCAATTAGCAACTGGGCTCTGTTTGTAGCGGCTGACGGCCGCAGTCAGGTATTATTGTTTTTTGTTTTCGTCTCACGGCATGAGTTGAACATGATATTTACTCTCGGTTCGTTCCTCATTGCGTCCTGAAGACCGCGCTGACTGTGTTTTATTTCTGCTTTACCTGTTATAATTCAAAAATCGGAATTTGGATGTTTGTGAATCGTCCTTGAATCTTCCACGGCCGAATCCCGAATAATCTAGGAATCGGAAATTTCGCACGCCTCTATTACCGATAGTGCTTCATTAAGGAAGTCTTTCATGGGGATCAAACAGTGCTCCAGCCTCATTTCTGCAGAGGGGATTGGAACCGGAATGTCCACTTCATGCTGCTCATCCACCTCCTCCACAGGCAGCAAACTGAATGAGGATGAAGAGTCACTCGTGTCCGTTTGTGAGAGATGCAACACCTGAAATCAGTAAGGACGGGGGAAGAAAAAAAAGTCATGGCAATCAGAGATTGAGATTTCATCTGGAGGGGAGGCAAACCTGTATAAATTACAATACAAACAGTCAAAAACAAATAAAACCGCTAGCGGCGAAAACCTGAGGAGGAGAAGAAATACGACAACTAGCCGTTGTCGAGCAGCCGATGTCCTCTGTCCTGAATCGCTCGGCGGACCGCTCACTCTCAGACCTGCCGCCGAAAGATCGTGAATCGGAATTTGCCGAAAAGCTGAGTTCGCCGCTGGAGAGACGTCCATCGGAGGAGTCTGGAGCGGGTGGTTCAGACGTCTCATTTTGGGTGACTTCCACCGGCAGAGGGTGGAAGGAGTCTGCGGCGAGTGGGGACGGTGGTTCTGGATTTAGACCGGGGACAGAAGTGCCGTGATTGGAGGCGTCGGGTAGGAATGATGGACAGGTGGGCATGGTGGCTTCTACCGAGGCGCCAAGATCCACACCGGTTCTTTCTCCTGAAACAAGAAGAGTTGCATGGGGAGCTCGTTAAAAGTAGGGCTGCCATAAACGATAATTTTGATATTTGAATAACAACAGTCTCATAACAAACACACACATTTTGGGATTTATAACGACATCTGACATGAAATACACACACATTCATCAAATATGTGTGTAAATTGTCTTACGCGCATTTATAATGTGCTTTTAATTTGAAATCAGCACTCACCACTATGTGGATGTTTTTGAGACTGTCTAAGCCAATTACTGGTGCACGATAATTATTGGTCCGATAATGGGAATTATGACGTCATCCCGATAAATCCAATAACATTATTAATAGGACCAATAATATGTACTGTGCTGGCTTTACAGTTTACACACTAGTATGGGAAATCAGTTGACCATTTGCCGGGCATTGCTCCCACCTGCTGGTCAGAATAATTTGCTGCATCTATTTTTTGTTACAGTTTGGCTCACATTACAAACTCATTCACTTACACGTTGTGGCGTCTAGCGGTAGCATTGACAATCGTGAATGCTTTCTGTTACGTTTCCGCCTCGGAAATATATGTAAATATTTTATGTTTACTATAACATATGAATGTGCAACATATGTTTACTTCTGTGGTGAAGAGTCATATCCTAGAGATGTCCCGATCCGATATTTTTGATCGGATCGGACGCCGATATGGGCAAAAAAATGTGCATCGGTATCTGATTGGAACACGGGAAAAAATTCCGACCCAGACTTCCCATCCAGTGTTTTTTAAAAGTCGGGTTTTCCAGCGCACCGATTTACATAATCCATTCCAGTTTTTGCTTCGGTTTCCCTAAAATCCGGTCCGCATTTTACGGCACA
The DNA here is from genome assembly GCF_030265065.1 of Corythoichthys intestinalis. Classification (NCBI taxonomy): domain Eukaryota; kingdom Metazoa; phylum Chordata; class Actinopteri; order Syngnathiformes; family Syngnathidae; genus Corythoichthys; species Corythoichthys intestinalis. The sequence continues at coordinate 12,213,699 of NC_080400.1, forward strand.
CCTTCAAAACACTACATTTACATTACCGTCTCCCAATTTACCGAGAGACTTTATCGGTAAAAATGTCAGCTGTGTGGGATCATTTCACCTTAAAGGACGACAAAGACGAAGAGGCAGAGAGCAACATATGCCACAATAAAGTCAAGCGTAGTGGTAAAGCTGTAAGAAGTTTTAATGCAACCAACCTAATCAAGCATTTAGCGAAATACCACCACAAACAATATGAGGAGTATGTTAAGAAAACCAAAGACAAAAAGAAAGGTCGTACGCAACTAACACCGGCAGAAACTTTTGCTATGCGTGACAAACTGGCACTCGACAGTCCCAAAGCCCAGGGAATAACAAGAGTCATTGCCGAAGAATTCATTCTGGATGACGGGCCATTATCTTACATGAGTAAAGACGCACCATCCAACACGCGATTCGGCCGCTGAAGATTCGAGAACGATTCACAAACATCCAAATTCCGATTATTGAAATATGTCAAGTAAAGCGGAACTAATACACAGCACAGTCTTCGGGATGCAATGAGAAACTGACCGCATTGCGTCCCGAAAGTAAACATAACTTGTCTTAGACCCGGGTAATGCCAATGCTCAACTCACGGCTTTAGCTCAACTCATGCTGCTGGATAAAAAACCTAAGAATACCTGACTTCTGCTGAGAGCCGCAACAAACTACGTCAACGTCGTTTTACTGGAGATACAGTGCCTTGCAAAAGTATTTGGCCCCCTTGAATCTTGCAACCTTTCGCCACATTTCAGGCTTCAAACATAAAGATATGAAATTTAATTTTTTTGACAAGAATCAACAACAAGTGGGACACAATCGTGAAGTGGAACAACATTTATTGGATAATTTAAACTTTTTTAACAAATAAAAAACTGAAAAGTGGGGCGTGCAATATTATTCGGCCCCTATACTTTCAGTGCAGCAAACTCACTCCAGAAGTTCAGTGAGGATCTCTGAATGATCCAATGTTGTCCTAAATGACCGATGATGATAAATAGAATCGACCTGTGTGTAATCAAGTCTCCGTATAAATGCACCTGCTCTGTGATAGTCTCAGGGTTCTGTTTAAAGTGCAGAGAGCATTATAAAAACCAAGGAACACACCAGGCAGGTCCGAGATACTGTTGTGGAGAAGTTTAAAGCCGGATTTGGATACAAAAAGATTTCCCAAGCTATAAACATCTCAAGGAGCACTGTGCAAGCCATCATATTGAAATGGAAGGAGCATCAGACCACTGCAAATCTACCAAGACCCGGCCGTCCTTCCAAACTTTCTTCTCAAACAAGGAGAAAACTGATCAGAGATGCAGCCAAGAGGCCCATGATCACTCTGGATGAACTGCAGAGATCTACAGCTGAGGTGGGAGAGTCTGTCCATAGGACAACAATCAGTCGTACACTGCACAAATCTGGCCTTTATGGAAGAGTGGCAAGAAGAAAGCCATTTCTCAAAGATATCCATAAAAAGTCTCGTTTAAAGTTTGCCACAAGCCACCTGGGAGACACACCAAACATGTGGAAGAAGGTGCTCTGGTCAGATGAAACCAAAATTTAACTTTTTGGCCACAATGCAAAACGATATGTTTGGCGTAAAAGCAACACAGCTCATCACCCTGAACACACCATCCACACTGTCAAACATGGTGGTGGCAGCATCATGGTTTGGGCCTGCTTTTCTTCAGCAGGGACAGGGAAGATGGTTAAAACTGACGGGAAGATGGATGCAGCCAAATACAGGAACATTCTGGAAGAAAACCTGATGGTATCTGCACAAGACCTGAGACTGGGCGGAGATTTATCTTCCAACAGGACAATGAGCCAAAACATAAAGCCAAATCTACAATGGAATGCTTCAAAAATAAACGTATCCAGGTGTTAGAATGGCCAAGTCAAAGTCCAGACCTGAATCCAATCGAGAACCTGTGGAAAGAGCTGAAAACTGCTGTTCACAAACACTCTCCATCCAACCTCACTGAGCCCGAGCTGTTTTGCAAGGAAGAATGGGCAAGAATGTCAGTCTCTCGATGTGCAAAACTGATAGAAACATACCCCAAGCGACTTGCAGCTGTAATTGGAGCAAAAGGTGGCGCTACAAAGTATGAACACAAGGGGGCCGAATAATATTGCACGCCCCACTTTTCAGTTTTTTATTTGTTATAAAAGTTTAAATTATCCAATAAATTTTGTTCCACTTCACGATTGTGTCCCACTTGTTGTTGATTCTTGACAAAAAATTAAAATTTTATATCTTTATGTTTGAAGCATGAAATGTGGCGAAAGGTTGCAAGGTTCAAGGGGGCCGAATACTTTTGCAAGGCACTGTAATAGATATCATATGTATATAGAATAGAGCCTAGTTCGGGCCTAAAAAATCCAGCCCGACCCGACACGGCCCGCTGGTATTGAGGTCCGACCCGGCCCGAGCTCGATCACTTAACCAGATTTGCAGGCCCGAGCCCGAAAAACCCGATTTTTTTTGTTTTTGTTTTGTTTTTTGAGTGACGCGGAAAAAAAGCAGCAGCAGCAATTTATTTTCATTTCTTCGAGTTGGCAGAAAAAAACACAATTTTTCTTAATGTTTAAACAATCTACATATTTTTTTGAGAATTATCAAAGCATTCACACAACGAAATAACGCTGGGAAAGTTTGTTAAACATATTTCTGAGTGTGTGGGATATTGTTCTCACATGGACAAGCCTCTCTGACAAGGAGAGGGAACAGCAGCAAAAAAAAAAAAAAAACGAAACTACAAATGCTTTGAAATAAAATTCTTTATTGTAACGACAACAATACCAAAATAAAAAATAAAAATGAAATAAAAGCTTTAAACTGCGGGCTGGCCTTGACTGCAGTCGGCAACTTGCGGCCCCGCCTCATGTCTTGCTCTTTATTACTGTGAAATAAGGGAAATAATTAGACCGGCTCTGACTAAAAATGGCGATTTGAACAGCAGGATATTATGGCTTATACTTACACTGGTTATATTTTTTGGTCGTCGTCGTGCAGAAATAAAATAAAATCCGTCTTCAGTTTGTTTTTAGCTTCTTTCTGCTCCATATTGGAAAAGTACCAAGGGGATGAGTTGTGTACACTCGGTGCAGAGAGGGAGAAAATGAAAATGAGGGCGGCGCCTCCGCCGTGCGCAAACGGTACAGCGGGAGGACAAGAAGAAAAAGCGGCCGGCGCCACGGCGTTCGTGCACACGCACAAACAAAAGCGCAATACAGAGAGCCTGCTCTCCATTTTTTTTTTTTTTTTTTTTTTAAATAATTTATTAGTCCGGCATGGCGGCCCGACCCGACCTGACCCGAACGTGAATGCTTAAAATGTGGGCCCGACCAGACCAAAAATGTCGGGTCGGATCGGGTCGGATTCGGGCACAAAATTTAACCTCTAATATAGAACCAGATGCTACATGACAGACTCGACTGCGTTAGCAACATTGAAGTATTGAAAACCAGATGCGTTAGTAATCAGCCGCCATCTTAAAGCAGAAGACTTCCCTAGTAGGCTGTTGTGAACCTTCCAAGCGAACCTAATTAACTTTTTATCTAAAATACTCCTAAATCGGCTAAATCTTGGCTTGAATCTATCTTCAAAACAGTTTTAAAACTTTCACATGTCGAAAGTAGACAGAAGGGAAATAATGGAATAACGGGAGCAATTTTAACAACTTTAACAGTTGATTCGCAAAATTAAATGAATTGAATGTAGTTTAAAGCTGCTGATACAGAATGGAGACTTGAGTATTTTTATTTACCGTTTTAAAATGTTAACTTGATACTGAAATAGTCGTTTATTTAAACCTGAGAGGCTTTTTATACAATTTTTGTAGCTAATGCACGAAACATTAAAAGCATCTAATAGCTTGGGGGATTTGTGGGATTTTCCACAGAGGTTGTTGGTGTGTTTTGCTTCTTTAAGACAGTTTACAATATTATTTGCACGTTTTACTGACTGACTATGCCATTTCTGTTTGTTATTTAAAATGTTTTGTGTTTGTCACTGAATAAACAGGTCAGTTTCTTGTTACCAACCGTTGTGTGTTATTCAAACCCACCTAATTCAGCTGGACTGTCAAGGGTACTAAAACCTTTTTCAACATGAGTCTGACAACTAAGTAAGGAGGCTAAATAACTAAACTTTAACACATGCTCAGATAGGTCGGTATCAGTATCGGCCAGTATCGGTACCGGATCGGAAGTGCAAAACAATATCGGTATCGGATCGAAAGTGCAAAAACCTGGATCGGGACATCCCTACTATATGTACAGAACTTCATAAGTTGTTGTGTTATAGAAGCCAGCCAATGCTTTAGTAGCTCAAGCAAGTGTGCAATGCTATACATATAATAGTTGTGTATATACGTGTATTGTGCAGTCTGTTGTATAATTGTGTATTGAATATGTGTATTTTTCTGTTGTACTTTCACAATATTAAGACAGGTGTCTTCCCATAAAAGCAAGAAAAGACCAAGCCTTGTGGTTTATGGAAATGCATTTATTTTTAGCTGGCTGCTGGGCAGTGCAGAAGTGAAACGCACTGTTGTGTTTTTGTCATTATGAAGAATCTGGTGAGATCAATGGCAAATCTATGTTGAATCCACCACTAGTTTTTTTTTTCTTTTTGGAAACCTCCAGGTTTTCAAAAACTCAGGGTATACATTTAAAAAAATATATATTTATTATGGGTTGTCAATATCGGTATCGGCTTTGAGGAGCAGGAAGTTATCGATATGGGTATTGGTTTCAAAAAATGGATATCGTGCACCCCTACAGCCATTAGTGCTAATAATAATTTTCATTTTTCAAGAGAAAAAAAATGCATAAAACAAAACCAAAACAGTATGTAAATGAACCGAACCAAAAATGCAAAACCGAAACATTTCAGTACACCCTGGTGAGCCGTTACACTCTTCGGCAAAACTTCTCAAAAGTGGCTCATGAATCCTCATACCTGAGCTTCCACTGTCCTGGCAAGAAGACAAGTCCAACTCCCCGACAAGCGGTCTCATGGAGCTCTCCTCTGGATGCTCGTCCAACCACGACCTTTCCGTGTGAGTTGCCGGTTGACCCGTGCGGTGATCCGGCTGGCCCGCCAGACCCACCGGACGCTCCACAGTGGCGTTTTGGTGGTCGGCGAGGAGACAGGAGGACTGATCTGCCAGTTGACCTATTAGAGGTCTGAACGAATCCTGATCTTCACAGACGGAGAACCGAGACTGGACTGGACGGATCTAACAGAGAATGATCACGTTTCAGTGGCACTGACTATTTTATAGGACTATAAATAAATTTGACTGTACTTACCAGGTCACTTGTGAGGGAAGCTTCAGAAGGCGGAGTCACACCGGATACTTGACCATCCCCTCGTCTCTCGGAGATTTGGTGTAAAGACAGTTCGGAAAGTGAAGAGCCTAGCATCTCCAAAACGGAGCCTTCGCTGTCTGCAAACCAAAATCGGGAAATTGTGCAAAGGGCGCCACCTAACATGACAAGTTACATGAATATTTATGACATTTAGAAGTTTCGCACCTGTGCTTTTACCGGCGGCGCTAAAAGAGCTATCAAGCTCTTTGGCGTATCGGTCAATGACGCGCTGGGCGTAGCCGTCATTGAATCGAGAGGTGAGCTGCGCAGGCTGGGCACGGCCGGCAGCAAGTCTTAGAGCGTTTGTCTGACAGCCCTCTGGATCAGTTGAGATGTAGCTGCCAGTGGACAGCGGGGTGGTGGACCTCCATTCTGGATCCCGATATCTATGTGGGGACTGACACAATATGCAGACCATACACACAGTCAATTATGGGTTTGCGAGCAAACATTTCTACTGAATAGTCATATCCACAGTAGTACTTCTACTGGTAAAAATATAATAAGCCCCCCCGGCCCCCAATTTTGAGGGACCCTATCTAGACACCTTCTTAAAAGGTGAAAAATAGGTGTCTCCCCATTAGAATAGGAGTCTAGAGCTGAAACGAATACTCGAGCAACTCGAGTTTAAAAGCTGATCAGAGTAATTTTATTCGCCTGGAGTAATCGTTTAATTTTGCCAACTCTAAGCATCACGTTTTGCTCGAACTACTTTGAATGCGGGACAACGAGCTGACATCACGTGCGTAGAGGAAGAAGCTTACCTTACTGCAGCCGACAGCCGCTACAAACTATACGGACCTTGCTAAAAACTACGCCTGTATGATGTTACGGTGGTAGCAAGTAGCTTCTGATGTGTCTCACAGATATCACATATACAGTGGGGAGAATAAGTATTTGATACACTGCCAATGGGATCAAATACTTGTTCTCCCCACTGTATATAGAACTAGATAAGAAATTACAGACTTGGCGGCGTTGATAAACAGCCACCATCTTAAAGCAGTAAACTTCTCAGCGCTAATAAATAACATTAACGTTATTGTTCCTTGCTCACGGAACGTTAGCCCTGCGAAGGGCTAGGTTTCTGTTAATTATGACTACTGTCGATGCGTGGCTAAAGTGTTACATACAGGCTTTATTTAATCTGTAAAAACATAGCACTGTAGAATGATGAGTTTGTAAAATAAAAACATGTTAGCTAACTGTCAATTTTAGCTCATTAGTAATTGCTGTATAAAACACCACATAGCAATGGTCCCTCATGTGCTCCAATACAGCAGGTATCATACATTTATTTTGAACACTGCAAAAACTCAAAATCCCATTAGGACTTACAGTTTAGACTTAACTTAAAACTTAACTAGAACTTAAAAATAGCTTGAAACAAATGGAAATTCAACTGAAACACATGGAAACACTTTTAAGTGATGTATGTTATAAAGCGTGATGACATTTTTAGGTAAGAAATAAGACTTTTTTTTTTTTTTTAAGATCTAGAAGTTTGTGTGAAAGCAGTGAATTAGTGTGTTTTTTATAGGCACATCTGAGATGCAATTGTTGGCCGTTTTCAACAATGTACATTGAAAATAAGGACATTGATTGAATGAAAATGGTTCAATATTAGATGAAACGTATTGTTTTCTCATGTATATTTATAATTGCTCTTTACCTAAAAAATGTTTCATCCGATTACTCGATTAATCGATGGAATATTCAGTCGAATACTTGATTACTAAAATATAAGATAGCTGCAGCCCGATAGGAGTCAAAACCTGAGATTAAAATCTATGTAGGACATTGTAAAATTTCAGAATTTTATTTTACATACATGAAGTCACTGGACTTTTTCTCTTTGTTCTGCACTCCGTTTCAGTAGTGGACCATCAGCGCCCCTATTAACCGTCCCTCATGGAAGGGACGAGGGGATGCGCCACCTCCCCCTACGCACCGTGATAACACCACGGTCCACTAGACTAGAGGCAGGAAAGGACTCCCACCCGGAGGGGGCGGCACCCCACCGGCATCCAGCCAACGATCCGCGCCAGTGCTCAAGGAGAATGCCAGGGTAGAAAAGACCAAGGAAGGCAAAAGCAGGAGAATGCCTAGGCTGACCAGAGTCCACAAGCGAAAGCCAAGACGAAGAGGACGCCCCGCCCCGGGAGCCCGCCATATAGAAAAGTGTGGGACCCACCTATTACTGTGGTTGCCAGGTCCCCAAATGGTACTTCTTCCCAGCCGCACATCCCACCACCCCTTGTCGCATTTCTCCCGTGGAGTACAATGTATATGGTGCGTTAAAAAGAGGTGCGGGAATGGCAGGGCCGGCAGCGGGAAGGCAACTGCCCCCCCCCTTCCCCCCTAACTGTAGGGGACTGTACGGCTACATTCAGACTTTCCCCAAAAACCCTGAATGAGTGTGTAGGTGCCCAAAGTGAAGGAAGGATATTTACGTGGTGAAGAGTGCGTGAGTTAAGAGGCAGGCTCCTGCCAAAACTGCCGGCCACAGGGCGAGAGAAGCACCAGGGCCCTGACCAACCCCAGCTTAAAAGAACAGAAGAAAACATGCACAGTCACTGAGCTCAGTTCAAGTGTAGAAACCCTCATGAAATGTATTTTGTCATAAAATACAGTTCAGGTAATTTTGTTTACATCATCGCTCAGTAGACAAAAACAAACAAGCACAAACACTAACACACACACGCACAAACACAGACACTCATAATAAAAATGCTCACGCACACACCCAAACGCAGACAGAAAACACAAACAGACACAAAAAGCTTCTCATGCATAATCACAGGCCAAGGAAGATGTTTCCAAGGCACTCAGATTTGGCTATTTTTCATCATTGATCCACAAAATGTGAACCTCAGAGGACTTAATTATTTGACATGGATGCAATGTCACTTTTTGAATAAAAATAAGAACCCTACCAGTTGACTTGACTCTGCAGGTGGCCTGGTATCACTTGGGGGGGCCCGGCTTGTGGGTGTCGGGCCAAAGTAGTGGGCTCCCCGGTCAGAGTCGGATGAGAGTGGTTGATACGAACCTGGAGAAAAGTTTTATCAGTCCCTGAGGAAGAAAAAAAAAAGTAGGGAGCCACTAGAGAAATATTTATTGTTCTTACTATGCTCAGAGGATTCTGGGGATGTTCTCATCCCCTTTTCTCGACAAAGGGGTGGGCTGGATTCACTTGAACTTGACATTGTGCCGCTCTGGGGAGTCAGTCTGGTCCACTCATATGGCTTCTGCAGTGACACGTCCGCTCTGTGGTGTGGCACAGAGAAAACATCCTCAGGACCTGCAAACAGAAACAGCACCAGTGATGTACAGTTTTAGAATCATCCCAAAACAAGTCAGATATGAACACCTGGTACTCACCGGTCTGGCTGATGTCTACTGGTGTCTCAACTTCCTGAATAGCGCTTAGCTCGTGCTGTTCCCTCATCATCGTGCCATGCCGAACACGGGTCACTGGGGGCCTTGCTGCTCGAGCAGGGAATGAGGCTAGGTAGAATAAAATAATACATAGTGGGAATATGTGTCAGAGCTATGAGAACACTTTCAACTTAAGCCATTACCCGTTTGACTGCTGGATGGTAGTTCTGGACTTGAACCTTCTTCCAGCTGCAGATGTCCATGAGGGGACAAACTCCCACCGTTTGAGTCTTCAATGACTTTAAGAAGGGAAGAAAGTAGTTCCAACCGGGTTTGTTCGCCATCTTCTGGTGCAGAGACGTCACTTTGCGTCTGTGGGTGCGAAAATGTCATTCGACCATTTGACTTTCTACATTAAAAGGCTATGGTAATTACACCAACAGGAGCAAGGGACATATTTTGTCAAATATATTGACATCCATCGACTGAACTCACTTGTGCATCAGCATGAAGGAGTGCCTGCAATGTTTCCTTTTGCTGCCTGAGGAGCTCCAAGCGCTTTCGCTGTTTTTGTCGCTGCTCTTCAAGGATATCACAGTCATCATGTTGAAGTAGTCCGGCCTGCGGCGAAAGAGAAAGCGAGGGGCTATCCTCTGTGACCGTTCGGATGGGGCTAAATGAATGGCTGTTGCTTGTGGTTTTAGAAGGGAGGAGCTTTGTGGGGCCTGTTTTAGGAGCGAAGGACTCCCTGATGACTGCTTGAGGAGAAAGTACTTCTCTGGTGACTGGTGAGGGAAAATGTGAGTCTCTGGAGACTGCAGTTGGGGATGGCTCTCGAGTGACAGGTTTAAGATTAAGTGATTCTCTGGTGACCATATTATAAGGGACTGAATTTCTATTGACTGACTGGGGGGAATGTGGCTCTCTGGAGAACGACTGGGACGGAATTGGCCCTGTGGAGATCAACTGAGATGGAATTGTCTCAATGGTAACTGACTGAGATAAAAGTGGCTCTCTAGAGATCAAACGAGACTGAATTGGCCCTCTAGCGACCGACTGAGAAGGACCTCGCTCTCTGGCGGCCGACTGAGAAGGACCTAATTCTCTGGTGACTGACTGAGAAGGACCTAATTCTGTAGTGATGATTCCAGGAGCAATTGGTTCTCTGGCAAGCGACCGAGAAGGAACTGGTTCTCTGGGGACCAACCTTGAAGAACGTGGCTCACTGGCGACCGACCGACAAGAACCTGGCTGACTGGCGACCGACTGAGAAGGACCTGGCTCACTGGGGACTGACTGAGAAGGACCTTGCTCTCCAGCGACCATTCCAGGAGGCATTGGCTCTCTGGTGACCGACAGAGGAGGAACCGACTCTATGGTGACCACGACCGGAGCCATTGGCTTTTCAGTGACCGACTGAGGAGGAACTAGTTTTCTGATGAACACTCCATCAGGAATTGGCTCTCTGGAGACAGTTTTAGGGAAAAATGGCTTTTGGGGGACCTCTTTAAAAGGAAGCGTCTCTGTCGTGACTGTCGGACCTCGCGCTTGTTCTATGTCTCTTAAAACCCAATTTTTTTGAGCAGGATCCGACTCATTCTGCATTTGGTGTCTGGGACCGTTAAAGCTTCCCAATGGTTCTGTATGCTCTAATCTGGAAAAGGTACGGCTGACACTGGAGAGTGGAAGGCTGGGAGGTAGGGGTGGATCAGTAGATGCTGAGGGAAACTGTGGCGGAGGAGGCCATGTCTCCACTTTGTGACGAGTCCGCAGAGCACGCTGGTAATCCTCCAGGCGCCGTCGAGCCATGTCTATGGACTGCTGATGAATTCTACAAGGTAAATTTAGAAAATCACCACCTGTAACTATTATTATAATCAATTATTTCATACATTATGAGGGTTGCATTAATTACTGGAGTTTTTTTTACAGTGTGATTCTTGATACAAATAGTGGGGATTTACTTTACAACTGAAATAGCAAACAGTGCTACACACCTGTTTTGCTCCAGGAGGCGTTCTTGACATTCTCTGATTTTTTGTGTGTGCTCAGGAGTCAACCGCTGCAGTATCAATCAATAAATTGCTTAGCCATATTAACATAATTGGGAAAGAAGACCAAGATATATTTACCTCTTGAGCTCGTGTAACATCCTTCTCACGGGCCGGCTGTATCTCTGTTTGGTAATGCAGGATTTCCAAGTCAATGGAAACATTCGGGTGACTTCCCCCCTGCTGACTCTGACGCAGAAGTTGGTCTAATTGGGCTTTCTGATCTTCCAGTTCCTGTAGCAAAGCCATCTGCTGTTGCTTCTCCTTTTCAAGCTCTAGCTCCTGTAGAAGGTAAATGCCTCACTTAAGAAATGCACTAGTCGAACGTCCTTGAGAAAAATATCACCTTATCCCTTACCCTTTTCTTTCGTTCAGCTTCAAATTCCAAGATTTTGGAGGAAAGGGCATCCTTGGGTTGCTTGTCGAGTGGGATTGGCTTACCAGTTGGCTTTACTGGTGATGAAATCAAGAGAAAAAGATTGAAGTCACGCCTCAAAGATAGTTTAAGTCCCCCAATTATGTTTTTTTTCACACTAATGATTGATCTGGTCAAACAGTACTCAAAAATCAATGTTCACACCGATCCATAACTCAGGGATTCCCCTACAAACAAGTGATTGTGGCGCACCGTCAGACCAATATAAAAGCCGCCACGCTTTGCAAATGAGATTTTTTAAAATGATTATTTTAAAAAAAAATGTTTTAAGGCCGTTTCAAACTAGCGTCAGCCGAGTGTGAAGAGTTCAGCGGCCCCCTATTCATTGTGTATTGCAATGTCCGTATATGCGCGGCCCCCTTAAGAGACGATCGGACAGGGAAGCTGTGACGCAGGGGGAAGCGAGTAGGAAGAATGGGAGAACAGGCGAGAAAGCCAGAGATGGTGGTCGCATGTCGAGGCAGCCCGCTGTTATTTTGTTATTGTTTTTCTTTATTATTGTTAGCAAAATAAAGTAGGTAAGCCAATACAGACTCCTCTCCTTCTTCCTCGTATCCGGGGCCTTACAGTAGTTTGGACTGGACTTTTCGGCGAAAGTGAGCGGTGGACAGCTGTCTTGGACGAAAGGCCAAGTTTGAATGAATTCGTGCAGAGAGAGGCGGGGAGCGCCGCCGCGCTAACTTCGACAACAAGGGGCAGGCGTACTTATTATATCTGTGCTATCAGGCTGTTTTGGCAGACGGATATACGCAATCACAGCTGACGAAACTTTGATAAATGCGCTTTTTTCAAGTTTTGCGAGCCCTGGGACACTCGAAAAATGACTTTCATTCCGCTCCTTGCTAAGTTAATGGTACCTCGATGTGCGTTTGTGTTGAAAGGTAGCTCACGAACAACAACAACAACAAAAAACTACCCAACTTCTCACCAAAACTAGTAAACCAATTTACACAGCCAATCGAATTTCCGCCCACTCCTTGAAATGGGTCCATTGATAGAAGGACTCTTATTGTTGTGGTAATGTCATACGTATTGGGGCCCAATAAAATGAAAAAAGGACTAAGACGGAGGTCTGCAACCCGTGGCTCTAGAGCCGCGTGCAGCTCTTTAGCGCTGCCCTAGTGGCTCCCTGGAGCTTTTTCAAAGATTTTTGAAAATGGAAAAAGACGGGAAGAAAATATATATATATATATTTTTTAAAGACAGTTTCTGTAGGAGGACAAACATTCTTTCAATTCATTAATATTGTGATGAAGTTCATCTTGAGGTGGCAAAATAAACATTTAATCATGAAGTCTAATTACAGTGTATCACAAAAGTGAGTACACCCCTCGCATTTCTGCAGATATTTAAGTATATCTTTTCATTGGACAACGCTGACAAAATGACACTTTGACACAATGAAAAGTAGTTTGTGTGCAGCTTATATAATAGAGTTAATTTATTTTCCCCTCAAAATAACTCAAAATATAGCCATTGACATCTAAACCCCTAGCAAAAAAAGTGAGTACACCCCTTTGAAAAACATCCCTACATGTCCAAATTGAGTAATGCTTGTCATTTTCCCTCCAAAATGTCATGTGACCTGTTACAGGAGTGCTGTCAGCATTGCTGCGGAGATTGAAGAGGTGGGGGTCAGCCTGTTAGTGCTCAAACCATACGCCACACTCTACATCAAATTGGTGTGCATGGCTGTCACCCCAGGAGGAAGCCTCTTCTGAAGATGGTACACAAGAAAGCCCGCAAACAGTTTGCAGTAAACAGGTCAACAAAGCACATGGATTACTTGAACCATGTCCTATGGTCTGATGAGACGGGCAGGCGGTCCTCAAGGGCCGCTGTGGGTCCTGGTTTTTGTTCATACCGATCGAGCACAGACACTTTACCCAATGAGGTGTCTGCTAAAACAAGCTGCACCAGACTGCAATCAACTGATGACACTCGTAAGACACCAGATTGGTGAAAAGGTGTGGTCTTGTTTTGCTGGAGTGAAATCCTGCACCCACTGCGGCCCGATGTGGAATAGTTTGGAGACCACTGAACAACATGATGCGCAACTTTTTTTTTTTTTTATTCATTGTTTTTGTTTTCCTGTTGTCACTGTACAATTCTTGGGACTATATTCTTAATAATAATTTGTCTGCAAGTTAAATTAAAATGGTGAAATTCATAAGTTTAATTACAGTGAGCGCACACCCAATCAGGTTGCTTTCTGTTTTCTACTAAGGAAGTGGAGTCCAATGCAGCAAGCAATGGTGTAGCATAAGTAGCTCAACCTCATCTAAGTTGCTGAAATCAAGCTCTATATGAGCTTCATAAGTCACATTGACTTACCTGTTTGTGTGCTAGCAGGCCAAAGTGTTCTACGGTGTAATCATCAGTGAAACAAGAACTCCAATTGTGAAAAGCCAAAGAAAGCATTTATCAAGGCTTAATCGGCCGTGACGTGTACAAACAGAATGCTATGACGACGCCAACACCTCTGCTGTAGGACGTGTTCAGTTTGCCACATAACGCTCACTGCTGCCGGGAACGCACCCTCCCATAGGGTTTCAGAATCAGCACCTTTCAGACAAAATTTCTCGCGCCTTTAGGGTTGCCAAGGCAAAGGGCATTAATCGGAAAAAAATGAAATAAAATCATTTAAAAATAAATGAATGAATGAATGAATTTATTGTCATTGTCATCATCATCAAAATCATTGACAGTTTCAGAGTGTGGAATTTTTACCCGAAGGAAAGACGAAGACAGACATGGAAAGACTGGAAAAGCAGATACTTATCGAAACCCGTCCCCCATCAGCCCGGGACGCACAAACAGCCTATTGTGTATCAGTCTAGTCATAATCTTCACATTACATTCGAAAGTCATTGATTGCCATGGATTTTCACATATTGTCAATTCGCAGGTCAAACATGGCACTCTCGTTGCAATGGCAGCCTAGTAATGCGATTTTGCTGGAGGGCATATCCTAAGAGCAATAGTTATGTCTTATTCTCTGACCCTGACATTTAATCATCCTTTGCTGTGAGAACATCATATCTGTGATGTGTGTGCGCTCTGTGGTTATGACGGATTTTGGTCAGTGTAATGTTGTATTATATTTTGTTTGTACATTTTTTTGAAGTAACTTAATGAATTTATATTCGTTAGCGCTGCATCACATGTATTCCATGAGTAATTAATAATGGATTATATGCATGTGTATTTTTCGGCCTTTTGGTTCAAGTGCTTCCAATATTCAGTTTTTGGTTTCGGCAAAGAATTCTGCTTTCGGTACATCCCTAATCAAAACAAACACTCAGCTCGCTGCTTAGTTGGAAGGAAAAAACAGAGGCTTATAGATGCAGTGTACATGTTGGAGCCATTTCCTACACAACAAATATTAACCGTTGTTCCGTACACAACACGCATTAACCAGTTTCCCAATAAAAAACACTGGCCACCATGGAATTGAAACCAAATGAATGAGTGCGCAGTGAGCAAAAAAGCCTGCCTTTGATTTCATGTCTTCTGGTTACTGACCTTCCTGGCCAACAGAAAAAATGTAATTAAAACTGTATTTTGCATGTTTTTCGTTCATTTTATAAACAAAAGGACTACGGATTGTGGCTCAGTGAAGCGCAATCTATCTAAGTCAGTAAAGTATCCCCCTGATGTGACAGGGGACTTTAAAATGCAAAAGCGCTACCTGTTGATGACGTTGGAGGCTGGCTGCTGAGGGTGCCCGTGTTGATGGTCATTTCTGACTCAGATACTGCTTTGGCGCCCTCATTCTTCTCAGAAACTCCCTGGTCCCTGCCGACTTCATCCCACTCTGGAATTACTTCCGCATCCCGCTCAGACACACGACTGGTGACGGTGACGAGGGAACGGGCCGCCGGGACCCCACCGCTCGTCGGGTCGCTCCTCTGGGTCCTGATACGATTGAGGAGATTCTTCAAGGCTTGTCTGCCAGGTCGTCTGAAAGTTTCGCCTGCAAGTTTGAAGGTGAATACGGAAAGCAGTTTGAGCATTTCAGTATTTTGTTATCCAGCTTCAGATCCAAGTCCAATTATACTTTACACAATGTACTTTTGGTACCGTTGGCTGAGTCTTGTGATGCAGGTTGTACTTGCGACTTTTCTTGCTTGGATGTGATGACTTCATCTAGGCTGACGTCCAACTCCGGATCTTGGTTGCTTATGGACTTCTCAGGAATCGGTTCAGGGACCAGATTACCCATTTGGGTACCTTTGATTTCTGGAAGCAGGCTTATTTTAGTACGTTTAGGCTAAATTTCAGGTTACGACTGCTTTGTTTTTTGATGGTTCTTACTCCTTTCTCTTATGTACATGTTCTCAAAGGCAAACTCCATGTCCCTTTGGAACTCATCTTTTATCTCCTGTCTCCTCTGAGGGGGCTGGAAAAGTTGCGGCGGCATCTGCAAGGCCTGCTGCCGCCTCCTCAGCAAGTCGGCCTGCTGCATGTGCTCCAGTTCTACGAGGAGACGATCGCGGTCCTACAGGAAGAGAAGGGAAAAATTGTCGTGGGGTCATTCCAGAATTTGAGGACATGCAGGCTTCAAATTTCTTGAAAAATAAGCCTTAACTTTTCTGATTTTCTGCTACATATTCATCATTAACAGCCAAAAGGGCATTTGAAACGCCCGAAACATTACGTACCCAGAAAAATATTTTTTACACTGGCCCATCAAAGCTGTCAACTTGAGAAAAAAATGGTTTCTCACATCGTTCGATCCAGATTTTTTTCAATTAAAAAAAAATTTTTTTTTTTTTTTAAACTTTTGTCTTTTCTATTGTTTTTGACTGGTAATTTTAATAACACATGATAAAAATATAAGAAAACAGTGTGCAATTAAAAATTAGGTTCAAATATGAAGTCAAATTAGCATCACTCAATATGCTGCATCTGGCAAACTAAAATTCTCAGTGAAAATTTGAAATAATAAAATAGACACCAGCTTACAAAAATGTAAAGTCAATAATAAAAACAAATGAAATTAACAAATGAAGTTAAATTAGAAAGAAGAAAACCATGATAAAAGAATGGTTGAAAAAAAAAAAAAAATAGTGGAATGTGTCAAAATAATCAAATCACAATTTAGCGTCTCTTTGGGAAGTATATATACACTAAGAGTGTGACAATATCTCGATACAGCGATATATCGCGATATTTTGCAACCCGATGGGTTATCGATATGCTCCCGCCAAGAATCGATACTTTTATTTAACATATTGGCCATACAATGGAGTATGGATGCTGTAAACTGCTCAATGTTTGTTGAGCAATTCCTTGGCGGTCCACTAGGGGCGCTCGGGAGTGGCGGTGACGGTAAAGTGCGCACAAGTTGTCTAGAGAAGAAGAGGAAGCTCAAGTGGGTTGAAAAAATAAAAAAGCTCCGAGAGAACGGTTGAGGAAAAAATGAGAAAAATATTGCTACAAATCACACATGGGGACACGCTTTAGATTTTACACCAACAAGAAAGGAAGTAAGGTGAACAAGGACTTTGCTGTATGCAAGAATTGTCTAAGAAAAATAAGTTTCACTGGGAGCTGGTGACGTAGTGGACACTGGAGTTTGTGAGCTTTGCTTTCATCACTTCAGGTAAGAAAGTTTTGCAATGTAATTGACTTTTTAATTTACATGTATTATTTTGATGACATTTGGTGTTGAATGATATAAAATAAACCAGGACCCTAAACTGGATGAAAATGAATATCGAACAAGCCCACATGAATTTACCGATTTATTTGAGAACCAATTTCCATCTAGTTTACTACACAAATGATTGATACAATAAGCTATAAAAATGGTTTGAATAGGTTCCAAGATATATAAAGTGATGTGCATGATAATTAATGTAGCCTACATATTAAAAATAGGTAATTATTGAATTTTTAATTTCTATACATTCAATTCATATTTTTTTAAATTCAATACTTCCAACACAAAAAAATCAGGATTTCATCTCAAACGCTATGAAGTAGCTAATATTTTTTTTTTGTTGTTGTTGTTTTTAAGGTGAGGAAGACTGTGACTGAGCAAGTCTGACATCTTAAATGCTGAAGCAGATAGCGGAAGTGCTCAAACCAAGCAACAAAGGTCATATACGAAGAAAAGACCCACCAATTTTATCTATGCCCCACTCCAAGCTCAACTGCTGACACCCACGGCACTTTTTATTTATGTATTTTTTTTTAAGATTTAAAACTTTAAAGAAATTAAGGGTGCCATTCATCATGATCTCTCCAAGCGATATCAGTGGTCGTGGTTGGTTTCCTCTATATGTGCAGGGGCACAATTTGCAGTAGATTTATATTTTACAGCAATGTTGCACAGAAAAGGTGTCACTGTTTAATAAATGACTTAAACAGTATTTTTTCTATTTTTAAATATCTTCTTTTTTTTCTTCGTTTCAACAGTTGTAGAATGTCATGTATCCAATTTCTGACCAATATATCGATAATCGCTGTATCGTGATATAATCGTTATCGTGAGCCTTGTATCGCGAATCGTATCGTATCGTGAGGTGCCCTGAGGTTCCCACTCCTAATATACACATTAATAGAAATATTTAAAAATATGAATAACAAAGCGAGAAAAATAATAAATTCCCTGAACAAAGCATTTAATTTCTAAAAGTAGATTTGAGTATGTGCGCACCATGGCCACTGAGAGCTAGCACTTTGCAGAGAAGGGCTGCCATTGCTACACTACTGGAGACACTTTTATTTTTACCAGTCGATAGTTTTTATAGCTTGCTTTTGGCAAAGAGCATATAAAGTACATGTGAATGTTATATTTCGAGTATATAACAAGAAATATGGTGGCGTTTATGTGTTTCAATAAGACGACTCGATGCTAATTCCTATTAGCGGTTGAACATTAAGCTAGCTGGCACAATTGTAAAATGAAATATTCTTTATATTTTAATTCTCAGTGTGTGTAATTTTCCAGAGTTATGTGTGTTTAATATTGCAGTTGTGGTGTGTAATAAATGTCTTGAGTCGCTGGTTTTTATGAAAATATACCGTATTGGCGCGAATATAAGACGGCCCTGATTATAAGACGACCCCCTCTTTTTCAAGACTCAAGTTTCAAAAATGACCTTTTGAACACCAAATTAATTTTTATACAGAAAATAATTACAGTACATCTGAAAAAAATGATTATAACAATATATTTGAGAGAAAAAGCATGTTATTTTGCCTCATTCAAATCTTAATATCTGAACATTTAAATATGTAAACTAAAGTGCAACCACATTCGTAAATGAATGGCTTCTGGTTTTTGAAACCAATCTATTTTGATAAAACAACAGAATTGCAATAACTGCATTAACCATCAAAGTGAAGTCTAACTGTAACTGTAGTCATGAAACAAATCGGAATAAGGAAAAACATTGCAATAAAATAATGCAAACTGGTTAAACTAGTAGCCGAGATCTGTCATGAGAGAACATCGCTTCAATGATATCTGGCGTCATCTAGCGTCGTGAATGGGGAGAGTAGCTGAGATCTGTCATAAAAGAACATCGCTTCAATGATATCTGGCGTCATCTAGCATGAAAGTGAAGTCTAACTGTAACTGTAGTCTTGAAACAAATCTGAATAAGAAAAACATTGCAATAAAATCATGCAAACTGGTAAAACGAGAGAAGCTGAGATCTGTCATGACAGAACATCGCTTCAATAATATCTGGCGTCATCTAGCGTCGTGAATGGTTATAATGTCTAGACCGCGAATATAAGATGACACCCTCTTTTTCAATCTTATTTCAATGTAAAAAACACTGTCTTATATTCGGGCCAATCCGGTACTTGCCTGCATGTTTAGGCGTCCGACACCATAAACCATGTAGCAGGAAATTGAGCAGTGACAAATGTTCCCCATTACTTGGAACGCAAACAGTTATTTAAAAATTAATTATTACCGGTATATTTTTTTAGCGCTTTTTTGTCATCAATTCATCATAATCAACATGGTAAAGTCACAATTGTGGCATATTTACATTTACATGTTTTACTGTCCCTTTTTAAGGTAAATGAATAATTGTTTTTCCCCATACTTTTTTTTACCCCCCCAAAATAAAATCCAAATATTTGAAAACTATGAGGTCAACCAATGTCTCTAAACGATTCACTATCTAATTAGAGGTGCGACTGTGACAGTATATCGAAATGGTGATGTATCACGATACTTTGTATCCCAAAACATATTGTATGTGTAGTTAGCATGGATCGTAGCAGTGTTTAGTCGTGTCACTCATGTGACGTGCTGCGCGACCCCCCCGCCCCACACACATGCTTACACCCTGGCCGGTGAGTAAGCATGTGGCTACTCAAGGCTCCTTTTGTGAAACATGTGTCAGGTGCTGCTTGGTAAGTTTAGTTCCTGAGTGATCATCACACACTAAATGTAACTTGTATCATTAGCATTTAGCGTGGTGAGTGTTGTCTCAAATTCTTGGAAAAGTATTTTCATACAGTGTGTGACGTGTTTAATCAGCCCTTTAACACTGGACGTGTCTGTGGCGACGATGTTACGCATATCCCCTTTGAAGCCCCGTCACGCTGTAATTACGTCATCCACGTACCACAGGTTGGTCTCATTTCAAAGTGTGCAAGTTGAGGTCCACGCCCGTTTTTACTCGAAGTCAATTGACCAAAGTAAAATATAGGAGATAATGTCATTTGAGTTTTAGTTTTATTGCCCTCATAAATAAACATTAAAACACGGCATGGACGATGTGTTTATGTCCATGATTTTTTTTATCCTTTTTCAAAACTGAAAGCACCACGAAAAACTACATATCCCAGGAGCCATTGTGAGGTCACGAAGGATGGATGTAATGTGAAAATTTTTAATAAATTGCCAAGCGAGGCGCCACCTAAGGAGAGGGAGCGAGTGACGGCCGGTTTGATGTAGCGGAGCGACTTTGAAACGTGCTTCATGAATCGAAAACTAAATTTAGCAAAAGCTAATGCATTATTTCATCAACTCGAGGACAAGGATGGGCTAGATTTGTCGTAATTTTCTCCGAATGAGTCAGCGAGTGAGAAGTGACAGCAGTGCGCAAATGACAGACGAGTGGGCTCTGTGATATATTCTGCAACGCTGCCCTGTGTCCTATTCAAGGGGAAATGGAGTATGCCACTCAGTTTGCTAGATTGTATTTAAATACTTTTGATAAGGTGATGGGTGCAATACCTAACCTTACAAAGAGATATCCTCCAAACCCTTTTTGTGTTAGATTATACTGTATATATGTATACAGTATATAACCTGTTTTGACCATAGTATGTAGAAAGAACAAAAACGCCAATGACCATACCAGCTGTTTCTGTTGAATTATCAAATATAAAACTATTCAGTTTCATTATTTTCTGTTGAATGTTTATCCTAACAAGTTGATTAAATATTATCAAGCTTCCGAACGTTTCGTTGAGCATGTTTGGTTGTCAATGGGACATTAATGTTACAAATTTCGGAATTTTTTTTGTCTTTTTGGGTGCAAAATGTTGATTACAATTGGTCAGTGAAGAAAACAACAGTTTGGACATGAGGACAATGGTATCCTAAAAAAAAGGGACCCAACCATGCCATTGTGATAATTTTTTTCTTTGAAATATAAAGGCAACATTAAAGGCATGCAAATTTGGACAAAACAGGCCAAGGTGTTAAAGGGTTAATTGAAAATAATGTACTGTTATCCTTACGAGTGTGTATTATCATCACAAAGAATGTGATGCCCATGTACACTCTACTATTATGTGCTTGTCTGTCAATGTTCATTCAAAATTGTTGGAAACCTTTATTTATTCGTGGACTAAAACTTTTGAAGTTCACAAACGAAAACATTTGGAGGAATTGTCGACTACAACTAGACGAAGACGAACACATTTTGAAATGACTAAAATGCGACTAAGACTAATAAGTATTTATTACGGCAAAGATGACTGTAGAGATGTCCCAATCCGATATTTGGATCGGATCGGACGCTGATATGGGCAAAAAAATGCGCATCGGTATCGGATCGGCCGACACGGAAAAATTCCGATCCAGACTTCCGATCCAGTTTTTTTAAGCCCAGTTGGGGTTTTACAGCGCACCGACTTACAAAATCCATTCCAGTTTTTGCTTCGGTTTCCCTAAAATCCGGTCCGTATTTTACGGTACACCTTCAACACACGACATTACCGTCTCCCAATTTACCGAGAGACTATCGGTAAAAATGTCAGCTGTGTGGGATCATTTCACCTTAAAGGACGACAAAGAAGAAAAGGCAGAGTGCAACATATGCCACAATAAAGTCAAGCGTGGTGGTAAAGCTGTAAGAAGTTTTAATACAACCAACCTAATCAAGGATTTAGCGAAATACCACCACAAACAATATAAGGCGTATGTTGAGAAAACTGAAGACAAAAAGAAAGGTTCTACGCAACTAACACTGGCAGAAACTTTTGCTATGCGTGACAAACTGGCACCCGACAGTCCCAAAGCCCAGGTAATAACAAGAGTCATTGCCGAGGAGTTCATTCTGGATGACGAGCCATTATCTCTCGTGAGTAAAGACGCACCATCCAACACTTAAAACCACGGTACATCATGCCCAGCCGTCATTACATCCTTGAGTGATTCGGCCGTGGAAGATTCGAGAACGATTCACAAACATCCAAATTCCGATTATTGAAATATGTCAAGTATAGCGGAACTAATACACAGCGCGGTTTTCGGGCCGCAATGAGAAACGGGCCGCATTGCGTCCCGAGAGTAAACATCATTCTTGTCATAGGCGTGGGTAATGCCAATACTCAACTCAGGCTTTAGCTCAACTCATGCCGCTGGATAAAAAACACAAGAATACCTGACTGCTGCTGATAGCCGCTACAAACTACGCCAACATCGTTTTACTGTAGAAAATAGATATCATATGTATATATGACAACATTGTATGTATATATGCAACATTGAAGTATGGAAAACTAAACAGCCGCCATCTTAAAGCAGGAGACTTCCCTAGTAGGCTGTTGTGAACCTTCCACGTGGACCTAATTAACTTTTTATCTAAAATACTCCTTAATCGGCAAAATCTTGACTTGAATCTATCTTCAAAACAGTTTTAAAACTTTCACATGTCGAAAGTAGACAGAAGGGAAATTATGGAATAAGGGGAGCAATTTTAACAACTTTAACAGTTGATTTGCAAAATTAAATGAATTGAATGTAGTTTAAAGCTGCTGATACAGAATTGGGACTTGAGTGTTTTATTTACTGTTTTAAAATGTTAACTTGATACTGAAATAGTCGTTTATTTAAACCTGAGAGGCTTTTTATACAATTATTGTAAGTAATGCACGAAACATTAAAAGCATCTAATAGCTTGGGGGGGGGTTGTGGTGTGCTCAGATAGGCCGGTATCGGTATCGGCCAGTATCGGTATCGGATGGGAAGTGCAAAACAATACCGGTATCGGATCGGAAGTGCAAAAACCTGGATCGGGACATCCCTAGATGACTGACACCCATGAATTAAAATGTGAAGTGTGGGATGTCACATGTCATACCAGCGCAAGTTGCTCTTTCTTCAGAGCCTTTTTCCCTCGAAGGCGAGCTGCCTCCATCTGCTCAACTCTTTTCCTCTCGCCGTCCCTCTGGAAAATCTCGAGCTTCTTCATTGCCAGCTCCGCTCCATCATGTGCATTCGTCTATTTTGATAACTACACTTAGTGCAAAAATCCAAAACGCGGGATCAACAGTGAGCCTTTTACCTGCTTTGCATCTGTCCCTCGGTCCACTGTGGCTGCGGGCATGTGGAAACGTGTGGACGCAAAGGCACTGACGTCGGATTTCTTTCCCATGTGGGTTTTGTCATCATTAATAGCCTACTTGTGGGGGGAAAAAAATCATGTTTTTTGGGGTCCGATGGATTAGTGCGATAGGACAACTGACCAAAATCGGATTTGGAGCTGGCGTTGGGAGATGAGCCACTTTTGATGCTCTCTCCTTTTCCAGCTGTATTGCCTTCTTTCTGGCATTGATGGTTCTGGGGAGAAAATATATCTATTGGCATTGTAGTTAGATATTTTCGTTAAGAAGTTGAAAAACTGCTTACCGGTTTTGCGCCTCAATTTCTTTAAGCTTCTGTGATTTCAGTTCTTTGAGAGCTTCTCTGAAGCGTTCCTCTGCTTTGGCGTGATTCTCCGCATCCTTTTGGGCTATGGCAGCAACATCAGGCTCCTTTTCAGGTGAAATTTAAACACAAATGTCAGATAGATAGATATATACACACACACACACACAGTGGGGAGAACAAGTATTTGATACACTGCCGATTTTGCTGGTTTTCCCACTTGCAAAGCATGTAGAGGTCTGTAATTTGTATCACAAGTTCTCTTCAACTGTGAGGGACGGAATCTAATACAAAAAAACAGAAAATCCCGGTGTATGATTTTTAAATAATAAATTTGCATTTCATTGCATGAAATAAGTATTTGATACATCACAAAAATCAAACTTAATATTTGGTACAGAAACCTTTGTTTGCTATTACAGATACCAAACGTTTCCTGTAGTCCTTGACAAGGTTTGCACACACTGCAGCAGGGATTTTGGCCCACTCCTCCATGCAGATCTTCTCCAGAGCCTTCAGGTTTCGGGGCTGCTGCTGGGCAACACGGACCTTCCGTTTCTTCCATAGATTTTCTATCGGGTTCAGGTCTGGTGACTGGCTAGGCCACTCGAGGACCTTAAGATGCTTCTTACGGAGCCACTCTTTAGTTGCCTTGGCTGTGTGCTTTGGGTCGTTGTCATGCTGGAAGACCCAGCCACGGCCCATCTTCAGGGCTCTCACTGAAGGAAGGAGGTTGTCAGCCAAGATCTGGAGATACATAGCGCCATCCATCCTCCCCTCAATACGGTGCAGTCGTCCTGTACTCCTGGCAGAGAAGCAGCCCCAAAAAAATGATGTTTCCTCCTCCATGTTTCACGGTCGGGATGGTGTTCTTGGGGTTGTACTCATCCTTCTTTTTCCTCCAAACATGACGAGCCGAGTTTAGACCAAAAAGTTCAATTTTGGTCTCATCCGACCACATGACCTTCTCCCATTGCTCCTCTGGATCATCCAGATGGTCAGTGGCAAACCTCAGACGTGTCTGGACATGCACTGGCTTCAGCAGCGGGACCTTGCGTGCTTTGTAGGATTTTAATCCATGACGGCGTAATGTGTTTCTGATGGTTTTCTTCGAGACTGTGGTTCCAGCTCTCTTTAGGTCATTGACCAGGTCCTGCCGTGTAGTTCTGGGCTGATCCCTCACCTTCCTCATGATCAGTGATGCCCCACGAGGTAAGAGATCTTGCATGGAGCCCCAGAACGAGGCAGATTGACCGTCAACTTGAACTTCTTCCATTATCTAATAACCGCTCCAACAGTTGTTACCTTCTCACCAAGCTGCTTGCTTATTTTCATGTAGCCCATCCCAGCCTTGTGCAGGTCTATTATTTTATCCCTGATGTCCTTGCACAGCTCTTTGGTCTTGGCCATTGTGGAAAGGTTGGAGTTTGTTTGTTTCAGCATGTGAACAGGTGTCTTTTACACAGGTAACAAGTTCAAACAGGTGCAGTTACTTCCGGTAATGAGTGGAGAACAGGAGGGGTTCTTAAAAAAGAACTAAGAGCCGAAATATTTACTAGTTGGTAATGTATCAAATACTTATTTCATGCAGTTAAATACAAATTTATTATTTAAAAATTATACAATGTGATTTTCTGGATTTTTGTAGATTCCGTCCCTCACAGTTGAAGAGAACAAATTACAGACCTCTACATGGCTTGCAAGTGGAAAAACCAGCAAAATCGGCAGTGTATCAAATACTTGTTCTCCCCACTGTATACATGCATTAGTCCTGAACGATATTGTAAAAAACTTTTTGGGGGTTTTGCGATATAAAAAAATATATATATATAGGGATTTGCGATATATATAAAAAAAAAAAAAATATATATATATATATATATATATATATATATATATTTTTTAAAGACATTTTTACTAGATGACTTGAATAGCTGTTTGGAAAGACTTTGGATGACTCATGACCACAGTGTACAGTATTCAATCGTTTTTCGCGGTTAATAGGGACTTTTTCTCACTTTTACCCCCCAAAGTATGATTTAAAAAAAATAATAATAATAAATGCTTTTTAAGCACTTCAAATGTAATAATTATGATCAGTTTTAATCATAACTGTCCCACTGAATCATTTTTAAACAAGAATAAAGTACTGTAGGAGAAAAATGCTTGGCTTTATTAAATGCTTCTGTTTGCCTAACATGGCTGTGACTCTTGGAGTTACATGTAGAAATTACATACTCCTCATAATCATGTCTGGCGTTTATTTTATATGTCTCAAACGTCTCCACATTCTCCCCCCACAGACACACACATTCATTCCAGCCCACGCTTCCTTGCAGAAACTGTTTAACAAGTTAAACGATGATTGACAGATTGCTGCCCGGCTTCTTTGGCCAGATAAAAGCCATCGTTAACTTTAATAAGCAAGTGCCGCAGTGACGGAGAGCTGGGAAAGGGGGTGATAGAGGCTGTGCGAGCGAATGAAGCAGAACAAAGGTTTGTGGATTGGAATTTTTTTTTTTTTTTTTAAACTATTGCATGTCCTTGCGATGGGACTATCACGGATGCGCACATTAAACGATATATCGTTCAGGCTTAATATGTAGAGCGTTCTTTGGAAAGCTGAAAAACCACAAATTTATCCTTCCTAGGACAACTTAACATGGCCATCCTTCGTAGTTTATGCAGGAGCAGGACATTCCTGAATTTATATGCTTCGTTCTGCGCGGGTTCAAGCAGAAGCTTATTTGCATCTGTGTTGGAGCTGCACCGGAACGCAACACACTCCAGTCTCTTCACGAGTGTTCGCTGCACTGAGAGCAGCTAAAGTGCATTTTTATTTAAACATCTGATAAGCTACGTCACTGGCACAGACGAGTCATTTTCTGTTGTCAGCAAAATGGTTAAAAAGAGGGATTTGGTGAGTTTTAATTCAAGTGTTGCTTGCATTAGCATGTTAGCAGTTAACAGCTTACCAAGTTAGACCCGACAGTCGTCATTGCCGCTAATGTGATTTTTTTTCCTGCACTATATTTAAAAAAAAACAAAAAACTTTCATCTCATCAGTCACCAAAATTTTTGCTTTTTTATATGCATTTCTACTTGAGTTGTCCGATAAAAGGATTTCAAAATATCTGATAACATCGAAATCGGTTTTTCATTGTCAGTTTTGGACCAATATGCATGTTGCTTTTAAAGTTAATGTAGAAGCATTCTACCTTTGTACAAGGGCTGGTCACAGCTTAGCACAGCAGTTATTCTTACTGACCATTAGATGTCTCCAAACTAAGCGCGCGTTCACACTATTAAAAAAAAAAAAAAAAAAAAAAACGTGCAGGTACCATTTATTTTACATAAATATTGTGAACTATGAGGCTGGTCAGTATCGAAATTAGTGGCCGCCATATGTAAACCAAGAGCTTTATCCGTTTAAAATTTCTGTGAATAAATGCTTAAATCCCTGAATTCTTTATAGATGTGGACGTAAGAGTCAATTCTTAGTTAAAATTAAAAAAACGTAAATATTTCGAAGTATAATGCCAATGCTGTAGCGGCTAATTTCTCCCATTGTTTTTTTTCACGTTTCAAAATGCATGCATGGTACGAAAAATATAATTACCTTGAATCCTCGAACAAATCACTCCTGAGACAATCCTCCCTGTTTGTATGCGGTACAGCTATCATCCTTTTTCAACAGAAATCTGGCGTTACATCGCTGCATGTGACCGACTGCTAATAAATGAATCGGAATGTGGGACGGCCCCCTTCGGGAAAGCGTGACGCAGTGAACGGCGAATGTGTCACGTCTAGAGGTATGCGAAATTTCTGATTCTTATATTATTCGCGATTCGGCCGTGGAAGATTCCAGAACGATTCACAAACATCCAAATTCCGATTATTGAAATATGTCAAGTAAAGCGGAAGTAAAACACACTGAGCGCGCCGCGCGTCTTCGGGCGCAATGAGGAATGGAGCGAGAGTAGCTAAACATCATGCTTGTCATTACCCGGCCCCTTGGGTAATGCCAATGCTCAACTCACGGCTCTAGCTCAACTCATGCCGCGAGATAAAAAAAACAACAACAACATACCTGACTGCTGCCGAAAGCTGCTACAAAGTACATCAACAATACATAATGTTAAGGTAGATATCTTATTTATATAGTACTAGATGCATTGTAGACTCGGTGTCGAATGCAGCACATGTAGAGAAAGCTAGATGCGGGCGTTAGTAAACGGCCGCCATCTTAAAGCAGTAGATTTCCCTGCAAGGCTGTTGTCGCGAACCTTCCAAGCAAACCTAATTAACTTTTTATCTAAAATACTCCTAAATCGGTAAAATATTGACTTGAATCTATCTTTAAAATAGATTTAAAACTTTCACATGTCGAAAGTAGACAAAAGGGAAATTAGGGAATAACAGGAGCAATTTTAACAACTTTAACGGTTGATTGACAACATTAAATTAATTGAATGGAGTTTAAAGCTGCTGATACATAATGGGGATTTGAGTATTTTATTTACTGTTTTTAACGGTTAACTTGATACTGAAATAGTCGCTTATTTAAGCCTGCGAGGCTTTTTTTTTTTTTTTTTTTTTAAACAGTTTTTGTAACTAATGTACAAAACATTAGCAGCTAATAGCGGAAGGGCGGGTCATCAATAATCGATTTATAATCGAATCGTAGCCTCTGAATCGTAATCATAATCGAATCGTTAGGTGCCCAAAGATTCCCACCTCTAGTCACGTCTATACATTATGAAGTATATGACCATAGAAAACTAATGTGATGAACAATATGTCTTAGAATCACTGAATTATGATAATTGTTGTTATATAGAAAATTGTATTGTTGCTGGGAATAAGCTTGAGTTGGATGTTGCGACCCCCCCCACTAAATGCCACAAAGTGTCATCCTTTAGAATGTTGTGGAAAAGGCCACCCTAGTCACAACTAAGTCAAATCATGTAGTAGTTGACGTCTGCCCACTACCAGTAGCTATTACTATGGTCTTACATTTTCTTTGGCCATCCTCTGTCCTTGGCCGACCATCTGGAGGCTCTTTTCGAAGAGCATCTGTAAGGCGCGAAGTTTGTCACTCCTCTGTTGCTCCCATTGCTGCCGCAGCTCCTCTCCCAGCAGCTCCAACTCCCGTCGACGCCTCTGCTCCACATTCTGCCGGGTCTGCAGTGCAAAGTTTTTATGCTGCTCACGAACCTGAAAAGATGACGAGTTTCCAATTCACACAAAAATCTTCAGTACAAAACGCATTCTTTCCAGCTCAGGTATATGTACAGTAGTGATGTGACAAAATATCGAAATTGTGATACATCGTGATACTTTGTATCCCAAAAGGTTATCAATATGCTCCTGCCAAGAATCGAGATAACGTTTTAAAAAGGTGTCAATGTCTAAAAAAATAAAAATGAACCAACAAGTTGCTTCCACCATTATAGTGTCTCAGTTAACTCCAGTGTTTCCCACCAATGAACGAGACTGTGGCGGGCCGTCTCGTTTGCCCCCCCCACCGAAAAAAATAAAATAAAAAAATAAAGATAATAATCAGATGCGTCAGTCAGCCGATTACACAGCTGTAGCCCACTCCACTCTACTACCCGCGTGAGCAAGAGCGCGCGCGTGCGTGCACACACACAGACACACGCGCCAACAGGTCGCGCTCATAGACGGGACTACTAGCCTGGTACACCAGACTCATAGCTGTGCTATGCAGGCATGAAAATCTCTCATCTTTCGGCGAAATTCGCCGTTTTGAAGTCAAAAAGGGCGACCTACGTGAATTGCGTAGATCCGAGGAGAAATTCTTTTTGGGAGGTGGGGGGGTGGGGGGTCGGGAGGTTTTATTTAATTATTATTATTATCATCATGTGATTAACTTAGTACGTAAACTGAGCACTTAAGAACACAGTCAGCAAATCCTTCTATATGCTTCGCTGACGAGAACCAATCATCGGCCCAAGCTGCGTTCCATTATTCCAAACGCGCGCACTCCTTGCTGTACATGGAGTGCTCGGAGAGCCTTTGGTTGCATTGCAAAGCTGCGAAAACAGAAAGCAGGCCTTATCCACACCGGGGCAGACCAGAGCGCAGCATACACACTTGCCTGTATTTGCCAGCAGATTGAATTTGGTGAGTAATGGTTTCAATCGTTTTCACATTTTGCGATACAAAAAAGTTACTGCCATTCGTTGCAGCTTGCGTTGAACACTGCCAGAGCTAGCCAAATCTCCCATGAAAAAAAAATAGCTCCCATTAAATTGGCGTCAAGCTTGTGTATTTAGCGGTAATATAAACGAAGAAACACACTGTTGAGTCAAATTAATCGGCATGCTCTCGGATGGAGGGGGCGCCTCGCATCGCTCCCGTCGTCCGCCTGAGACGCGTTATTTTCGCCTGGGACTTGAGCTGACGGCCGGTCTCAGCACAACACCGGACCAACGAGTGGTGGGAATGACTCTTAGGTCTTAAAGCTTTTCAGAAATACAGGGATCCCTCGTTTTTCGCGGTTAATGGGGACCAGAACCCGCCGCAATAAGTGAAAACCGCGAAGTAGCGCCCCCCCCCCCCCCCCCCATTTTTTTGTGCGTGTTCAATGTATTTATTCAGATTTTACATTGGAAAAAAAGATCAAGCAATTCAAAATGTAAGAATTATGATGTTTTAAACATGTTACTGCCCCACCAAATTATTTTTAAACAAGAATAAAGTAGTAAGAAAATGCTTGGCTTTATTAAATGCTTCATAGTGAGTCTACTCAAACCCTCTCAGGCTTTGGTAAACGGTGATTGACACATGTGCAAAGTTTTTCTTTTTATTCTATTCTATTATTATATCTTTTATTTTCTTATTTGATTGAATAATAAAGACACAAATGTCCTAGCCAAAATGTGGCCCAAACGCAAAACAACATTACTTCAATGGAAAAATTTGTTTCAATCAAGAAAAATAGTTTTCAAATGCTTTTTTTGTCTCAAATTTATTTTTGCAATCAAAAACAATTTTTTTATTGAAATTACTTTTTGGGGATTAAAAGTATATACTGTATTTTGATTGAAGCAACTTTGTTTTTGATAGAAGTAACTTTGTTTTTTGATTGAATAATAAAAACACAAATCTACCTCCATCGTTATTGAGAGAGAAAGAAATTAAGAAAGCTTTAAAACTAAAAGCCACCAAAAAAGGAGTTAGATGAGGCTGCTAAAGGCAGTGGATACCTCATCAGCTAGGTGAATAGCAGACCTGGTAAGAACAAGTTTGCAAGGATAGTCGGGTATTATATACAATTATAAACACAATTACAATGCTATTTTTCTATAAGATTTTATGTCATTGCTTTATTAATCATTAGGTGCTAGAGTTGTTAAGTATGAATAATAATGAAATAATAGTTTTAAGAAAACTGTGCTGTTGGTGGCTCAGTGACGATCTGATGTGGTTTGTTCTCAGATGAACAAGTTGAGGAAGGAAGTTTTGATGCAGAGGTTGAAGGAAGAAAAGAGGCAGACTGACAGAAAGTGTTGATGACAGTTTTGATTTCTATTCACTGTTGCCCCCTCCCAATTAAAGTATGTCACAGTCGCAGGCAATTATTATCTAAAGCTGGTTAAAATTGAAGTTATGTTGTTTTAAGATGTATTAAATACTTGTTCATGTGCCCCTTTTGATCTACGAGCACCCGCCCCTCCACCGGTCTCTGCACGGCCCTGCTGAAACACAGTTTGGGTCGACAGAGCTCAATATTTTGTTGGGGTGTACAGTGTACTGGAACATATTTCCTCCACACCCTTCTCACCTTTTTAACCCCTGACCCATTTTCATGCCTGGCTATGAGAGTATGAGTCTGGCCACCATTAAGCAGAAAAAAATTTCCAGGGCGGAGCCAGCCACAGCAAATAGACAGCGGAGCGGGCCAATCAGCGACGGGCTGACGCGACGTCGGTTAAGCGACAAGAAACTAGCGAGAGACATTTCAACATATTCAACATGGCTAGCGCGAGACAGACTGTTGGTTTTAGCGACTCGATGTGTTTTTGGTCATGTAAAACCGAATTTACCGCGGATTGGAACATATTGCCGCTGAGTCTGGTGTACCAGGCTACAGGACTACTGTCTGCTGCATTCTGCTGCATTTGGCGCGATCCGGCGACACCGCATACAGCAATTTATATTATATTCAGTGGTCTCAAAATGCCCTAAAGAGATACACCAGGCCTGAAAATGTACACACACACCCTACCCCGAGGGTCAGAGACCCTCCCACCACAGTCTCCTAAAATCCTGTGGGAAACACTGAACTCTAAGGCTGCATTGACGGTGCTCGACGCCCAATCAATTTAGACTGGGAACGTTCGTTCATTCGAAACCAGGGCATTCACAGTCATTCTGTCCGATTTTCAGGGCACTTACAGGCCACTTACTGATCATTTTAGGGCATTTACAGGTGATTTTCTGTTGAGTTTGAGTCACTGCCTATTCATTTGGGTAATTCCCAGGTCACTTCTTGTTCTGTAACTCAAAATAAACAGGAAGAGACCCATAAAATACCCCAAAATCAACAGGAAGTAACTGAAAATCAACAGGTAAATGACCTTAAATGGCCCAAAATTACCCCATTGCCTGGCATTGGCTGCCACTACCGGCCATAGACGTTCAATCCGTTTGAAGTGGGAGGGATGGCAGCAAATGAACATTCGTTCATTCACTGCCACCCTCCCAAACATAAAAACATGTTAGCTAACTGTCAATTTTAGCTCATTAGTCATTGCTGGATAAAACACCACGTAGCAATGGTCCCTCATGTGCTCCAATACAGCAGGTATCATACATTTATTTTGAACACTGCAAAAACTCAAAATCCTATCAGGACTTACAGTTTAGACTAACTTAAAACTTAACTAGAACTTAAAAATGGCTTGACACAAATAGAAATTCAATTGAAACACGTGGGGAAAAAATCCTAACTTTTAAGTGATGTGTGTTATCAAGCGCAATGGCATTTTAGGTAAGATATATAATTTTTTTAAATTTTTTTTTATAAGATCTAAAAGTTTTTTGAGTGAAAGCAGTGAATTAGTCTTTTTTTTTTTTATTGTAGTTACATCTCAGATGCAATTGTTGGCCGTTTTCAACAATATACATCGAAAATAAAGACATTGATTGACTGAAAATGGTTCAAGATTAGATGAAATGTCTTGTTTTCTCATGTATATTTATAATTGCTCTTCACCTAAAAATATATTTGTTTTATCCGATTACTCGATTAATCGATAGAATTTTCAGTCGATTACTAAAATATTCGATAGCTGCAGCCCTACATAGCACATTGGTAGTTTAAAACATTACCGTAAACTGACAATATTTATGGTAATAATATGATTTGACAACTTCTCCAACTTACCAGAATCTAGGAGAAAACAAAACAGATGTGACTTTTCTTTTAAAGGCTGCTGTATAACTTGCTTGTTTCATCATGATGAATAAATGTTTCTTCCATGGTTTGATACGGTAAAATAAAAGTGGGGACTGAAGTCGGAAAACGGAAAAAGTGCATCGCTGTGGACTGTAACAAGAACTTTTGTTATTTGGGTTTGAGTTTCCAGAGGGACAGATATAGTTGACGGACACAGGAACTCTGTGTTGTGTTACGTTTGTCACGGTCCGAGTTGCCAAGTTGCAATAAACGTTGACTCAAATGAGTTCAAGAAACTAAATTTGCGCTTTATGAAGAGTGAAAAAAAGCAGAATTTAACACAGGCGAAATCATTCGACCAATCAGTGTGGAATTACCGAAACAAGTATTACCGAAACAAAATGGTGACGTCATGTACCTTAATGGTCCGCAACGGATCGCCGCATACGTTTTCTTCAACACAACATGGCCGTGTCAATAAAAAAGAAAAAATCTGTCTTGAGAGATATATATATAATATAAACAGTATATTTCTGTCTCCATCCATGTACCCGAGTACATTGCGCACCCATGATTTTACAAGTTGATTTTGGGAAAAAATGTGCGTGTTATATTCGGGAAATTACGGTAATTGTAACATGTATTTGTTACATGTTTTGATGCATTTTTATGCTTTAAGATTTATGTCTCAATTTGGGTATCTTAGAATGGATTAGGGCACTTACATGGAAAACACGACTCGAATTATGGAATTTTCAGTTACGAGACTACTTCCAGAACCAATTAATTTCGTAAGTAGAGGTACCACTGTATAGCATTCAAAGTATATACTAGATAGTCGGTAAATGAGTACAGTGATCCCTCGCCACTTCATGCTTCGAACTTCGTGGTTATAGTCTATCGCAGATTTTTTTTCAGTCAAAAAATAATATACATACATGCATAAAAAATTAAAATAATGGAGAATATATGGTGTAAAATCTGCCCGTTCCGTAACATAAGGCAAGGACAGCCCGCCCAACTTATATTCCACCACTCTGATTGGCTTGCCAGCATCACTCGGGAATATCGCAAGCTAATTGGCCGAGATGTTTAACCTTGCTGCTATCGAAGGAAAAGAGCTCCAAAGCGTCCTCCACCTGCTCAATCCTCTAGCAAACCCAAGAAGAAAAGAAAAATGATGACTGTGCACGAGAAAGTTAAATTATTGGCCATGCTTAAAGTTGGCCACAGCTATGTGTCTGTTGCATGCCATTACAGACTAAACGAATCAACCGTTCGTTACATACAAAAAGACGAGGCAAAAATCCGAAAGACCGCCTCAACGTAGTTTTCCAGGGACACTAAGCGAGTCGTGACACCTCACAACAAGACGATTGTAAAAATGGAAAATGCACTAGCATTGTGGATATCGGACTGTCGGGAAAAGAAGGTGAGTCTCGACACAAACATGATTGGGGCAAAAGCCAAAGTGCTGTATGATAGCCTCATTCCTGAAGGAGAGTTGAATGAAGGTGGCAGTGATGCCGACTATGACAAAGATGAACCACAGCCTAGTACAAGAGAAGAAAACTGTGGTTTTGTTGCCAGCAAGGGCTGGTTCAAAAATTCAAAAAGAGGTTTGGACCTCGCAGCGTTACGTTGCATGGGGAGGCCTTCTCGCCGCACCATGACGCAGCTGTTCGTTACATTGAGGACCAATTTCCCAAATTGAAGAGGGTGGCTATCTCCCGAAGCAGGTGTTTTACATGGACGAGACTGGCCTTTTTTGTAAGAGGATGCCATCCAGAAAAATAACGGCCACAACTCCCCATCACGATGTTCCTTGTGCGCAGGACACCTCCTGCAGAAGCTTCTCAATAAATCATCTTTATCTTCATATCCATTGTTCTGGAATTTTTTTCTTCATTCATAAAATTTATCAAGATCATCAATGTGGTGAGTAAATTTTATTCATCTAATGCATCTTAATGTATAATAATATTGCGTTTACGTTTCAAACTTGTGTACTGTATACACAAAAATATATATATATGAATAATGTAATATACATAAAATTAAATTCTGTATCCAAGCAGCTGAACAGGACAGGTTTTTTTTGGGGGGGGGGGGGGGGGGGGCGCTACTTCGCGGTTTTTCCCCCATCGCGGTGGGTTTTGGTCCCCATTAACCGCGAAAAACGAGGGATCACTGTATATGATTAAAAACGCCCATTAGTGGCAAAAGAAGTCCAATTCATCGTCGATTATTTTCTGTCAGAACTTGCCAGTCAATTGGACGTCTTTTTCCGTGAATGGCACCCAAAGGGTTCATTACTATTTGTTTGTATTTTGGGAATTGTTAAAATGAGAACACCACCAAATTAAGACTTTGGGGGGCTTACAATCATCCAAAAGTAAACATCTGGCTCTCTTGGCATTCACAAGACTATTTGGAAGGGTGTCGAATAAGAGAAAAAAAAACGATGCGAATTTTAACTGTGCTAACCAAATGAAAACATATGACGTCAAACAAAGCGTACAGTCTAAACGCCAAAAAATGATTTTCCTTTCCTATTTACCTGTTGTATTCGCAGTTTTCGCCTCCTTTCCCTTTCTTCTCGTAGTAAAAGCGCCTCTTCGTTGGGGCTTGGTCTTAGATTTCCCACCCGTCTCGCCATCGTCCCTCAGCGTAAACATTTCTCTGTGACAATGTCCGAACTGGCTGCAGCTCTGCTAAGTTAGCAGAGCTTGTTAAAACGACGGGTCGCAAGCGCTCCGTCACTCAACCGAAGTTCGACAAGAGAATAAAACATTTTGTGGCCAAACGCCACCTTTAAAAATACTCAATGCAAACCAAAAAGACATTTCCATGCATTTAAATCTGCGCAATCTCCGTAAATCTTCGAATTGCTAATACGTAATATCCGGTAGTTTAAAATTCCCGCCACTTTACCGCGCATTGTGGAATCGCTTAATTTTAGATTTAAAACTTTTTCTGTTTTTTTTTTTTTTTTTTTTTTTTGCTACTGTTTCACCAATTGACATGTTATCACATCATTAATATATATATATTTTTAAATAAAAATATATTTGGTATTTTTGTATCTTTGGCACATTCAGTGCTACTTTTCACCACAGATGGCGATATTTCCCCAGGTAAGGGCTAGTACCGCTCATTCGACGTAAAGGAAGAGCTCGTCCTGTAGCAAGAGAGAGCAAATAATAAACACATCGCGACGAAAACATTACGACCTTGAGCATTACGTTAACCTTTTCATTTGTAACAACTGCTTAATAGCAAAGGTAAGAGATAATTCAAGCGAATGTGATGGTAAGAAAGATTTTGTTTCGCTGATTGTACTTTAACATATGCACTTATCAGCCTGGAGCTAACGCTAACCAACAAAGTGATTGATTGCACAGACTCAATGTTCGATTACAGATATATATTTACACAGTTATTTTTATAGCGTCCTTTAACTAGTATTACAAATAGAATGTAAACTGAATAATTAAACGTCATTCATTGAAATGGAGCTGTCATAGAAGAGCATCAGCTAAGGACAACCATTAAAGGGTAATTAGGCAATGACTACAAAATAAAATGATTATGGTTAAACCTTAAGGAAAATTATAGGTTTCACAGATACTGTATATTTTCACATTGCAGCAATCGTGTAAATCTGCCTTTTTTTCTTGCTGTCACTTGTCAGAGTTGTTATCATGGCAAGCGGTCCGGGCGTGAGGGTCAGCATCGAGTCTTCCTGCGAGAAGCAAGTGCAGGAAGTGGCCCTGGATGGAACAGAGACATATGTGCCGCCCCTGTCCATGTCCCAGAACTTGGCCAAGTTGGCACAGCGGATCGACTTCAGCCAGGGTTCCGATTCGGAAGACGAAGGAGCTGACGGTGAATCCCGGGATCGCGAGTGGTGCAAACAGGATCAGGAAGATGAAGACGGTACCACAAGAAAATACTGTAAATGTGTTGTTGTATTTTTGTACGATTTCCTATTTTACACAGGCACGGTGAAGTTCCAACCGTCTCTGTGGCCTTGGGACTCTGTGCGGAACAACCTGCGCAGTGCCCTGACGGAAATGTGCGTCCTCTATGATGTGCTATGCGTGGTGAAAGAGAAGAAATATATGGCGCTAGACCCTGTTTCTCAAGATCCGTCCATAGGCAAGGTAAAGTGAAAACGAGTCATTTTTAAACTTTACAAACCCTGTTTGAGGTTTAATTTTTGATCATGCTTCCATCCAGACCCCTCAGGTGTTCCAGCTTATGAGCAAAAAGAAATCTCTCGCCACAGCCGCGCAGCTCCTCTTGAAAGGCGCCGAGAAGCTCAATAAATCAGTCGCAGAGAACCTGGAAAACCGGAGGCAACGGGACTTTAATTCGGAACTGCTGAGGTTGCGCTCGCAGTGGAAGTTGCGCAAAGTGGGCGACAAGATTCTGGGAGACCTCAGCTACCGGAGCGCGGGTGAATGGAAATTTGATGGCGATGGAATTATCGTCAATTATAGTTAAACTTGCATGGTGTCACTCACGCAGGCTCCCTGTTTCCTCATCACGGCTCATTCGAGGT
Organism: Corythoichthys intestinalis; assembly: GCF_030265065.1. Classification (NCBI taxonomy): domain Eukaryota; kingdom Metazoa; phylum Chordata; class Actinopteri; order Syngnathiformes; family Syngnathidae; genus Corythoichthys; species Corythoichthys intestinalis. Next base: position 12,251,079 of record NC_080400.1, read on the forward strand.
CATCAAGAACACGGACATCGATCTGGACAAAAAGATCCCAGAAGACTACTGTCCACTTGACGTCCAGATTCCGAGTGATTTGGAGGGATCAGCTTATATCAAGGTAAAGGAGTGCCATACTTTCTTAAATAAAGCATTTTTTTAAATTAATCCCTCTCACGTACAGTGGGGCAAATAAGTATTTAGTCAACCACCAATTGTGCAAGTTCTCCTACTTAAAAACATTAGAGTGGCCTGTAATTGTCAACATGGGTAAACCTCAACCATGAGAGACAGAATGTAGAAAAAACAGAAAATCAAACTGATTGATTTTTAAAGAATTTATTTCAAAAATAAGAGTGGAAAATAAGTATTTGGTCACCTACAAACAAGCAAGATTTCTGGCTGTCAAAGAGGTCTAACTTCTAACGAGGCTCCTCTCGTTACCTGTATTAATGGCACCTGTTTTAACTCGTTATCGGTATAAAAGACACCTGTCCACAACTTCAGTCAGTCACACTCCAAATTCCACTATGGCCAAGACCAAAGAGCTGTCAAAGAACACCCGAGACCAAATTGTAGACCTGCACCAGGCTGTGAAGACTGAATCTGCAATAGGTAAAATGCTTGGTGTAAAGAAATCAACTGTGGGAGCAATTATTAGAGAATGGAAGACATACAAGACCACTGATAATCTCCTTCCATCTGGGGCTCCATGCAAGATCTCACCCCGTGGCGTCAAAATGACAGCAAGAACGGTGAGCAAAAAGCCAAGAACCACACGGGGGGACCTCGTGAACAACCTACAGAGAGCTGGGACCACAGTAACAAAGGCTACTATCAGTAACACAATGCGCCGCCAGGGACTCAAATCCTGCACTGCCAGGCGTGTCACCCTGCTGAAGAAAGTACATGTCCAGGACTGTCTGCGGTTTGCTAGAGAGCATTTGGATAATCCAGAAGAGGACTGGGAGAATATGTTATGGTCAGATGGAACCAAAATAGAACTTTTTGGTAGAAACAGGTTCTCGTGTTTGGAGTAGAAAAAATACTGAATTGCATCCGAAGAACACCATACCCACTGTGAAGCATGGGGGTGGAAACATCATGCTTTGGGGCTCAGTGTCAACAGTGTCAACCTGTACTATTCGTGGGCGTCTGAATGAAAAGGGCCTCTATGGAAGGATACCCAGGAAGACCCCACTTCTGACATAGAGACCTAAAAAAGCCAGGCTGGAATTTGTCAAAACTTACCTGAGAAAGCTACACAAGAAAGCCCACAAACAGTTTGCTGAAGACATTTCAACAAAGCACATGGATTACTGGAACCATGTCCTATGGTCTGATGAGACGGGTGGGCTTTCTTGTCTATCGTCTTCAGAAGAGGCTTCCTCCTGGGGTGACAGCCATGCACACCAGTTTGATGTAGAGTGCGGCGTATGGTCTGAGCACTAACAGGCTGACCCCCCCACCTCTTCAATTTCTGCAGCAATGCTGACAGAACTCCTGTTATGAGTCACATGACATTTTGGAGGGGAAAAGACAGGCAGTACTCAATTTGGATATTTCGGGATGTACGTAGTTTGTATGGGGTGTACTCACTTTTGTTGCCAGGGGCAGGGGTTTAGGTATTAATGGCTATATTTTGAGTTATTTTGATGGGACAATAAATTAACTCTATCATATAAGCTGCACACAGACAACTTTTCATTGTGTCAAATTGTCATTTTGTCAGTGTTGTCCCATGAAAAGATAAACTCAAATATCTGCAGAAATGCGAGGGGTGTACTCACTTTTGTGATACACTGTAGGCAACAGAATAAAATAGTAATAAATAAGACTCAAAGATTAATTTCACATAACATAAACATATAAACATAAACATCCCTGATGACAGACTAGAGCAGGGCGGTAAACCGAAAATTTACCGTCACCGAAATTCTTAACGATGACCGACGTAATTTTGACCATGTCGGTAAATTCGGTAAATTAATAAAACAAGAAAATATAGTCTTTTCATCCCGCTTTGATTCTGTGTTGTTCGTCTATGTTCATTCCCCTTTAAGAAAGCAGTGAATGTGCTTACGTAGTGAGTCACGTGATCATCAGGAAGCCAATCAAACAAAAGCCCGGTAAGCTAACGCTAGCAGCTAACGCTACAAGCAAAACGTGATGGAGTGTGGCTTAAGGGAGGTTCACCAAACTTTCAACCGACATTTAGTAGACTCTTGGTGCCATCCAGACGGGCTTTCACCCACTGTCCTCCTTTGTTCTCACGATTTCCGGAGATGGTGCTTTCAGTGCTTTCTACTGGTAGCCAGGCTAACGCTAGCTAGCGGCTAACGCTACAAATGAACGTTATGGAGTCGGATAGCGGCTCTAACCTTGTCGAAACGGCTGAACTTAATGAGTGGATTGGGCACGGACTGCATCTAGCAATTACTATGTGGCATTATTTTGTATCTGTCTGTGTGTGATTCCTCTGATAGCTTTTGTGATGGTAAAGCATTCAGCATAAAGTACAATCCAACGGCGAAACTTATAATGACCGAGAAATGGCCCCGGCTATTTTTGTTGTGCGTGCATTTATTAAAAAATGCACTGGGGGGGAAAAAAAACCTTAAACCATAAAGTGTACACTTGTATTTAATAATTATGTCACAGCAGCCATTAACAATAAGTTGTCTTTTTGAAGTGTACTGTTCAAGCTGCAAGTCATTTGTGTTACAATGACACCATTAACAATAAGTTGTCTTTTTGAAGTGTACTGTTCAAGCTGCAAGTCATTTGTGTTACAATGACATGTTTGCACAGGCATATTGATTTTGACAATGTACATTGTTCAAGTCATACACGCTGTTATAAATGTTCATACTTGAATTCTTATTGCTCACAATACATTTTTATAAACTTAATGTTTAGACTGCATGTACAATTGTTAAATACAGTATATCAAATTGAATGCTGGTAAATAAATCGACAAGAAATAGTTAATCTGTATTTCATGCATTGATTCAGATTTTCAAATTATATAACAGTCCGCTTGGGCGAATTTATCGTCATTTATCGTTATCGAGATAAATCTGCTCAATTTATCGTGATACATGTTTAAGGCCATATCGCCCAGCCCTATGACAGACACAACATATTAACGAATTGATTATAGGCATCCGCTGCCAGTTATAACATGTCAATAGTCGAGATAAACATAGCTTCAGTTGCATTTTCAAGCTTTTTTTTCTTTGAACAGGTTCACAAATAGTAATTTTGCCATTTTTCCAGGTTTCCATTCAGAAGCAAGCTCCTGACATTGGTGATCTTGGAACAGTTAACTTGTTCAGAAAACAAACGAAACCTAAAGGAGGTATGAGATATAGAGATGTATCTTTTTTTAAGAGTGTAACGGTACATGTATTTATTTGTATTGAACCGTTTCGGTACGTGGTGCTCGGTTCGGAACGGAGGCGTACCGAACGAGTTTCTGACGTAATGTAACCCTTACTTTTCGAGGCTGTGAGTGGATCGGGTTACAGTTTCTTTGTGCAGATTTACTCTGTTTTCTCTACTATAATGAGGACCAACACGGTACGACAATATAACCCGGAAACGTCAACGGCGCAACAACGTGGCCGCCGCGAGAACGCAGTGAAACGCAGGCGTTAAAGTCAAATCAGCCAATGCACACCAGTCGCAGTGCGGCGGCGTGTTAGACGTGTCCCAGAAGCGGCTCAAAACGATGCACGCGAAAAGAACGGCAGAGTTTATTATTTGACGCGAGACGTGACCCTCCTGCGTCAATACGACTACCGGTCGCTAGGATCGGGCAGACCGGAAGTCACTCGTGTAAAAATACGGTGGATCCGGTCGATTTTCAAACTAATATGCAATCGTAACCCACTTTTTGAGACCATCAGATTTCTTGAGTGGTAGATCGGGGCACAGTTGACTTGTCTTTGTTGATTTACTGCTGTCTTCTCTGCTATAATAATAACCAACACAGCCCCCGTGTTCGATACAAAACCCTCCTACCACAACAAAACAAGTAGGAACTAATATTCACATAGGAACTAAAGTTATGCAACATAAAATATACAATATAAATGAATACTACATCACATTTGTAAAATATAAACACATAATAAAATAAATAATAGCCCATTTAAATAAAATAAATTGAAATGAGCTAAAAACCCTGTAATTAAATAATAAGAATAATACATAGATCCTGCTTACACAATTAAATTGATTAATTTCTGTGTGGCGCTTTAACTTGAGAAAATCCACCAATAAAGCTTCTGAAAACCGTTCATAAGAAAAAAAAATGATTCATTGAGGCATTTCATTTGTAAAATACATGTTAAAATCTTTGTCATTGCTTTTCTCTTTAGCATAGGACTTCTTTTTTCGTCTTTCTTTCAGAAAGAAAGCTGACCAATACGCGGGGTCATTGTTGTTGTATTATCTTTAGACACCCGCTACTTTTTGAGCAGAATTCTAGCTTTGTATAGGCTAATGTTCCTATTGTTGAAAGCACAAAGGTGTGAAATAAACAACTAGCACATTTATGTTTTGCATGTTGTTTTCTTGCTGTACCAAAAATGAACCGTGACCTCAAAACCGAGGTACGTACCGAACCGAGATTTTTGTGTACTGTTACACCCCTAATTTTTTTTTATATGTACCCTCACATTAATTTGTCACATTGCCAGGTTCGCAGCCGTGGCATGTGAAACTGGAGGCGGCTCAGAACGTTCTGCTCTGCAAGGAAATCTTTGCGCAGCTGTCTAGGGAAGCGGTCCAGATCAAGTCCCAAATCCCGCACATAGTCGTGAAGAATCAGATCATCTCACAGCCATTCCCAGGTCGCTGCAGTGCTTCGAACAAAACTTTTTCAGCCGTTAGCAATGCTCACATTTTCCAGCTTTTGCAGGTCTGCAGTTGTCCATCTCGTTGTGTCACTCGACGGCTGAGAAGAAAAACCACCGGGCGTCTCCGGAAAAACCCAAATCGGATGACCATCTTTACGTGCTGGAACACAACTTACATCAGATGATGCGAGAGGTAAGGAACCTAAGACCTACATACGGAGCCCCCAGGGTGCCATGTTAGAAAAAAACTTTTTCATAGCTAATCTGTACCCACAGTTTAGTCATCTGTACCCGCAGATGACTAAACTGTATGTACAGATTACTGTAGAACAGATGACTAAACTGTAGGTACAGATTAGTTATGAAAAATATTTATTTTCCATCGTAGCACATGGGGGAGCTACGTACCTACCTCTAAATAAAAAAATAAATCAGGGCTGTCGAACTCATCTTTGTCGCAAGCAAAATTGTAACTGGTTCTGTACGTCACTGATGGTGATAAACATCCAATCCATTTGAATGTGAGGGCTGGCAGCAAACGACGTTAAGAAAAGACATTTTTGTGTGAGTGGACAGCTTGGGTTTTTGGACCGCCATTTTGCAACTAGTTCCTTGGCTTCTGTCGTAGTTCCACAAGCAGCAGCTGAGTTCCATGGTAATGCCGCATCCTGCCACCGCCCCCTTCGGTCACAAGCGCCTGCGTCTGGCCGGACCGCTGGCCTACGACAAGGCTGAGATCAACAGCCTGCAGCAACGGGAAGGTCTTTTGGAGAAAATCATCAAACAGGCCAAGCACATCTTCTTGCGGAGCAGGTAATACTGCTTTATGGCCTAAAGAGTGATGGCAGTTTCATAATACTTGAAGTTCATGTCTTATGCAGGTACAAAGTGAAACTGAACAGTTTCTTTAGCAGATAAAAGAGCGCTTTCCGAAGCACTGTTTGCTTGGCTCACGGTGAGCAAACACTGCTAGGTACACATTCCATTTCCTCAACTACATTGAACGGAATGGTTGCGCTGATCCATTTGTTAATACAGTGGGGCAAATAAGTATTTAGTCAACCACTAATTGTGCAAGTTCTCCCACTTGAAATTATTCGAGAGGCCTGTAATTGTCAACATGGGTAAATCTCAACCATGAGAGACAAAATGTGGGGGAAAAAAACAGAAAATCACATTGTTTGATTTAAAAAAAAATTTTTTTGTAGAGCTGGGAATCTTTGGGCACCTAACGATTCGATTAAGATTACGATTCAGAGGGTCCGATTCGATTACAAAACGATTATTGATGCACCCCCTCTTTTTTTTTTTTTTTTTTTTTTTTTTTTTTTTTTTTTTAATGTTTTGTACATTAGTTCCAAAATTGTTCAAAAATCTTCTCAGGCTAAACCAAACCACTATTTCAGTATCAAGTTAGCATATAACAGTAAACAAATATACAAAAATAACAGTAAATAAAATACTCCAGTCCCCATTCTGTATCAGCAGCTTTAAACTACATTCAATTAATTTAAAGTTGTGAATCAACTGTTACAGTTGTTAAAATTGCTCCCGTTGTGCCATAATTTCCCTTCTGTCTACTTTTGTCAAAGTTTTAAATCTATTTCAAAAGATAGATTCAAGACAAGATTCTGCCGATTTAGGAGTATTTTAGATAAAAAGTTAATTAGGTTTGCTTGGAAGGTTCGCTACAACAGCCTTGCAGGGAAATGTACTGCTTTAAGATGGTGGCTGTTTACTAACGTCGGAAAGTCTGTCATTATGCATCTCGGTTCAATAATACATGTTCTAACACCAGCGTCGTCTGTCCTTTTCCATCTAGTTCTACATATATATGATATCTACTGTAGCCGTATGTTTGTAGCAACTAGCAACTGGGCGTTGTTTTGTAGCGGCTGTCGGCCACAGTCAGGTATTGTTTTTTTTTTTTAATATAGCGGCATGAGTTGAACATGATATTTACTCTCGATCCGTTCCTTATTGCGTCCCAAAGACCGCGCTGTGTTTTACCTGGTATAATTCAATAATCGGAATTTGGATGTTTGTGAATCGTTCTCGAATCTTCCACGGCCGAATCGCGAATAATCTAAGAATCGGAAATTTCGCACGCCTCTATTTATTTGCAAATCATGGTGGAAAAGAAGTATTTGGTCAATACCAAAAGTTTATCTCAATACTTTATGTACCCCTTGTTGGCAAGAACAGAGGCCAAACTTTTTTTGTAAGTCTTCACAAGCTTTTCACACACTGTTGCTCGTATTTTGGCCCATTCCTCTATGCATATCTCCTCTAGAGCAATGATGTTTTGGGGCTTTCGTTGGGCAACACAGACGTTTAACTCCCTCCCCAGATTTTCAATGGGGTTGAGATCTGGAGACTGGCTAGGCCACTCCAGGATCTTGAAATGCTTCTTGCGAAGCCAGTACTTTGTTGCCCTGGCTGTGTGTTTGGGATCATTGTCATGCTGAAAGACCCAGCCACGTCTCATCTTCAATGCCCTTACTGATGGAAGGAGATTTTCACTCAAAATCTCTCGATACATGGCCCCATTCATTCTTTCCTTTACACAAATCAGTCGTCCTGGTCCCTTTGCATAAAAACAGCCCCAAAGCATGATGTTTCCACCCCAATGCTTCACAGTGGGTATGGTGTTCTTCGGACGCAATTCAGTCTTCTTTCTCCTCCAAACACGAGAACCTGTATTTCTACCAAAAAGTTCTATTTTGGTTCCATCTGACCATAACACATTCTCCCAGTCCTCTTCTGGATCATCCAAATGCTCTCTAGCGATCCGCAGACAGGCCTGGACTTGTACTGCCTTCAGCAGGGGGACACGTCTGGCAGTGCAGGATGTGAGTCCCTGGCGGCGCATTGTGTTACTGATAGTAGCCTTTGTTACTGTGGTACCAGCTCCCTGTAGGTCATTCACTGGGTCCCCCCGTGTGTTTCTGGGATTTTTGCTTACCGTTCTTGTTATCATATTGACGCCACGGGGTGAGATCTTGCATGGAGCCCCAGATTGAGGGAGATTATCTGTGGTGTTCTTCCATTTTCTAATAATTGCTCCACAGTTATGATTTCTTTACACCAAGTATTTTACCTATTGCAGATTCAGTCTTCCCAGCCTGGTGGAGGTCTACAATTTTATCTCTGGTATCCTTCGACAGCTCTTTGGTCTTGGCCACAGTGGAGTTTGGAGTGTGACTGAGTTTGTGGACAGGTGTCTTTTATCCCGATAATGAGTTAAAACAGGTGCCATTAGTAGACCTCATTAGAAGAAGTTCGACCTAAATGACAGCCAGAAATCTTGCTTGTTTGTAGGTGACCAAATACTTATTTTCCACTCTAATTTGGAAATAAATTATTTAAAAATTAAACAATGTGATTTTCTGTTTTTTCTCTCCACATTCTGTCTCTCATGGTTGAGGTTTACCCATGTTGACAATTACAAGCCTCTCTAATGTTTTCAAGTAGGAGAACTTTGCCCCACTGTATTTGAAAAAATAATTTTGGAAATGTGAGGCTTCTGCTCGAAAAGAGCATCTATAACATTCATTTTCCATGCCGCTTTTCCTCACGAGGGTCGTGGAGGTGCTGGAGCCTATCCCAGCTGACTACGGGCAGTAGGCAGGGGACACCCTGAACTGGTTGCCAGCCAGTTGCAGGGCACAAAGAGACATACAACCATTCACGCACACACTCATACCTACAGACAATTTAGAGTGTTCAATCAGCCTACCATGCATGTTTTTGGGATGTGGGAGGAAACCGGAGTTCCCGGAGGAAACCCACACAGGCACGTGGAGAACATGCAAACTCCACACAGGAAGGCCGAAGCCCGGGATTGAACCCTTGATCTCAGAACTGTGAGGCAGACGTGCTAACCACTCAGCCACCGTGCCGCCGCATCTATAACAAATGTATAAAATTTTATCATTTGTGCAAATTCATAAATCCCTTCACAGCACAAACACATGGTGCATTATTAAACAGCTCATGCAAATTCCCTCCTCCTACATGTGGAAAGAGATGGCCACTAACAAGAGCAATGAATACAGTGAGGAGAAGAAGTATTTGCACCCCTTGTGAAATTGGGGAAATTTCAATCATAGATGCATTTCCACTCATAGAGACATAATGTAAAATAATCCAGAGATAACATTGTATGATTTTCTTTAAATCATTAATTTGTAATTTACTGGGGTTCATAAGTATTTGTACCCCTGAGAATCAGCAATAATTATGACACTTAAAGAGTTGTCAGTAGAGGTGTGCAAAATTTCCGATTCTTAGATTATTCGCGATTCGGCCGTGGAAGATTCGAGAACGATTCACAAACATCCAAATTCCGATTATTGAAATATGCCAAGTAAAGCGGAAGTACAACACACTCAGCGCGCCGCGCAGTCTTCGGGACGCAATGAGGAACGAAGCGAGAGTAGCTTACCATCATGCTTCTCATTACCTGGCCCCTCGGGTAATGCCAATGCTCAACTCACGGCTCTAGCTCAACTCATGCCACGAGATAAAACACAACAACATACCTGACTGCTGCCGAAAAGCTGCTACAAAGTACGTCATCCACATAATGTAATGGTAGATATAATTTATATAGGACTAGATGGACCATTGATTCGGTAGCGTGAGCAGCACATCTACAAAAAGCTAGATGCGGCCGTTAGTAAATGGCCGCCATCATAAAGCAGTATACTTCCCTGCAAGGCTGTTGTCGCGAACCTTCCAAGCAAACCTAATGAACTTTTTATCTAAAATACTCCTAAATCGGTAAAATATTGACTTGAATCTATCTTTAAAATAGTTTTAAAACTTTCACATGTCGAAAGTAGACAAAAGGGAAATTATGGAATAACGGGAGCAATTTTAACAACTTTAACAGTTGATTCACAACATTAAATTAATTGAATGTAGTTTAAAGCTGCTGATACAGAATGGGGACTGGAGTTTTTTATTTACTGTTATTTTTGTATATTTGTTTACTGCTATATGTTAACTTGATACTGAAATAGTAGTTTGGTTTAGCCTGAGAGGATTTTTGAACAATTTTGGAACTAATGTACAAAACATTTAATTAAAAAAAAAAAAAAAAAAAAAAAAAAAAGGAGGGGGGTGCATCAATAATCGTTTTATAATCGAATCGGAGCCTCTGAATCGTAATCGAATCGTTAGGTGCCCAAAGATTCCCAGCTCTAGTTGTCAGTCTACCTTAATAAAAAGTCCACCTTTACCCCATGAGTAACCACCCACCCACCACCCATTTGAGCTCAATATTAGGGTTGTTCCGATCATGTTTTTTTTCTCCCGATCCGATCCCAATCGTTTTAGTTTGAGTATCTGCCGATCCCGATATTTCCCGATCCGATGCGTTTTTTGCTCCCGATTCAATTCCAATCATTCCCGATAATTTTTCCTGATCATATACATTTTGGCAATGCATTAAGAAAAAAAATGAATAAAACTCGAATATATACATTCAACATATAGTACATAAGTACTGTATTTGTTTATTATGACAATAAATCCTCAAGATGGCATTTACAGTATTAACATTCTTCCTGTGAGCGGGTTCCACGGATAGAAAGACTTGTGACTTTGTATATTGTGACTAAATATTGCCATCTAGTGTATTTGTTGAGCTTTCGGTAAATGATACTGCAGCCATTCAACCCAAATGCATGATGGGAAGTGGAACCATGACTGTGTGTAGTGCTACCAATTGATCTCTGCTTTGGGAAATAACATAAGGTGTTAAGTAAGAGATCATTTGCTACCTTGCTTCCCCACATTGCTTCCCATGATATTTCTAATCATAGGGAGAGGGATTGTAAGGCTTTAAGCCAATTAAAAAAAGGCTCCAAAGGCTGCCAAAATTCACTCTTCTCATTTTGCGCTGCCTTTTATCTCTCTATATAGGGAAAATGGCGCCATTACAGATTGAGCGCGACAGTGCGTGATAATTGCTTTAAATATTTTAACGTGATACATTTTTTTAAAAATTAATGAACGCCGTTATCGGGATAAATTTGATAACCCTCCCTTAAGCCTAAACTAAAGACTCTGGATGAATGTAAATACAGTTAGAAAACGATTTAATTAATATATATATGTATATATATATATATATATATATATATATATATATATATATGAATATATACATATATATTAAAAAAAGGCATGGCCGATATTTTTTTGCCGATTCCGATACTTTGAAAATGATGTGATCGGGACATCTCTAATTAAAATTGAAGTTAATGGAAACATTTACTTTTTGTTGTGTTTTTTAATCATAAAGATATAAGTAACATGCATTCAGAAAAATAAGTACAAATGACTTATATTATGCAGAGTGAAATGGAATATATTTTATCCATCACGCGAACATTGACTTTTTTAAATCAATAGGAAATAAATAAGTAGCCTAACATAAATGAACAAATATAAGTCCAACGTGCACATTGACAGCTAAGATGTTCTGAACCTCCCCATCAGAGCAAATAAACCTAAATATGATAACTAAGCCTCCTTAACCCTTGCCTTGCCCTTAAAGATTTGATCCATTTTCTGTCGCATTGCCCTTTTTTTGTCGCACCAATTCAACAAACTTTTTTTTTTTTTTTTTTTGCTGTTTCAGAAAGCTTGCACATTTGAACCAATCAGAGCTAACTATCTCTGGTGATCACATGTCAGGATGTCAGACAATTGACTGGTTAAATGAGTCCAGGCATTTTGCTTTGCTGCGTGCATTCGCACAAAGACGAAAACAAAAAATTAAAAGGGTTGCTATAAACAATACAGCTTGTCATCACTAGGACAGCACGCACTATCGACAGCCTCGCCAGCCGCATCGAAGACCCCCAGATTCAAGCGCACTGGTCCAACATTAACGACGTGTACGAGTCCAGCGTCAAAGTGCTGATCACCTCCCAAAGCTACGAGCAAATCTGCAAGTAAGTGGAGGAGGAGAAGATGTAAAGGGGCCTCTGATGTAGATTTTTTTTTTTTTTTTTACTTAAATGCGTGTATTGTCCAGGTCCATTCAGCTGCAACTTAACATCGGCGTGGAGCAGATCCGAGTGGTGCACCGAGACGGACGCGTGGTCACTTTGTCGCACCAAGAGCAGGAACTACAGGACTTCCTTCTCTCCCAGGTGGAGCTTTTCTTAAATCAGTGGTACTCGAACTTCACCTAACACGGGCGCATTTCCTGGTGGCAGATGTCCCAGCACCAAGTGCACGCGGTGCAGCAGCTTGCCAAAGTGATGGGCTGGCACGTGCTGAGCTTCAGTAACCACGTAGGCCTGGGCCCGGTGGAGAGCATCGGGAATGCCTCCGCCGTCACGGTGGCGTCCCCCAACGGAGAGTACGCCATTTCAGGTAAGACCACTTTTATCATATGGCGGAAAACACTCAGGTGACTTGAAGTTCCGCTCTGAAACCCCCAAATTGGCCATCTTTCAAAATTGTCTGATATGCATGTGTGATACATCATTGGAAAGCTTAAAATCTCAATTTCCTGGGGGAAGAAGATTTTTGAACAGGAGGCATTTAAAAAAAAAAAAAAAAAAAAAAAAAAACAGCAAAACCCTATCTGGAGGTGAGAGCACGCGAGACCAGAATTACAGACGCCATGACTTTAACAAATTATTATCGCGTACCGTAATTTCCCGAATATAACGCGCACTTTTTTTCCCCAAAATCAACTTGTAAACTCATGGTGCGCATTGTAAACGGGTACATGGATGGAGACAGAAATATATATGTATTACATATATATATATAAACCGATTTTTTTTTCATTGACACGGCCACGTTGTGTTGAAGAAACGTATGCGGCGACCCGTTGCCGACCATTACGGTACGTGACGTCACCATTTTGTTTCGGTAATACTTCACACTAATCGGCCGAATGATTTCGTCTGTGTTAAATTCTGCTTTTTTCACTCTTCATAAAGCACAGAATTTAGTTTATTGAACTCATTTGAGTCAACGTTTATGGCAGCTCCACAATTCGGACCATAAGAAATGTAAGGACACACACTTCCTGTGTCCGTCAACTATATCGGTCCCTCGGGAAACTCAAACCAAAATAACAATAGTTCAGTAGTTTTACCGTATCAATCCATGGAAGAAACATTTATTCATCATGAGGAAACGAGCAAGTTATACAGCAGCCTTTAAAAGAAAAGTCACATCCGTTTTGTTTTCTCCTAGATTCTGGTAAGTTGGAGAAGTTGTCAAATCATATTATTACCGTAAATATTGTCAGTTTACAGTAATGTTTTGAACTACCAATGTGCTATGCTTGTGCTGTGTTTCACCAGTCAGTAAAATGACATCTCTGTATCTGTACACGAGCTCTGTTTTCTTGTATTCTTCTATTTATTGGTGCTAAAATTAGGGTGCGCGTTATAAACGGGTACAATAATTTTCCCCAAATTTTACAAGTAAATTTGGGGTGTGCATTATACACGGGTGCGCCTTATATTCGGGAAATTACGGTACTTATCTTGTTTCGATCCAAAAACTCCATGTAGCATGTATCACTGAGTGTCAAGACACAGCTGTGAATGGCCACAGACGGATTTTTGGGGGATCTAATGGGTGAAACATGGTAATATAACAAGGTTCGCGATGCAGAAATCGCAGACATCAAGGAGTGGTCGAGAATTTGTTTTTCATATATTTATCCTTCTAAACATTTATTTTCAATTTTTCTTTGTATGGATCAATTATTTATCATCTAACATAACGGAGAAAATGCAACAGTTACAAAAAAAATACAATTAAGCGATCGTTATGAGGTAGATATCCGTGACTTTTTTACAGATGCCATTTTTTTCATTGTGACATAATTTGTTTAAAAGTTTAAAATATGTGAGTGAATAATTTTTTTAAGTCGTTTTTTTTTTTTTTTTTTTTTTTAATGAAATATGAGACATCAATTAATGATTCTAAGTTAAAAACGACACATTTTGAATAATAAATATAATTAATTAATTACCTTCGTTTTATGGCAGGGTTGAAACAAAAGCGGTTGCGCGACGTCTGTAAACAGGGGTTTTCAGGGTAATACGGACAAATTAAAAATAGTTCGGGGGCTTAATGCGCCAAGGATCTGCTATGGCAGCATATATACACACAATGGGAAAACCCATTGGCAGTGTATCAAATACTTGTTCTCCCCACTGTACATATTGTTCTATCAAACACAACAGCTGTTTTGGCTTAAAATACAGCAGTTTCTTTTAAAAAGGAGTGCAAGAGCAGAAACTGTTTTTTATAGTCTTGTCTGTGTTTTCCGCCTTATACAAAATTAAAGGTTTGTAAACACTGTCATGAACGTGTCCCACCAGCTACAACAGTTAACTCGAGCGTGTTTAGTGCGTCTAGCGGAGGTAAACTTTTTTTTTGTTTGTTTGTTTGTTTTTTTCCTCTCTTTGGCAACTGTCTGTGTTGAGAAAGAGTGTGTGTATAATGTAAACATGATGCGAGTCATACACAAGTGCTTTTCATGGAAAATAATTCAAGTATTTTTGTTCCGATGGTAATAATGTTGAGCTGTCGCTGTGGGTTTGCGCTCACCTTAAGGAGTGCATTTATTTTAATTAGAATATTTCAGTAATTTATTTTATTTTAACTAGGGCTGTCAAAATTATCGCGTTAACGCGCGGTAATTAATTTTTTAAATTAATCACGTTAAAATATTTGACGCAATTAACGCACATGTCCCGCTCAGAAAGTATTCTGCCTTTTGGCAAGTTTTACAGCAAGGCTTTTTATGCTGTCCAACAGCGAACTCTTGTGGTCGCTTTGCGACATGGTTTATTGTTTTCTTACCAGTTCATTATGGCTGCACGACGTCTCGGGCTGATAATGTTGTGCTTATATGATCCTTGGACAAGATTTGTCCGTAAGTATGGTTGTTGTAAAGAATGTACATATTATGTTAGTAAGCGAAATGTTATATTTTTTGTATGAGACGCTTTTTGTTTATGTTTAGTGAACCTGTATAGCGTGCTAAGCTAACGTTGTTGCTAATGCAATGCTTGTGTACTTTTATTTGTAGTTTTACGACGGTCTAAAGAGGACAATGGTTTGAGGCCATTTTATTAATAAATCAGATGAAAAAGGAAGAAGAATTATTAAGGCGTCGTTTACTAGCTGTCTAGCTTTGGAAAAAGTAGACGCTTCGGAGTGAGGACAGCATAGACAGATTTAAACGACAGTAGAGTGAAATGCCCACTACAGTCCTTATGTATCGTATGTTGAATGTATATATCCAGCTTGTGTCTTATCTTTCCATTCCAACAATTTATTTTACAGAATATATATATAATTTACAGAAAAATAGGCATATTTTATAGACGGTTTGAATTGCGATTAATTACGATTAATTAATTTTTAAGCTGTAATTAACTCGATTAAACATTTTAATCGTTTGACAGCCCTAATTTTAACATTATACTTATGTTCCAGTTTGCTCACATGTTTTGAAAAATAAAAATCCTGTTCAATGGAATTATTTTTTTTTTAACCCAG
Source organism: Corythoichthys intestinalis (assembly GCF_030265065.1). Taxonomy (NCBI): domain Eukaryota; kingdom Metazoa; phylum Chordata; class Actinopteri; order Syngnathiformes; family Syngnathidae; genus Corythoichthys; species Corythoichthys intestinalis. Next base: position 12,266,486 of record NC_080400.1, read on the forward strand.
ATATCTCAAAGTAACACATTTTAGAGTTGTAATTCCAATACAGTGAAGCGGTGATATTTTGGTTTAAGGATAACATACTGCCAGAATATCATACCGGCACATGCCTACTCCTAATATCTATAGGCAAGATGCCTTTTTTTTAATCCTGTACATCTGTTTTTTTTTGTTTTTGTTTTGTTTTTCCATATCCAGTCCGAAACGGTCCTGAAAGCGGGTGCCGGGTTTTGGTGCAGTTCCCCCGTAGCCAGAGCAAGGAGCTGCCCAAGAGTGAAGTCATCCAGGATGCCAAGTGGACTCACCTCAGGGGTCCCTACAAGGAGGTCCACTGGAACAAAATGGAGGGACGCAATTTTGTCTACAAGATGGAGCTCCTCATGGCTGCTCTAACTCCTTGCCCTTAAAGCAACCAGCAAGTTCTGGCAGAGTCCACGGTTACAAAAAAGAACAACAATCAGAGCCGCTTTCCATTTTATTGTCCTGAGGAAGGACCATTAGAAGATTTGTGGTGGCTGCCTGCTCACTCTTTGCTCACGTTTGTACACTTTTGGAGAGAAAATAAAGACCTCGGCAAAGTTGGCCCCCCAATCAGACGCAAGTTTACATAAAATGATGTCAATCGTTTGTGCTGCTGTCGTTTTTGAGATATTTACAATTCTTTTATAGGTCAATCTGAGTTCATCCAGTCCTAGGGTTGCCAACAGTCCTGGATTGTGCGGGACAAGGGACAAACCGGAGTTCTGATTGGTACCGCGTTCCACTCTTTTACTTCTCCTTCCACATTCCTCAAACCATTCAAATGTCAAGAAGTGCATTTTTCTACTTTCTTAAAACCTTTCCAACACCTTCACATTTTCCAAACCCAAAAAAACCCCAACATTTAACTGAATGAGACGTTTGTCGAAAAACGTTCCCATCTTTCCTGTTGAGACTTCAAACTGTTTAGCTCACTCACAATTTCCCAGACTTTCACAATAAAATTCCCAAATAAAAACCTATTCTACGTACATATTTACTTTCTTCGTCACCGTTTCTTCAAGTCTCTCATATTAACAACTCCATGAATTTGTTATTTTCAACTTCCTCAAAAATTATATTCTCTTGTGAAACTTTACTCATATTACAAATTTACCTGGAAAAACATTTTATCCTTTTAACAAATGTTATTCTCGTAAAATTTCAACTTTCTATCAATAAAATGTACTTTTTTTTTTTTTTTTTTACAACTTTAACCCCTTGATCACTAAATTTACATTAACTACAGATATAAAACATTGGGGGAATAGAAAATTACTTTGAAAAATACAACAAAAATTTAAATCCTTTTTTTAAAAAAACTAAAATGTATTTTTGGAAAATATAAAAAATATATATGAAATATAATTTATTCCTCCATTTTTCATTTGCCCTTTATTTTTTTAAATAAAATGTTACTTTTAGTTCAGGATTTTCGAAATTGCATGCATGTAAAAGTATTTTTTCACTTAAAAAAAACAACTTATTTAAAAAATGCAGTCTAAAAGTAAAATTGATGCATTTTCAATATGAAAGAGTAATAATTAAAAACCAAATTCGTTTTTTTTTTTTATTTAAGTTGCAACTTTACAATAACAAAGTTTTCAGACTTCTATTCTTTCAGCAAAAAAAGTTATTTTATACATATATATATAGTGATAAAATGTGTACGAATTAATAAATATAATACTTTCAAGTTTTAAAGAGAAAATGTTATTTTCGAGAAAATTTTCATGAGGGGAAAAAAAATCATGTTTTTGATATATTTTAAGAAGTATGTTTTTTTTTTAAAGCTTAACGTCATAAGTATAAAGTATTACATCTTTAACTTCAATGTAAAAAGCAGGTTTTGTTTTGTTTTTTTAACGTCAAATTTCCAATAAGTGCGAATGTCACAATCTGTTGAGATGACAAAATTGTACCAAGTGAGCAGGCAGTTACCAATATATGTATAATTTTTTTTTTTTTTTTTTCATATTTTTGTCAATAAATACAGTTCCTATTTACAGAGTCATTAACGTAGTTTTAAAAAAAAAAATCCACCTCCATCTCACTTATCGGAATATGTGTCCTTTTTTGTTTGTTTGTTTTAGAAGGAAAAAAATAGTCCTGTCTTCTTGGAATAAAAAAAGTAGTCCCACCATGCGTCAAAGAGGTTGCAGCTCTGTTGCGTCATTTTCTGCCAAAGGAAAGAAAGTGTTAACCTTTGTACTCCAAAACACACCCAAAGTGCACTTCATAAACCATATCTGCAGCCAGACAGATTTTATTGTGTCTTCCCTTTTAATTCAATGAGACAGTAGCAATCTATTTATGTATCTGTCCTGTTCAGCTGCTTAGACATTAGACGCTGCTTTTATTGAGTCTTTTATTACCTTTTCATTGCCTCAAAATACTTTTTGCATGTGTTTCCCTCTCATACTTTTAAGCATTGTGTTTTGTTGTGGTTGCTTTAAAGCAGATTGTTGATCTGTTGACCATTTTCATCTTTGGTATGTTCTGTCTGTATGCATCTAAACAAAACAAGCTGAAAGCGCACGGTAGTACTTTGGGTGTCCAATTTGCCTCTTATAGAACGTTTCGCCGGTGGAGCACATTTTGGCAGAACACCGTTTTTTTCTCATACTGTCGTCTTGTCCCGTCTTCCCTGTTCAGTTTTCTTTTGCTGCTCGTTTAGTGAAATGTCAACAGTACTGTAATGCTCATTAATGTTCCTCTCGGGTTCAAATTGAAAGAGATGAACAGATGACATGCTTATGTCGCTAGAGTCATACTCTGGAAGCCCGGCAGCGTAACCATGGGACCCACCCTGCGATGTCAACAACAATGGTGACATACTAGTTAAACTAATTTTACAAATTGTATAAAATCGAAAACATCAAGAGGGGTTTTCATATCAAATTGTTTTAACTCATAATAACGTTGATCGTGTAAGATCTACAAGTCTTTCAATCCATGAATCCCTTTAAGAAAAAAGCCGCACCAGTGAAAACAATGAAAAAAGTGTGGAGCCTTGGCAATACATATCGCAATGTTAATTTTTAACATTGTTTTACTTATTAAACGAAACATATCAACAAAAATGCATATTCTAACCGAGGAAAAGGTTAGGACACCCTACCACCTACCAGTGTTACCTCCTTTTGCCCCCTTAATTTCAGTGAGACACTTTTTGTACCCATCTACCAGTCTTAAACATCGGTCTGAAGAAAGTTTGCCCCACTGCTCAACACAGAATATTTTCAGCTGTGAGATGTTTGAGGGGTTTCTTGCATGTACAGCCCGTTTCAAGTCACCCCACAGCATCTCAATGGGATTAAGATATGGGCTTTGACTCAACGTTTCCAGGACTCTCCATTTTTTCAGCTAGTCCTTCGTGGATTTACTGGTATTTTTGGGTCATTGTCATGTTGCAGGGTCCAGTTTCCCTTCAGCTTTAACTTTTTCACAGATGATCTCACATGTTCCTCAAGCACCCTCTGATACACGATACAATTAATGGTGGATTCTATGATGGTGAGCTGGCCAGGCCCTGCTCTAACAAAGCATCCCCAAACCAGGACACTTCCACCTCCATGCTTCACAGTTGGTATGAGGTTATTTTCCTTGAATGGTGTATTGGGTTTACCCAATACATGTCCTCTGTTCTGGTGTCCAAATAATTCAATTTTAGATTCATCTGTCCAAAGAACATTATTCCAGAAGTCCTGGTCTTTGTCCACATTCACTCTGGCAAACTTCAGTCTGGCCTTCATGTTCTTCTTGGAGAGCAAAGATTTCCTCCTTGCACACCTCCCATGAAAGTTAAACTTGTGAAGTCTCTTTCTGATTGTAGAGGCCTGCTGTAGGTCCCGTGATGACATTTTAGGGGTTTTGGAGACTTCTCTTAGCATCTTGCGGTCTGCTCTCAGGGTGAACTTGCTTGGACGGCCAGACCTGGGCATGTCTGCAGTTATTTTGAATTTCCTCCACCTCTAGACTATTTTCCAGATAGTGGAATGGCTAATTTTTTATTCTTTTGAGATCTCTTGAAATCCCTTAACACAGGGGTCCCCAACCTTTTTTGCACCGCGGACCGGTGTGATTTGGGTCTTTTTTTTCACGGACCAGTGTTATGTCAAATTTTGCGCCCTTATAAAATTTTGCTCCCAAAGCTTTTGTGACGGTGAAAAAAGCCCTCTTTTATATTCTGTTGGTCTCTCAATGTTGTCCAACGGTGCTAAAAAACTACATCATAAACATACATGTGCAACACGAAAATGGCGTAAATTAATGCTTAACAACACGGTGAAGTCGTTAATTGGGAGAGTTGCGTGCAGTTTTTGTGTGCAGCTAACATTGCAAACCTAAGTTAATATTCCTTTCTTTAAAGAAAGTTTATAGTGTGTACTTTGGAATCGCTGCATTCGCGGTCATTTTTAACGTTACGCGCATGCCAAATTTGTCAGAACACCGGCAATGTGCGGCAGAAAAATACAGCAAATATAAAATAACATTTGTTTTTAGTCCGTCGTGTTAAGTGCATAGAAAATACAACTCACCCGCTGAATCAGTGGGAGGTCTGAGCTTGTTTTGTTGAGCCGAGATGGTCCCGAGATGGGAAGAGTGAGAAGCAAAGATACGATTTTGGAAATTGTAGCACAGCTTTCAGTGCTCTCCTAGCGGTGTCAGGATATTCCGAAATGACTTTAATCCAGAACCTCAGTAGAGTTGTTGTCTCAAATGTACGTTTAAGGTAGCCGTCATTTGCGATCTCTACAAGCTGATATTCCTGTTGCACAGACATCCTCGAATCACTCGGTTTATTCAAATACGGGTCACGAATCTACTCCTTCACTGTTCGTGGGTCTTTAGTGATTGGGACGTAGCATAGATTTTGTTTTCTTCGAGGTTGTAGGCTCATCCTCTGGCTCGTCAGGTTCCCTTTTCCCTTTAAAAAAATCTAGTGGGGGGCTAATTATTTCCGAGAACAAATGTGATAGGCGACGTCATACGTTATTATCGAGGCGAAGCGCACATAGATATACAAAACAAGATGTACTGCTAACAGTCCAATCAATGCATTTCTATGACTACCTCCTATCCTGTCTTTGTACAGTGGGGCAAATAAGTATTTAGTCAACCACTAATTGTGCAAGTTCTCCTACTTGAAAATATTAGAGAGGCCTGCAATTGTCAACGTGGGTAAACCTCAAACATGAGAGACAGAATGTGGAAAAAAAACAGAAAATCACATTGTTTGATTTTTAAATAATTAATTTGCAAATCATGGTGGAAAATAAGTATTTGGTCAATACCAAAAGTTCATCTCAATACCTTGTTATGTACCCTTTGTTATGTAGGCCAAACGTTTTCTGTAACTCTTCACAAGCTTTTCACACACTGTTGCTGGTATTTTGGCCCATTCCTCCATGCAGATCTCCTCTAGAGCAGTGATGTTTTGGGGCTGTCGTTGGGCAACACAGACTTTCAACTCCCTCCACAGTTTTCTATGGGGTTGAGATCTACAGGCATGAAAATCTCTCACCTTTCGGCGAAATTCGCCGTTTTGAAGTCAAAAAGGATGACCTACTTGAATCGTGTTGATCCGAGGAGAAAACTTTTAAGGGGGGTGGGGGGGTTCGGGTGTAGGCATGTGCCGGTTACCTTCACGGTTTACCATGCTATGAAAACGTGGCGGTTACAAAACCACTAAAATTTTCCGTCATACAGTAGTACGTATTCGTTAATTTTCATGTGTCGAAAATGCAGCCAGAAGTGGCTTGGCGCGGCAGAACTTACCCCTTCCTCTGTTTGATGGTGCGAGTGTCAGTGACGCTATTCCAGCAAACCCAAAAAGAAACACTCCAAACGCAAGGCGTAAATTCTTCAATTTATTGATCTCTCAAATCGTGGTAACTGAAATATACCAAATGAATACATTTAAAACGTTGTACAATCGTATTTTTCCACGTGTGAGTCGCTTCAACAGTTTAGCTTCATGAAAAAGTTCGCCAAAAACAAAACCCACATTTTCCTTTCAAATTCAATACACAAAGTTACTAAAAACTTACAAAGACGAATGATAGGCAAGGCTTAGTTAGGAGAGCAACTTCATTGAGGTTAATCACAGTAGTGTTGTATCGGTCGCGAACGATTCGGTCTTTTTGAACGAATTGTTTGGGTGAACGAGACCGAACTAATCACCATCTGCACTGATTTGTTCTATGAAGTTGGTGGCGCTTGTTCGCTGCGTGGGAGGGCATTGAGCAAGCGGCAGCGTCTTCTGACATCGCACACGACCAATCAGACGCCAGCCTCATCGAGGGCAGGGGAGGGAGCGGAAACAGAATCAAGGCGTCTGTCACTCATTACCACGTGTGGCCAATAAGCAGGCAGGGGGGAAAGACTGAGTTTTGTCACTTCCCGTTCAGTGATTCGTTCCTCCAGTGCCTGACCTAGCTTGCTGCTAACTTGACTTTCCAGTAATGACTATGCGGTGAACGAGTCATAAAATGAAAGGAAATGACTTTGTCACATATTTGTTAACGTGGAGCCTATCAAATGCTGCTCAAACAGACAAAACACCACACAAATCTAGCGAGCATGGTTTAGTGTACTACTTTTCTCAACAGACTCGGGACTACCTATGACTGACAACATACTATCAAATTTGCAGTAGTTAAAACACGGGTAGCTAAAAATAAATAAATAAAAAAACACGGGTAGCTACGAGGCAAGCAAAAGTGAGCTGCGGTCGCGTGACGGCACTCACGGCAGTGAAGGGGGCAGAGAACTGTCACTATATGGAGGCTTCATGGCAGCGTTATTTACCTCATATGCGCACTGAAAAAATATTTAGTATTATCACCATAATACTGATTTGCAATGAAACTGTATATACATGTCAATTTTTTCCGACTGTTTTATTTATTTATTTATTTTTTCGTGTCAGCGTGTCGGGTGTTGATTTGACAAATTATGTCCATCCGTCCATCATGTGCTACTCAAAAACAACGCACGCGGACACGGGAGATGTCGCAATATGTCTACATTTTTCTTAACAGACTAATGAGAGTAGAAAGGCAACATCGTAAAGAGCAAACAATTATTTCTCGTCAGCATTTGACAATCTGAGATGAGGGGGCGACAGGGGAGCTGACCGGATTATTTTATTTGTTAATACCAGTGCAAAAATTCAATACGATCATCTTAATACTGATTTGCAATTAAACTGTCGAATATCAAAATGTAGTATTGTTTTTATTTCAGAGCAGCACATTTGACAACTAGCTATTTACACTTCAGTTTTAACAATAGTGACCTAAAATAATAGTGATGAGCATAAAAACAAAAATACAACAGAGCGAGAGGTAAATATGATGTGTTGGTCGTTCCATATTTAGAAATTAAACTTTCGATTTATTTTTATTTTCGTGACAGCAAGCATGCTGCGTTGGCTGGTAGCATATGTGATCAAGATCATGCTAAAGAAAGTCCGTGTGCCCCCACTCCCCCCACAAAAGGAAAATGTTTAACCGGGTCCTAAATCGAAATGCAAGCACGAGCCATGACTTTGAGCCCATAGAACTAGGACAGACGACGCGAAAGTTCTCCCTCGCTTTTGCAGCAGCAGGAGGGAGACGAGGCTGTCTGTGAAAGCAGAATGATACCGCCTGTCACTCATTTCTGAAACTACGACGAGTGGTGCCTGTGTGCAAGAGAGGGAGGGACCAAGCAATGTCACTTCCCGTTCAGTTATACTGCGAAGCGGTCTTTGGTGATTCGTTCGGCAACGTCACTTCCCGTTCAGTAACCGAACGATTCGTTTGGGCGGGGTGGGAGATGAGGGGGGCGAACGATTCGTTGAACGATTTGTTTGAACGAATCTTTTTACTGAACGAACCGGAATGGATTCGTTTACTCAAGTGAACGACAGATCCCGTCACTAAATCACAGCCGCTGAGAGAGAATCAAGTTTGTATGTGGGGAGGAGAAAAAGAGCGTCAAAGATCGCTAATTGCGACAGATGATCTTGTCCTAAGAACAAATTCACGTTCGCTGGACGAGGTGAGGTCTCACTCCCAATTTTTTTTTTTAGATGAATGCATTCGCCAGCATATTGAATTTGGTGAGTAATGGTTTTAATCGTTTTCATATTTTGCGGTATGACAAAGTTACTGCCGTTTGTCGCAGCTTGCGTTGAACACTGCCAGAGTGTCCAGTGAAAAATAGCTCCCGTTAAGGTAGCGTCAAGCTTGTGTATTTAACGGTAATATAAAAGCAGTGTTGTCAGTAACGCGTTATGTGAGTAATGCGTAACTGTAATCTGATTACTTTCTTTCAGTAAAGAACAATCTAACGCGTTCATTTTTCTAAATCAGTAATCTGAGTAAAATTACTTTCCTTGATGCCTGTGCGTTACTATTTTGTTATTGCCCCATAATGTATGTAGAATGAAGAATACTGTAGTCATGGGAGTGACATCACATGTCACATTTTCTAATCAAGGATGGGAAAAAAAGGGTCACGTGTATTACCATGATGCGTGAGCCGTGAGCGCTGGGAGTTTGCGGCCAAAACAACACACCCTTGCTTCCCCTCCAGGAGGCAATGAAATAGGCAGGAGATATACTACAAACGGCTGCATTTGCACACTGGAAACACAGCCATTACGTCACATTTTTGTCCAGTAAAGATGACAAAAATATCTCCGTGCGCTGCGAACTTTGCGCTGGCTCAAAAAGACTGTCGACCGCTATAAGCATCCAATTCAAGCACCACTTGGAATTACAGCACAACAGGTAACACGAAAGCCAGGACTTTTTGATACTGCTCGTGCTCAATCCTCGGTTCAAGCTCAGTTGTTGTTGAAAGTTTTGAAAGCTTAGGTTTAAAGAAATTCTAAATATCCATCTTGCCTCCTCAGCTGTAGTTTTGGCTAAGCAATGCAAACGGCTGTCTCTAAGGTGCTGTAGTCACATGATCTGTTCGAAAAATAATTTGGACCCATTATGAAATAGTTTGAAGGATTCTTGTTCATTTCATTCATTTTTGTTGTTTATTTTATTGCTCTAAAACTTTTATAGACAACATTTTAATGGCCATATTCAATGGTCTTTATTTTAAAGGGGAAGTTCAGAATTTTTACATTAGGCTTAATCTTTGAGTTAGCCGGGGTTTAATTAGTCGGAGTTGATTTGAACAAATTCTGTGCAGTTTGCCAGTTATTTGTTAGTTTCAGGGGTCCGGAGTGGCTAAGCTAGTGCGAGTCAATGGTGGTTGAAATCAAGTCCTTCAACTAATTAAACCCCCGCTCGAATATTAAGCCTTATGTGGAAAATTAAAATGGTCAAATTCGCCACATGTAGGACGTTTCGCCGACAGAGGACATTTTGGCAGAACGCCGGAACATATTTCCTCCACACCTTTCTCACCTTTTTAACCCCTGACCCATTTTCATGCCTGGATCTAGAGACTGGCTAGGCCACTCCAGGACCTTGAAATGCTTCTTACGAAGCCACTCCTGGCTGTTTGTTTGGGATCATTGTCATGCTTAAAAGACCCAGCCACGTCTCATCTTCAATGCCCTTACTGATGGAAGGACATTTTCACTCCAAATCTCTCGATACATGGCCCCATTTCCTTTACACAGATCAGTCGTCCTGGTCCCTTTGCAGAAAAACATCCCCAAAGCATGATGTTTCCAACCCCATGCTTCACAGTGGGTATGGAGCAATTCAGTATTCTTTCTCCTCCAAACACAAGAACCTGTGTTTTTACCAAAACAACTAGTTTGGTTTCATCTGACCATAACACTTTCTCCCAGTCCTCTTCTGGATCATCCAAATGCTCTCTAGCGAACCGCAGACGGGCCTGGACGTGTACTGGCTTCAGCAGGGGGACGTGTCTGGCAGTGCAGGATTTGAGTCCCTGGCGGCGCATTGTGTTACTGATAGAAGCCTTTGTTACTGTGGTCACAGCTCTCTGTAGGTCATTCACTAGGTCCCCCCATGTGGTTCTGGGATTTTTGCTCACCGTTCTCGGTATCATTTTGACGCCACGGGGTGAGATCTTGCATGGAGCATGGAGATGAGACGTGAAAATCTCCTTCCATCAGCAAGGGCATTGAAAATGAGACGTGTCTGGGTCTTTCAGCATGACAATGACCCCAAACACACAGCTTGGGCAACAAAGGAGTGGCTTCGAAAGAAGCATTTCAAGGTCCTAGAGTGGCCTAGCCAGTCTCCAGATCTCAACACCATAGAAAATCTGTGGAGGGAGTTTAAAGTCCGTGTTGCCCAACGAGAGCTCAACACCATAGAAAATCTGTGGAGGGAGTTTAAAGTCTGTGTTGCCCAACGACAGCCCCATAACATCACTGCTCTAGTGGAGATCTGCGTGGAGGAATGGGCCAAAATACCAGCAACAGTGTGAAAAGCTTGTGAAGAGTTACAGAAAACGTTTGGCTTCCGTTATTGGCAACAAAGGGTACATAACAACGTATTGAGATGAACTTTTGGTATTGACCAAATACTTATTTTCCACCATGATTTGCAATTCTTTAAAAATCAAACAATGTGATTTTCAATTGGGTTTTTTCTCACATTATGTCTCTCATGTTGACAATTACAGGCCTCTCTAATATTTTCAAGTGGGAGAACTTGCACAATTAGTGGTTGACTAAATACTTATTTACCCCACTGTATATCTAGAGTAGACAGGGATATTGGTGTGTGTTAAGCGGCACAGGCCAAAGTCAATCGGCCAGAATGCAGTCGTTAATAAATTATTTATTATTTCTGCGCGGCCTGGTACCAAATGCGCCGCGGACCGGTCGTTGGGGACTCCTGCCTTAACAGACTCAAGCTTCAACAATCTTCTTTCTGAAGGCCTCAGACAGCGCCTATGATCTTACCATGGTGTTCTCTCTCACTTCAACAGTCAGTCACTGTTGAAAGTACGGTATTTTGCATTGAGGAGTAGGGCAAACTTTCTTCAGACCGATGTCAAAGACATTGTCGTTTACTCATATTGCTACCCGGGGGTCAGAGCTCCGGTCCCATAGCTGCCTGTTGATGTTCTCTTGCTTCCGCCTTCCTCTCTCTTTTCTACCCGAGCATCCTCCTTAGGCCCCGGCGATGTTAAGTAGATGTTGTAGGTGTTTCACGATTAATTGAATTGTTTGTCATATGAATCTTTTCTAACTGAGGGGACACCATGTGGGGCGCAGGATCTTTAGGAACTGAAAGCGCTAAAAAGCTGTTACCTGGCATCTGCTTTCTCCGCCTACACGCCACGATCTTCTTGTATGCCTTATTCAAGAGCCACATGCATAACATGAGGATACCCGCCAAGCAGCCCAGGGCCAAGGCCGACACCGACAAGTACTGCAGGTCCTCGTACAGAACCTCTGTGAGGACAATTTGGAAAGAGGTCGTCGTACTCCTTGACAAAGCGACGGCAGATATTCGCTTACCGTTGACCTTGAGGACAAATCCAGCGTCTTTGCTGCCACCTGCATCGTCGGTGACCGTCACCACGTAAAAGCCGGCGTCCTGCAGCTGCAAACGGGCCAGGCCCATTGAGCCATTGTAATGCGACTCCACACGGCCGTCATAGTCGGCCGTGATGTTGGCGAAGACACCCGGCCGCCAGGTGCCGATGGCGCGGCTCACCGAGGCCGACATGAAGGTCCACTGCACAATGGGGGTACAGTTGCAGGACACGTCCACGGAGAAGAAGACATCCTCTTGCACTGACCGGATGAAGCTTCGCTGGGGAGAGTGGATGGAGATGGCCCCGACTTGGAAGGAGAGAAGAAAAAAGATGCTTGGTACTGCGAACTAGGACTGCTGCGATTAAGCGACAACTGATCATTAATAAATAAATCTTTTTCTTTCTTTTTTAAAATCTGTCCTGTTCAACTGCTTAGACTAGGAGAAAGGGTATCTGAGGGTCCTTTTGGCCTGAATAGTTTTAATGTATCACATGGGAGTTTGATGTACTCCCATTCTGTTTGTCCTTTTTACTTTATCTATTAAGAGAAAGAAACGAACAGGAAAGGGTTGTGCTATGGGGGACAGAAAAGAAGCAGACAAGAGAACAAACAACAAAATTAAATACATGCTTACGTTACCTATGAACATAATGGTACGATCTTTAGCTAATTATATTTACCTGTGGACACCATGTGGGGGGCCTGATAACCGAGGCGAAAGAGGAGGAACGTGTTTAGGTGGGGTGGAGCGTACACAATTCAGCAATGTGACGTGGGGAACCCAGTATTATGTAAATCACCTATAAGTGTGGATATGTTGACATTCTATTCTATGCTACCTGATCGCTAATCCTGGCAATCCATTTTGACTGGGTGCGCTCCCTCTGGGGACTCCCTCGTTCTGCTGGGGGCCTTCCAACGCTGACGTTAGCAATGACAGTGAGACCTGGAGGGACATGATTGGGAGGAACGCCACCCCCCTGATGAGAGCTCGAGTGGTGTTCTGTTAGGCTAGGTTCATACTACAGGTCTTAATGCACAAATCCGATTTTTTGTCATATCTGTTTTTTTGGCGTGCCCGTACAGACTGCCTTTGTCCATTGAGACCATTCAAGTATTACGCATGCGCACTAATTCGCAGTCCGACATGCGCTGAGCAAGAAGACCCGCATGCGCAGAAGCATCAAAACAAATGACAACACGTGCTGGCTGTCATCCGTCATTCCAGGGATATATTTTGCTTTTCAAAAAGAGGACACAAATAACAGACATAAATAATCCCCGTTTAGGTTTATATTCAACGTTTATATGGATCAATAGCATGCACGCACTGTCCGTGCATGTGACACACACTTACGGGCAGTCTGCTCCGACTCTCGGCCGTGTAAGCAATGTTGAAATATCGCTCATATAGAGCAGAGAGAAAACCGATCATTCTCAGGCTTATCCTTAACCCATTTTTATTTTTTTATGACAGTTGTCAAGCCTGGCCCTTCCCCAAAAACTGTGTTCAATGCAAGGTAGGTGCTAATAACGCACAGCTGCACCGCTACCGTAGCGTCTCACTCGCTCTTTGATGACGTAATTGCTGCATGAATTCCGATTTGGGAGACTTGATACTACAGACCGCTGGGAAAATGTGGCCCAGATCGGATTTGAACCACATACGAAACTGACCCATATCAGATTTGAAATGGTCCACTTCTATGCGACTTGTCCCGTTCAGACCGTCAAGTTAATGTCTGACTCGAGTCGGAAAAACACGAAAAAATCGGATTCGTGCATTAAGACCTGTAGTATGAACCTAGCCTTATTGGACTTCAGTCTGAACACCATGTTCAAACATAGGGGTATCCATATGTGTATCCTAGGACACCCTAGGCCGCAGTTCGATGATCGACGTTGAAGTTATTTTATCGGATTTACGGTCGCATGTTTTGGACACTTGGGTGAAGAGAGTAGTGGAGTTGTCAACTGATCACCACCTGGTGGTGTGTTGGCTCAGATGGCGGGGGAAGATGCCGGCCAGACCTGGCAGACCCAAACGTATTGTGAGGGTCCTCCTGGTAAAGTCTAGTGTTGGGTAAGAGGGTTCGTCGGAAAGTAAAATCTAGGATTAAGGAGGATCAGTGTTGTTTTTGTCCCGGCTCTGAAACAGTGGACCAGCTCTACACCCTTGGCAGGATCCTCATTGGTGCATGGGAGTTCGCCCAACCAGTCTACATGTCTTTTGTGGATTTGGAGAGGTGTTCGACCGTGTCCCTCGGGGAGTCCTGTGGTGGGTGCTTCGGGAGTTTGGGGTATCGAGCCCCCTGGTAAGGGCAGTTTGGTTCCTGTACGACCGGTGCCAGAGTTTGGTCGACATTGCCGGTTGTAAGTTGGATTTGTTCCCAGTGAAGGTAGGACTCTGTCAAGGTTGCCCTTTGTCAACGATTCTGTTCAGAACTTTTATGGACAGAATTTCTAGGCGCAGCTGAAGCGTTGACGGGGTCCAATGTAGTGGCCTCAGCATTGCATCTCTGCTTTTTGCAGATGATGTGGTGCTGTTGGCTTTATCAAGCTGCGATCTCCAACTCTCACTGGAGCAGTTCACAGCCTAGTTTAAAGCTGTTGAGATGAAGATCAGCACCTCCAAATCCGAGCCCATGATCCTCGGTCGGAAAAGGGTGGCGTGCCCTCTCCGGGTCGGGGATAGATCCTGCCCCAAGTGGAGGAGTTCAAGTATCTTGCGGTCTTGTTCACGAGTGAAGGAAGAAAGGAGACTATGTCTCTCGGCTAGCTTGAGAATGCCTTGGGATGGAGGAGGAGCTGGTTGAAGTGGCTGGGGAGAGGGAAGTTTGGGCTTTCCTACTAAAGCTGCTGCTCCCACAACCCGGGGATGGATGGATGGATGGATGGATGTTTTGACTGGGAACAACCCCAGTCAATTTAGATAAGACTTCGATTGCTGTCAGTGCCATCAAGCATGATTCAATCACATTCATCAGAGTTTAAATGGTTTTGATTTCTACCAGTCATTAGCAGTGAATGAGTTCATCCTATTTTGAAGTACTTATCTATTCCCCCAATGCTTTCTATATATTTCTTAAATGCAAATTCAGGCATCAAATAAACCACTTTGGTGACGTAGTGGACGTAAATAATCTACTAGCAAAAGTAGTCCATGCACAAGTGGAAGAATAAATACTTTATCTATGATGCTCACTGGCGCACCTCGTATCTATATATTTTTTCTTTTTACTCACTCAGCGTCTTGGCATTCTCGAGCGAAATTCCTTCAGCGTACCTCACTGTGCAAACGGAAGAACCAGAAGGCTTACTCAATGGCCTTGGAGTCCCTTAACAAGATGGGCGGAGGTTGCCCAACAATCCGTAGTTAAGTGCCTGTCTGGCAGGTTTGATACTTCCCGCCGCTTGAAATAGCTTGTGGTTGTTGAGCACGTTTTTTTCTCCTGCTCCAAATTAACCCTTTAACGCAGAAGCCTATTTTGGCCAAATTTGCATGCCTTTGATTTTGCCTTTTTATTTAAAAAAAAAAAAAAAATGTTCACAATGGCCAGATTGGGTCCCTTTTTTCAGGACACCATAACCTTCATCTCCAAACTGTTGTTTTCTTCACTGACCAATTGTAATCAAAATTTTGGACCCAAAAAGACAAAAAAATCCCCAAATCTTTAGTCAAAATTTGTAATATTGATGTTCCATTGACAACCAAACATGCTCGACCAACCGTTTTGAGGCTTGATAATACTGGATTTATTCAACTTGTTAGGATAAACATTCAACAGAAAAATATAAGACTGAATAGTTTTATGTTTGACAAGGCGTTTTTGGCCTTTACACATAGTATGGTCAAAGCAGGTTACATACGGTGCAAAATAGTGAAAGGAAAAAAAATGTATTTATACATATATATTAGAGAAGTTTAAAAAAATCAATTATTAAATGCATCGCGATTCGACACGTGACAATTTGATTACGATTCATAAAGGTTCAAAAACGACGATTTTCACTCATAACTTTGACAGCCGCTCGTAGCGGAATGAAATTCAAGACACGTCTGCCACTCGGACACTGTTAACGGACGCACGCACAACGTTATGATGGATGCTCCCAGTTACTAGGAGAGAGATTTACTCCTTTTTAAAAGACTGGAAAATAAATTTGTGTATGAGACAGGCAGGCAAAGAGGCGCAACCCGGCGGGCAAGTTATTTTCTAGAGCGAGAGGGGGAGATATTTCTTTGCTTTTTGTCTTTCAGATGTCCAGCAGTAGTTTTAAGGCATTTCAATTGAAAAATGTCCTGAGTGTGTTGCTAAAACCTGTGTGCGTCTATAAAAGGTGAGTACACGAACGCCGAGCGCTAAGCTAATTAGCTAATTTGCTAACGTGTATTTCATGTGTAAAACCATAATTAAGTACAGCGGTAACACTACAAACATGCAAAATAGTACAGAAATTTGTTGTTGAGGGAGAGAAGAAAGTGTCCACGCTGTAATGAGTGTGTGCGTGGCGGTGTCAAGAGCAGTTGTGATTTCTACCTGTCACTCCAACAGTTACACAAGGGAGGTAACACTGTGAAAACAAAGTATATTGGTTAAGTCTTATTTCTCAAGACACTTTGTATGTGTTTAGAAAATGTGGAATTCATTCCACCAGTGTAAATTTTATTGTATTGTTGAGAGAATTAAGTACTCCCTTTAAAATGGTTAATGTTTTTGCACTTTCTTGTAAAAAAACAAATAAATAAAAAAGCAGCTTAAGGGCAGCTTTTTGTTGTATGGGCATGTTTCCATCTTTCCTGATGAATCATAAGGATATTTTAAACACATAATGGACATACATTTGTTTGGCTACTTTATTAATCAGTACTGCACGATGCATGGATAATCGTGATAATCGCATTAACCGCGTTCATCGTTAATACCGTGATCATCACTCAAAAATCGAATCATAGTACCCTGAATCGTAATCGAATCGTGGGGTGCCTAAGATGGCACACCCCTAATATTTATATATATTTATCATCTAACACAAAAAGGGTTTAGACGATATCTGTTTGTGCGGTACCCATCATTTTATCAAAAGTACATAAACGCAATCAAGCTTCTCGAACACACACATCTATTTACAAATTGAAAATGTTGATAGAGAAGGACAAAATTGAAATATAACATTGAAAAAAAGTTTTAAAAAATATCGACAATAAACTAGTTCAGTTCAATTTTTTCAGGCTTGCTACTCAGTTTCCTCTTGAACAGGACACAGCTACGTCACACAGTCCACTCTCCCGCCAATTACGTGCTCCTGTCACTTCTCACTCGCCGAGACGCCGACTCATCCGAAGAAAACAACAAAAACTGAAACGTGGGTGGGCACTGCCCACCCCTGCCACCCCTGGTAACGCCCCTGTTAAAGTGACTGTTACTTTGATAGTAAAGTAGGGCTGTCAAACGATTCAAAATTTTAATCGAGGTAATCACAGCTTAAAAATTAATTAATCGTAATTAACCGCAATTCAAACCATCTATAAAATATTCCATATTTTTCTGTAAATTATTGTTGGAATGGAAAGATAAGACACAAGACGGATATACTGTATACATTCAACATACTGTACATAAGTACTGTATTTGTTTATTTTTACAATAAATCAAGATGGCATTAACATTATTAACATTCTGTTAAAGCAATCCATGGATAGAAAGACTTGTAGTTCTTAAAAGATAAATGTTAGTACGAGTTATAGAAATTTTATATTAAAACCCCTCTTAATGTTTTCGTTTTAATAAAGTTTGTAAAATTTTCAATCAAAAAATGAACTAATAGCTCGCCATTGTTGATGTCAATAATAATTATGGTGCTGAAACCCATAAAATCAGTCGCACCCAAGCGCCAGCAGAGGGCAGCAAAACGCCAAAAAACACAAGTAACAAGTGGAAATGACACTTTGCTGTCATTTTAATCTGTTTGAGCGGGGCATGTGCGTTAAATGCGTCAAATATTTTAACGTGAATAATTAAAAACATTAATTAACGCCTGTTAACGCAATAATTTTGACAGCCCTATAATAAAGTAATCAGTAAAGTAACTAATTTACTTTTTTGAGGCATTATCACAAATTAAACTACTTTTTCAAGTAATCTATGACAACACTGGCTGTTACTAAAGATGTCCCGATCGATCGGATCGAATCATGTCATTTTCAAAGTATCGGAATCGGTAAAAAAATATCGGACATGCCTTTTTTTAAATATATATATATATTGTTTAATTAAATCGTTTTCTAATTCTATTTAACGTTACAGACAAAATGTCTTACACTCATCCAGAGTCTTTAGTTTTGGCTTAAAGTAAAGCTATCAAATTTATCGCGTTAACGGCGGTAATTTATTTTTTTTAATTAATCACGTTAAAATATTTAACGCAATTAACGCATGCGCTGCACGACCCACTCACGCATTGTCGCGTTCAATCTATAATGCCACCGACTTACATATATATATATATACATATAGAGAGAGAGAGAGAGAGAGAGAGAGAGAGAGAGTTAAAAGGCAGCGTAAAATGAGTAGAGTGAATTTTGGCAGTCTTTGGAGCCATTTTTTAATTGGCTAAAGCTTTAAAATCATTCTCTCAACAATTAGAAATATTGTGGGGAGTAATGTGGGGAAGAAAGGTAGTAATTGATCTTTTTCTTAACACCCTATGTGATTTCCCAACGCAGACAAGATATATCAATTGGTGCCACTACGCACAGTCATGGTTGCACTTCCCATCATGCATTTGGGCAGAACAGTTAAATGGCTACAGTATCATTTACTGAAAGCTCAACAAATACACAAGATGGCAATATTTCGTCACAATATACAAAGTCACATTTATCCTTTAA
The DNA here is from genome assembly GCF_030265065.1 of Corythoichthys intestinalis. Classification (NCBI taxonomy): domain Eukaryota; kingdom Metazoa; phylum Chordata; class Actinopteri; order Syngnathiformes; family Syngnathidae; genus Corythoichthys; species Corythoichthys intestinalis. The sequence goes on from NC_080400.1 coordinate 12,284,869, forward strand.
GAATTACAAGTCTTTCTATCCGTGGATCCCTCTCACAGAAAGAATGTTAATAATGTAAATGCCATCTTGAGGATTTATTGTCATCATAAACAAATACAGTACTTATGTACTGTATGTTGAACGTATATATTCGTCTGAGTTTTATTCATTTTTTTCTTAATGCATTGCCAAAATGTATATGATCGGGTGCCAGAATGTATATGATCGGGAAAAATTATCGGGAATGATTGGAATTGAATCGGGAGCCAAAAAAAAAGCAATCGGATCGGGAAATATCGGGATCGGCAGATACTCAAACTAAAATGATCGGGATCGGGAGCAAAAAAATATGATCGGAACAACCCTCGCTGTTACATTACACCTACATAATAATACTTCTTTTTCCCCCTCAGATTAATAGTATGGCATTAATCTCGTAGTCCTTTTTTTTCCTTTACTTGGTCCTAATACAAAAAAAATCACCTCATATTTAAATTTCTAAATACATGCTAATGATGTTTGTCACCAAACTAAACCAGTCTGAGATTTTGAGTTTTATTCTTAAAATACTCTATATTTCACCACTTTCCATACCTTAACCTCCATTACTTTTAGCATGTTTTTTAAAACACAAGTGTGGACTTTTCCAGTTTTCCACAAAGTATGTGGCCCTAAGTATGCTCTGTGAAAGAGAACAGTGCTTACCCAAGTGACACATGTAGAGAGCGACGCAAAGGATTGCAGCAACGTCGTGGACATCCCAGAGCCTATAGTGCAACATTAGCATTTCAGACCCATTTGTTGGTTCGGAAGACAGCAGAAGAATCTCCTTCTCGTTGTTGCGGGCGTTTAGTCCTCGCCAACTAGCGACATTTTCCAGTCTTCTCGGGCACTCACCGAGTATGTGTTCATACCTGTGCAGTTAGCACGCACCCGTCAGACAGGTCGAGCAGGAGATTAGTGAGTAAACACGTACTCTGCCGATCGACGCTTACGCGCACACACGCATGGAGTTACTAGACCCCCACCGGTCTTTAAACAGAAACCTTGTCACCACATGAACCAGCAGGATATAGCTTGAAAGCCCCTCACCCACCTTTAAGACACACCTGGTAGAACGTGCCAAACAGGAAGTACTCACAGTTCAATACTGGTGTGACAAAATATCGAAATGGTGATATATCGTGATACTTTGTATTCCAAAGGTTATGTATATGGCGGAAAACACAGACAAGACTGAAAAAGCAGTTTGGCTCTTGCACTCCTCTTTTAAAGAAGTTGCTGTACTTTAAGGCAAAACAACTGTTGTGTTTGATAGAACAATGTGTCTATATGCTGCCATGGCAGATTCATGGCGCATTAAGCCCACAAATTATTTTTAATTTGTCCGTTTTACCTTGAAACCCCCCGTTTACAGACGTCGCGCAAACGCTTTTGTTTCAACCCAGCCATAAAACGAAGGTAATTAATTATATTTTTAAAATGTCTATCATTTTTGGCTTAGAATCATTAATTGATGTCTAATATTTCGTTTAAAAAAAATCTTCACTCGCATACTTTGAACTTTTAAACAACTTACATCACAATGAAAAAAATGGTGTCTGTAAAAAAGTACGGATATCTACCCCATAACTATCGCTTAATTGTATTTTTTCTGTTACCGTCGCATTTTCACCGATATGTAAGATGATAAATAATCAAACCAAACTAAGAAAAATTGAAACGTTTAAAAGGGTAAATATATAAAAAAGAAAATCTCGACCACTCCTTGATGTCTGCGATTTCTGCATCGCGACCCTTGTTATATGACCATGTTTCACCCATAAAATCCCCCAAAAATCCAGCTGTGGCCATTCACAGCTGTGTCTTCACACTGTGATATTTGCTACAGTGGGGCAAATAAGTATTTAGTCAACCACCAATTGTGCAAGTTCTCCTACTCTAAAAGATTAGCGAGGCCTGTAATTCTCAACATGGGTAAACCTCAACCATGAAAGACAGAATGTCGGGGGGGGGGGGGGGACAGAAAATCACATTGTTTGATTTTTTAAAGAATTTATTTCCAAATTAGAGTGGAAAATAAGCATTTGGTCACCTACAAACAAGCAAGATTTCTGGCTGTCAAAGAGGTCTAACTTCTTCTAACGAGGTCTAACGAGGCTCCACTCGCTAGCTGTATTAATGGCACCTGTTTTAACTCATTATCGGTATAAAAGACACCTGTCCAAAACTTCAGTCAGTCACACTCCAAACCCCACTATGGCCAAGACCAAAGAGCTGTCGAAGGACACCAGAGACAAAATTGTAGACCTGCACCAGGCTGGGAAGACTGAATCTGCTATAGGTAAAACGCTTGGTGTAAAGACATCAACTGTGGGAGCAATTATTAGAAAATGGAAGTCATACAAGACCACTGATAATTTCCCTCGATCTGGGGCTCCATGCAAGATCTCACCCCGTGGCGTCAAAATGATAACAAGAACAGTGAGCAAAAATCCCAGAACCACACGGGGGGACATAGTGAATGACCTACAGAGAACTGGGACCACAGTAACTCAATGCGCCGCCAGGGACTCAAATCCTGCACTGCCAGACGTGTCCCCCTGCTGAAGTAAGTACACGTCCCGGCCTGTCTGCGGTTCACTAGAGAGCATTTAGATGATCCAGAAGAGGACTGGGAGAATGTGATATGGTCAGATGAGACCAAAATAGAACTTTTTGCTGAAACAAAGGTTCTCGTGTTTGGAGGAGAGAGAATACTGAATTGCATCCAAAGAACACCATACCCACTGTGAAGCATGGGGGTGGAAACTTCATGCTTTGGGGCTGTTTTTCTGCAAAGGGACCAGGACGACTGATCTCAGTGTTTCCCACCAATGAACGAGACTGTGGCGGGCCTCTCGTTTGCCCCCCCGCCGAAAAAAAACAACAACAAAAAAAAAGATAATAATCAGATGCGTCAGTCAGCCGATTACACAGCTGTAGCCCATTCCACTCTACTACCCGCGCGAGCACACACACAGACACACGCACGCGCCAACAGGTCGCACTCATAGACGGGACTACTAGCCTGGTACACCAGAAAAAAATTTCCAGGGCGGAGCCAGCCACAGCAAATAGACAGCGGAGCGGACCAATCAGCGACGGGCTGACGCGACGTCGGTAAAGCGACAAGAAACTAGCGAGAGACATTTCAACATATTCAACATGGCTAGCGCGAGACAGACTGTTGGTTTTAGCGACTCGATGTGCTTTTGGTCATGTAAAACCGAATTTACCACGGATTGGAACATATAGCCGACTCTCCCGTTGAGCCACTTGGCAGGAGTTGCTCTGGTCATTCCAGTCTCCAGCGTCAACTGCGAGAGGGACTTCTCCACAATGAACAGGGTAAGGGCATGACTAGAGGTGCTGACAGGTGTGCCAAATATGCATAAGGTGCATAATTATCAAGTAAAGGAGAGTACAATGTTTGCTCCAAAGGCCCCTCCCACTTTAATTTCTTTTGACTAAATGCCCCTTTCCCACTGAAACTAGTGGGTCAACGCGCGTTTTTCCAAGCCGATGCAACCCACTAGCAATTGGCATTTGGCACCTTTCCCATTGACGAAAAAAGCCGTCTTTTTTTTTTTTTTTTCACCCGTCTAACCCCCACCCCTCCTCAGCCGTGCGTAAGGTGCGTGACGTCACCACGCTAAGATGCGCTTCGACAAGTGCGACCGAATTCATTCAGTTCAAGGAAGTTGTCAATGCAAAGCAACATGGAAGCCTCCTTTCCGTTTGTGTTCTCTGTTTTCATGCGTTTTACTGCCCGCAAAATGGTCGAAATGCAGCAAAGGATCAACACTGTGCTTGTGCTGAGGCAACGTAGGCGACGTAAATTTTGGTTTGAAATTGAAAGGAGTCGTGTACGTCACAGGAGGACGTACACAAAGCCAAGAAAAATTAAATGTTCAATGGCAGGGTGCAGCGTGTGTCAGTAGTGAATGAATGAACAATGGATTGAATGAGTGAGTGAATGAATTAATGACTTTGTGTCATGGCTTTTTGATTCAAGATTAAATTTGAAATATTCCTGATATGCCTTTGTGTGTTCTTAAGGATGATACCAACCTGTTATGTTCATATACAGCAATTTATATTACATTCAGTGGTCTCAAAATGCCCTAAAGAGATACACCAGGCTTGAAAATGTACACACACACCCTACCCCGAGGGTCAGAGACCCTCCCACCACAGTCTCCTAAAATCCTGTGGGAAACACTGGATCTGTGTAAAGGAAAGAATGAATGGGGGCATGTATCGAGATTTTGAGTGAAAATCTCCTTCCATCAGCAAGGGCATTGAAGATGAGACGTGGCTGGGTCTTTCAGCATGACAATGATCCCAAACACACAGCCAGGGCAACAAAGGAGTGGCTTCGTAAGAACGGGTGAAAGTGGGCCAGAACGGTCAGGAACGCAATTCCGCTATAAGATTCAGGGCCGGAATGCTGTTCTGGTACATGGTGCTTTGATTCCGAAAATATGACAGCAACTGTCAAAACGCTATGTAAAAAAAAAAACAACAATACAAAGTTGCCACACATGCATTTCATCTTCAAGAAGAAAACAATCTACCAACATGATTATAGTCCCTTAGTCACCCTGAGCAAATGCATTCATCAAATCAATGAATGGATGTGCCAGAATTTTCTCCAGTTTAATGTGCAGAAGACAGAGGTGATCATTTTTGGGCCAAAAAAGGAAAGGTCAAAGATAAGCAGCCAACTTAGCACAATGTCACTTACAGCTACAAATCAAGTCAGAAACCTTGGCGTAATTATTGACTCAGACCTAAAATTTGATAGCCATTTAAAGTCCGTCACTAAATCCGCTTATTACCACCTAAAAAATATAACCAGAATTAAGGGGCTTCTGACTCAACAAGACATGGAAAAACTTATGCATGCATTCATTTTCAGCAGATTGGACTATTGCAACGGTATATTTACAGGTCTTGATAAAAAATCAGTCAGGAAGTTGCAGCTGGTACAGAATGCTGCAGCCAGAGTCCTCACAAATACAAGGAAGCTGGACCACATTACACCAGTTTTGAAATCGCTACACTGGCTTCCAGTAAGTCAAAGGATAGACTATAAAATACTACTGCTCGTCTACAAAACACTTAATGGCCTTGGACCAAAATACATGCTTGACTTGTTAGAGTCCTATGAGACATCTAGACCCCTAAGGTCGTCTGGAACCGGTCTTCTGCATGTTCCAAGAACAAGAATCAAGCAGGGTGAGGCAGCATTTAGTTATTATGCTCCTCACCTCTGGAACAAGTTACCCGAACGTCTGAAGTATGCTCAAACTGTTAGCTCTTTTAAATCAGGGCTAAAAACGCTTTTGTTTAGCACTGCATATCTATAACTGCCTATATATTTCAATCTACCTGCTTTCTATTCCTCTTGTTTTTATCTCCATTGCTGATTTCAATTATTATTATTAGTAGTAGTTTTTGTTTTATTTTTATTTATTTATTTATTTTTATTCTGTGATTAAATGCGATCTTTTGTCTTCGTTTCTGCGTTGTGTTGATTTAAATGTGATTTTTATGATCTTCATGTGATGTAAAGCACTTTGAATTGCCTTGTGTTGAATTGTGCTATATAAATAAATTTGCCTTGCCTTGCCTTGCCATCAGATTTACATACACAAGTGTTAACAACAAGCACGATAAAGGGCTTGTGTAGCGTAATCCGTTTCCACCTATATTTATTATTTATTTTATTCCACGGACGGCTTGGAGGTTTCCCCAGCTGCTGCAGTTATCTGAGTGTGACGATGACGAGTCACGTCAATGAGCGAATGCACGCAGCAAAGCAAAAAGCCTGGACTCATTTATCCATTAAATTGGCTGACATCCTGACATGTGATCACCAGAGATAGTTAGCTCTGATTGGTTCAAATGTGCATGCTTTCTGAAACAGCAAAAAAAAAAAAAGTTTGTTGAATTGGTGCAACAAAAAAAGGGCAATGCAACAGAAAATGGATCAAATCTTTAAGAGCAAGGCAAGGGTTAAGGAGGCTTATTATCATATTTAGTTTTATTTGCTCTGATGGGGAGGTTCAGAACATCTTAGCTGTCAATGTGCACGTTGGACTTATATTTGTTCATTTATGTTAGGCTACTTATTTATTTCCTGTATATTTAAAAAAGTCAATGTCCGCGTGATCGTCAAAATATATTCCATTTCACTCTGCATAATATGTCATTTGTACTTATTTTCCTGAATGCATGTTTCTTATATCTTTATGATTAAAAAAACAACAAAAAGTAAATGTTTCCATTAAATTCAATTTTAATATACATCCGATGTTCTTAAGTGGTTAGGATTTGGCATGTAGTACGTGAGGAAATGAGGGAAAATAAAAATTAGGAGATGGAGGTTGGGGTTTGCTGTTTTTGTTAACTTTTATTTTGCAAATCATTGAAAAAATACAATTTTGAATGAAAATCAGTTTTTGTATGTTATAGAAATAACTGACCAAAACAGTTTTCTTTGCAATTCAGTAGTTTTGACACCCCCCCCCACCACCACCCCTAAAAAAAATAAATAAATAAATAAATAAATAATAAAATAAAATTTCTGGCTCCGTGGTGAACTTCACATCGGGGAGGTCTAACAAGAAATTCTAACCACTTTCACCCCTGCGTAAGAAGCATTTCAAGGTCCTGGAGTGGCCTAGCCAGTCTCCAGATCTCAACCCCATAGAATATCTGTGGAGGGAGTTGAAAGTCCGTGTTGCCCAACAACAGCCCCAACACATCACTGCGCTAGAGCAGGGGTCCCCAACGACCGGGCCGCGGACTGGTACCGGGCCACGCAGAATTAATAATTTATTAACGACTGCATTCTGGCCAATTGACTTTGGCCTGTGCCACCAATATCCCTGTCTACACTAGATATACAACTACAGGATAGGAGGTCATCATAGAAATGCATTGATTGGGCTGTTAGCACTAAATCTTGTTTTGTATATCTATGCGTGCTTGGACTCGATAATAACGTATGACGTCAGTCGTCGCCAATCACAATTATTCCCAGGAAATAATTAGCCCCCACACTAGAATGAATAACAGACGTCTTTGGACAGACTTTTTACGGGGGAAAAGGAACCAAAGGAACCTGACGAGCCAGAAGATGTGCCTACAACCTCAAAGAAAACAAAATTTATGCTACTTCCCAATCACTAAAGACCCACGAACTGCGAAGGAGTGAATTCGTGACCCGTATGTATGTGAATAAATCGAGTGATTCGAGCATGTCTGTGGAACAGGAATATCCGCTTGTAGAGATCGCAAATCACGGCGACTTAAACATACATTTGAGACAACAACTCTACCGAAGTTCTGGATTAAAGTCATTTCGGAATATCCTGACATCGCTAGGAGCGCGCTGATATCTGTGCTACAATTTCCAACATCGTGTATTTGTGATGCTAGCTTCTCTCACTCTCCCATCTCGGGACCATCTCGTCTCAACGAAACAAACTCAGCCCTCCCACTGAATCAGAGGGTGAGTTGTATTTTTTCCCTGCACTTAACACGACGGGGCTAAAAACAAATGCTATTTTATATTTGCTGTATTTTTCTGCCACACATTGCCGGTGTTCTGACAAAGTTGGCATGCGCGTAACGTTAAAAAGGACCGCGAATGCAGCGATTCCTAAGTACACACTACAAACTTTCTTTAAAGAAAGGAATATTAACTTACGTTTGCCATGTTAGGTGCACACTAGTGTTGTATCGGTCGCGAACGATTCGTTCTTTTTGAACGAATTGTTTTGGTGAACGAGACCGAACTAATCATCATCTGCACTGATTCGTTCTATGAAGGTGGTGCTTGTTCGCTGCGTGGGAGGGCGTTGAGCAAGCGGCAGCGTCTTCTGACATCGCACACGACCAATCAGACGCCAGCCTCATTGCGGGCAGGGGAGGGAACGGAAACAGAATCAGGGCGTTTGTCACTCACGTCCACGTGTGGCCAATAAGCAGCCAGCGTGCAGGCAGGGGGGCAAGACTGAGTTTTGTCACTTCCCGTTCAGTGACTCGGTCCTCCGGTTCCTGACCTAGCTTGCTGCTAACTTGATTTTCCAGTAATGACTATGCGGTGAACGAATCAGAAAATGAAAGGAAATGACTTTGTCACATATTTGTTAACGTGGAGCCTATCAAATGCTGCTCAAACAGACAAAAACACCACACAAATCTAGCGAGCATTGTTTAGAGTAGTACTTTTCTCAACAAACTCGTGACTGCCTATGACGACATACTATCAAATTTACAGTAATTTAAAACACGGGTAGCTACGAGGCAAGCAAAAGCTGAGCTGCGGTCGCGTGACGGCAGTGAAGCGGGCAGAGAACTGTCACTATATGGAGGCTTCATGGCAGCGATATTTACCTCATATGTGCACAGAAAAAAATATTTAGTATGATCACCATGATACTGATTTGCAATGAAACTGTATATACATGTCAATTTTTTCCCGAGTGTTTTATTTTTTTTTTCGTGTCAGCGTGTCTGGTGTTGGTTGGTTTGACAAATGATGTCAATCCGTCCATCATGTGCTACTCAAGCGCCCAAAACAACGCACGCAGACACGGGAGATGTCGCAATATGTCTACATTTTTCTTAACAGACTAATGAGAGTAGAAAGGCGACATCGTAAAGAGCTAACAATTATTTCTCGTCAGCATTTGACGATCTGAGATGCGGGGACGACAGGGGAGCTGACCGGATTATTTTATTTATTAATACCAGTGCAAAAAAACAATATGATCACCATAAAACTGATTTGCAATGAAACTGTATATACATGTAATTTTTTTCCGAGTGTTTTTTTTTTTTTTTTCGTGTCAGGTGTTGGTTGGTTTGACAAATTATGTCAATCCGTCCATCATGTGCTACTCAAGCGCCCAAAAACAAAGCACGCGGACACGGGAGATGTCGCAATATGTCTACATTTTTCTTAACAGACTAATGAGAGTAGAAAGGCGACATCGTAAAGAGCAAACAATTATTTCTCGTCAGCATTTGACGATCTGAGATGCGGGGACGACAGGGGAGCTGACCGGATTATTTTATTTATTAATACCAGTGCAAAAATTCAACACGATCATCTTAATACTAAAAAACAAAAATACAACAGAGCGAGATGTAAATATGATGTGTTGGTCGTTCCATATTCAGAAATTAAACTTTCGATGTATTTTTATTTTCGTGACAGCAAACATGCTGTATATGTGATTGTATGTGTGATCAAGAACCTGCTAAAGAAAGTCCGTGCGCCCCCGCCCCCTACTCCCCTCACAAAAGGAAAATGTTTAACCGTGTCCTAAATCGAAATGCAAGCACGAGCCATGACTTTGAGCCCATAGAACTAGGACAGACGACGCGGAAGTTCTCCCTCGCTTTTGCAGCAGCAGGAGGGAGACGAGGCTGTCTGTGAAAGCAGAATGATACCGCCTGTCACTCATTTCTGAAACTACGACGAGTGGTCAATGTGGAAGAGAGGGAGGGACCAAGCAATGTCACTTCCCGTTCAGTTATACTGCGAAGCGGTCTTTGGTGATTCGTTCGGCAACGTCACTACCCGTTCAGTAACCGAACGATTCGTTTGGGCGGGGAGGGAGATGAGGGGCGCGAACGATTCGTTGAACGATTTCTTTGAACGAATCTTTTTACTGAACGAACCGGAATGGATTCGTTTACTCAAGTGAACGACAAATCTCGTCACTAGTGCACACAACAACTGCCCTCTCACTTAACGACTTCGCCGTGTCGTTAAGCATTAATTTACGCCAATTCCGTGCTGCACATGTATGTTTGTGATGTAAATAGTTTTTTAGCACCATTGGATAACATTGAGAGTCCAACTGAATATAAAAGAGGGTTTTTTTCACCGCCACAAAAGCTTTGGGAGCAAAATTTTATAAGGGTGCAAAATTTGACGGGACACCGGTCCGTGAAAAAAAGACCCAAATCACACCGGTCCATGGTGCAAAAAAGGTTGGGGATCTTTCTTTCTATCTTTATTTATTTTCCCTTCAGGCATTACAAATCCATCAAGCATACATAATTTATATGTGTTTACATTTAATTCAACCCGAAGAGAAAAGGGCAGACGGGAGAAGCCGAAGCTTATTTAAACCCGCCCACAGTATACCTTAGGACGCAGAAAATATCAAATAACAATTTTTGACATTCAGATTGTGTAGTGATTACAAGGTTCTTTTATTTTTTTTATTTAACCATCCCCCTTGATTGTTCATTTTCCCAATAGTCCATGTCGATCGTGTCCATGTGCTCGTTATGTTGATTAGATCCAGTAGATTAGTTCATAATTCAGCGGTTAGTTTATTCAGTTGATTCGATCCAGGCAGGCGGGTTGTCCAGGTTTTGGTCGCATTGTAAGATCTTGGCAAGGGCACTCATTGGAGTGGAGCCTTGTTTGACCTCGTTAGAAGAAGTTTGACCTCTTTGACAGCCAGAAATCTTGCTTGTTTGTAGGTGACCAAATACTTATTTTCCATTCTAATTTGGAAATAAATTATTTAAAATCAAACAATGTGATTTTCTGTTTTTTTTCCCACATTCTGTCTCTCATGGTTGAGGTTTACCCATGTTGACAATCACAGGCCTCTCTAATATTTTCAAGTGGCAGAACTTGCACAATTAGTGGTTGACTAAATACTTATTTGCCCTACTGCAACAGTTACATAAAGCAGTTGTGTGTAACCACTTGAGATAAGGAGCTTGCATAAATACCCTTTTTCGCTTTTTTGAGCCTGTAGGTGTCATACAGATGAGTATCAACTTCAGAATTTTGCTGTCACGTCAACGCATATTTATTCTGAATCAGGGGTGCCCAAGTCCGGTCCTCGAGAGCCCCTATTCGGCTTGTTTTCCCATGTCTCCCTCCTTTAACACACCTAAATCAAATGATCAGCTCATCAGCAAGCGCTGCAGGAGCTTGAGAATGATACGGATGATTTGATTCAGGTGTGTTGGAGGAGGGCAACATGGAAAACAAGCTGGATAGGGGCTCTCAAGGACCGGACTTGGGCACCCCTGTTCTAAATAATCAACACAAATGAACTAGAGGTTCAGAGCTTTCCATCACAAGAATGGATGATTTTCCTCCTAAAAAAGTGCACTATTATGCTTCGGATCTCTTTTGTCTTGATCCCGTAGACAATTGGATTGAGCCAAGGTGGGAAAATGAGGGTGGAGGACCCGATGAAATTACGTAAACTGGGCGGGAACTGCTTGACCCTGTAGGAGATGATGGTGAAAAGCCCCAGACATTCCAGGAACAGAAAGACAAAGAGGTGCGTGGCGCACGTCTGCATCACCTTAGCCTTGGTGTCGGCTCGTCGGGTCCGGCAGGACACCATCAGGATTTGGAAGTAGGAGAAAACGATGACGGAATTGGCCATCAACTGGGTAATGCCCACGATGAACAGGCCGTACGCATGGTTGACGGTGGTGTTGGCGCACACCAAAGCTAGCAAGGATGGGTTGTCACAGTAAATGTTGTAAATAGTGGAACGGCAGCGCGGAAGCCGCAATAGTAAGACGAAGAGCACGCTGATCATCAACAAACACAACAGCCAAATGGCCGTGATGATCCTCACCACATGGCCGTGCGTCATCACCGTGTTGTACTGGAGCGGCAGGCAGATGGCTACGTATCGGTCGTACGCCATGGCGGTGAGGATGAGCACGGTAGCTGCTGCATAGATGTGGATGAAAAAGGCCTGAGTTACGCACGCCGGGAACCACATGTACCCGTTGTTGCTCAGTATCTCCTTGAGCAGATGCAGGAAGAAGGCTGACGAGCCCAGCAGGTCATTGATGGGCATGTTGAGCAGGAACAGGTACATGGGCTTCCACAGGTTCTTGTTCAGAACAATGGTGAGGAGGAGAAGCAGGTTGCAAAGTAGGATGATCATGTAGCTGAGGCTGGCCAGGAAAAAGGTAGGCAGTACGCCCTCGGGTGGGATGTTATAGTGCTGGGTCACCAGCATGGACGAAGTGTTGTAAGGCCTCTCCATTTTTCAGCCACCTAGGTTCAGCAATTTGCAAACAACTACGTAAGTATAAAATGTATATAAACTAGGGCTGTCAAACGATTAAAATTTTTTAGGGCTGCAGCTATCGAATATTTTAGTAGTTGATTAATCGATGGACTAGTTAGTTCGAATAATCGAGTAATCGGATAAGAAACACGAAAAATTAAAATACCTGAGCTGAGCCTCAAACGGTATATTTTTTTCTTTTAAATGAGGATCTGTGTACAACAAAAGAACAATGGGCTAACTTAAATAGAAAAAGTCCGCTAGCTTAAATGCTATAAAATGCAAAAGTGTTTTTACAATGCTCTTAACAAATGGTTCGGACACATATTCCCACAAAAAAACGTCTAAATATACCTGAAAACTAAATTATGAATGCATTAAAAAACATTAGCTCAAACAAAAACTTGGCTTACGTTGGTCGTAACAGGGAGCAGTTGGATTCAGCTATGTGAAAAGAGGCAGACCAGGCAGTGTATCCGCCCTAATCAATAAAACTAAATGCAAACACTTTCAAAATAAACCATTACAACGCCACTTTAATTAAACGAATACTCGAAACAAAAACATTTAATTCGAGTATTTTTTTCTAATCGAATACTCGAGCTACTCAATCGTTGCAGCACTAAAAATTTTAATCGAGTTAATCACAGCTTAAAATGAATTAATCGTAATTGCAATTCAAACCATCTATAAAATAAGACATATTTTTCTGTAAATTATTGTTGGAATGAAAAGATAAGAGACAAGACGGATATATACATTCAACATACTGTACATAAGTATTTGTTTATTATAACAATAAATCAACAAGATGGCATTAACATTATTAACATTCTGTTAAAGCGATCCATGGATAGAAAGACTTGTAGTTCTTAAAGGATAAATGTTAGTACAAGTTATAGAAATGTTATATTAAAACCCCTCTTAATGTTTCCGTTTTAATAAATTTTTTAATATTTTCAATCAAAAAATAAACTAGTCGCTCGCCATTGTTAATGTCAGTAATTACACAATGCTCATGGTGCTGAAACCCATAAAATCAGTCTCACCCAAGTGCCAGCAGAGGGCGACAAAACACCAAAAAACACAAGCAACAAGTGGACATGACACTTTGCTGTCATTTTAATCTGTTTGAGCGGGGCATGTGCATTAATTTTATTGCCAAATGTATTACATTTGATACACCTAAAATTTCATGATTTTGAGAGTAATTCAGAATTTTTTCTTTTTGAAAAAAATAATGATGGATGCAAGTCAACACATGCATCTGCACGTTCCATGAGGAGAAAAAAAAACTGATTTAGCTTGGGTTATAGATATTAGAGCGCTTATTACACATATTCATTTTGACATTTTGTTACAAATTTGAAAAAAAGGTTTCATTAGGACCTTATTTTTCAAATTTTGGGATTCTCTGATAATTGCTTCATGTTGCAGATCTTTAAGGGTTAAATGTGTCAAATATTTTAACGTGATTAAATCAAAAAAATAATTACCGCCCGTTAATGCGATCATTTTGACAGCCCTAATATAAACATTTCTCAAAATTTCTCATCAGTCCAAGAAAACACTTCATAATGTATCAATTGTAACTCAAGCAATTAGTTCTAAAGAGAGAAAGCGCTGAAAAGAGTCACACAAAGGCACAGTGGTAAATAACAGCAAAGTGACGAAACACTGAAGAGTTGGACAGTAATGTTAAAATAAAATCTGAAAAAGTCCAATAAATTGTCTCCTAAAAAGATATGACACATTTGAAGTTCTTCCTGAAATTGCACCCAAAACAGAAAATACCACACTTCATGTAAAAAGATTATTTGTAGAGCTAAAACAGACAGGAAGGGGGGAAATGACAACATAGCAATATGCACAGGGATAGGCAGGATAAATACAGTGAAATATAATGGCAATGTACTTTTATATTATTTCTCCAAGAAACACTTTTATGCCATTTGCACAATACATGTAGTCCAGTATGTCAGGAAAGCTGTAAAACGAAGATCATCTGTAAAATCATCATAAACAATTCATCAGTTAATAATGCAGTACTTACCAATGTATCACCTCAATACGCAATAACAGTGGCGTTCTAATTCAGCATTAAAGCCAATTCAGTTTAAAAAAAATAAATATTGAACAACACATGTGGCTACACAGCAGTGCCAATGAGCAGGATGCTCTGTGTGTGAGATGCTGCTTATAAAGACATTGTAAACTGCGTGACGTTGCTGAAAGCTCTTTGGGGAGGAAGATGATTTGTATTCTTCAACTCATCAACAACAACCTCAGAACCATCCTGTGTGTCTGATATTTTTCTGAAAACAAACAAATAAAAGGCCATTTTGTACTTACAGTGGGGCAATTAAGTATTTAGTCAACCACTAATTGTGCAAGTTCTCCCACTTGAAAATCAGTGTTGGTAACACTTTATAATACTATCCGTTTTACTAGTTAATAGATCATTAGTAAACTGTTGATAAACAATTTATTGTTGATTTGTGAAGTATTTGTTAACAGTTTGTTCAGCATTTACAGGGTGTTCTTAACCTGAAACACAGTTTAGAAACGTTTCAAGTTTTTGTGTGTAACGTCTGGCATTTCTATCTTTTCAGGTTAAGAAATGCCATTCACTTCAAAATTAAAGGCATTTTGATAAGGCATTTTGCAGGCAGCGTTTATGTTGCACATTTATGAAAATCTGCCATAGAACCAACAAATATTTGTACTTTTCTTTGTATATTTAACCAATAAAACTTATGACCTTCAACATAAAGTGTATATAGTTTTATTAAGATCCATCAACTAGCATGGGCGTTTAGAATGGAGTCAACCATATTGGAACACCCTGTAAATGCTTAACAAACTGTTAACAAATACGTCACAAATCAACAATAAATCATTTATCAACAGTTTACTAATGATCTATTAACTAGTAAAACGGATAGTTATTATAAAATGTTACCAAAAATATTAGAGAGGCCTGCAATTTTCAACATGGGTAAACCTCAACCATATGAGACAGAAAGTGGGGAAAAAAACAAAAAAAACAGAAAATCACATCGTTTGATTTTTAAAGAATTTATTTGCAAATCATGGTGGAAAATAAATATTTGGTCAATCCCAAAAGTTCATCTCAATACTTTGTTTTGTACCCTTTGTTAGCAAAAACGGAGGCCAAACTTTTTCTGTAACTCTTCACAAGCTTTTCACACACTGTTGCTGGTATTTTGGCCCATTCCTCTATGCAGATCTCCTCTAGAGCAGTGATGTTTTGGGGCTGCACGGACACGGACTTTCAACTCCCTCCACAGATTTTCTATGGGGTTGAGATCTGGAGACTGGTTAGGCCACTCCAGGACCTTGAAATGCTTCTTAGGAAGCCACTCCTTTGTTGCCCTGGTTGTGTGTTTGGGATCATTGTCATTGTCATTGCCTTTGCTGACGGATGGAGATTTTCACTCAAAATCTCTCGATGCATGGCCCCATTCATTCTTTCTTTTACACAGATCAGTCGTCCTGGTCCCTTTGCAGAAAAACAGCCCCAAAGCAATGTTTCCACCCCCATGCTTCACAGTGGGTATGGTGTTCTTCGGATGCAATTCAGTATTCTTTCTCTTCCAACACGAGAACCTGTGTTTCTACCAAAAAGTTCTATTTTGGTTTCATCTGACCATAACACATTATACAGTCCTCTTCTGGATCATCCAAATGCTCTCTAGCGAACCGCAGACGGGCCTGGACGTGTACTGGCTTCAGCAGGGGGACAAGTCTGGCAGTGTAGGATTTGAGTCCCTGGCAGCGCATTGTGTTACTGATAGTAGCCTTTATTGCTGTGGTCCCAGCTCTCTGTAGGTCATTCATTAGGTCCCCCCGTGTGGTTCTGGGATTTTTACTCACCGTTCTTGTTATCATTTTGACGCCACGGGGTGAGGTCTTGCATGGAGCCCCAGATCGAGGGAGATTATCGGTGATCTTGTATGTATTCCATTTTCTAATAATTGCTGCCACAGTTGATTTCCTTACACCAAGCGTTTTTCCTATTGCAGATTCAGTCTTCCCATCCTGGTGCAGGTCTACAATTTTGTCTCTGGTGTCCTTCGACAGCTTTTTGGTCTTGGCTATAGTGGAGTTTGGAGTGTGACTGACTGAGGTTGTGGACAGGTGTCTTTTATGCCGATAATGAGATAAAACAGGTGCCATTAATACAGGTAACGAGTGGAGCCTCGTTAGACCTCATTAGAAGAAATTAGACCTCTTTGACAGCCAGAAATCTTGCTTGTTTGTAGGTGACAAAATACTTATTTTCCACTCTAATTTGAAAATAAATTCTTTAAAAATCAAACAATGTGATTTTCTGTTTTTTTTTCCCCCACATTCTGTCTCTCATGGTTGAAGTTTACCCATGCTGACAATTACAGGCCTCTCTAATATTTTCAGGTAGGAGAACTTACACAATTGGTGGTTGATTAAATACTTATTTGCCCCACTGTAATGAATTACAGTTACAAATTACTTCTCCCAAAAAGTATTTGAGTTAGTAACTCAGTTACCTGAATGTAAGAGTAATTAGTTACTTGGCAAAGTAACTGGTGTTACTTTTCATGTTTATTTGTTTTTCATTTGCGACACAAGAGTCCTTTCTTCTTTAGATTAATTTTTTTGCCAGCAATGACAAGAATAGCTCCACGAATTTCACCAGTGAGACGTCGCGCCAATAATCACATGACTCCATTACTCCAATCTGACGCAAGTTTGCTGTTCTATGATCACGCCAGCCTGTTCATCCACGCGCTGTCTTTAAAGAACCTAAAAAGTAAAGTATTTAACATCGAGCGCTGCCCTCAACATGACTCGAAAGCGCGGATTTAAACCTCTTTCCCAGTTTTCATTTGGCACCAACTGACCATGGAAAACCGGAGATATTATTCTTATAACTTCATAATATTAACTATGAAGGAACTATTCACTATTCAAAGTAGGAACTATTTTCTCCACTAGAGGGCACTCATGTTCTTTGGATGAATAATGCTTTTTTTTTTTTCTCACTGAAATTCAATGGTTTTTTTTAATTTTTTTATTTTTTTTATTTCTTTGCCTAAATGTGGTTATTTAATGGGTTATTGTACAGTATCATTATAACAACAGTTTATATAGATACGTTTGTTTACAGTAAAACAAAACAAAAATAAGCAGTTACTCACAATGTTACTCATTACTTGAGTATTCTTTTCACTGGATACTTTTTTACATGTACTTGAGTACATTTTTTGGATGACTACTTTTACTTGCGTGATATTATTTTGAAGTAACACTACTCTTACTTGAGTAAAATTTTGGCCTGCTCTACCCACCTGTGGTTTTAATTGGCTCTTTTCCATAAGTAATACAACAATGGATTCAGTAATGTGTAAAAACACAAAGCTGATGTGTATACACGATGAAAAACACCTATTTAAAAGTTAAAATCACGTTACGTAATTATTAAGCAATGCTTATTCATAAATGTTTTAACTCTCTTACATGATAAATACAACAATGGATTCAGTAACGTGTAAAAACACAAAACTAATGTGTCTATACAATGAAAAACACCTATTTAAAAATTAAACTAGTGCATGTGCATTTTTTGAGTGTATTCCATACCTTTATTGATTTTTATTTTTCACATTTTTAAAATTAAAGAAAAACCGCAAAATATTAATTTTGTAATATAAAATTTTGTATCCTTATTGATATACTTGTACTATATAACTTTTGAAAAATATTTTAATCTTTTTTAATTAAAAAAAAACAACAAAATACAGTAGGGAGAGAAAAAAACGGTGAGTATTCTTAGTTTTTATGTAGTCTTCAATTTAATCAGATGATTATCTTTGTAACGGATCAAAATTAGACATTTGCTAACATCGGTTTTTACTTTGGAAAACAATTATAGCTAAATAGTATGCCAAGTCCAATTTGTCTCCGTGCACAAGTTTTAGTTCTAAAGCACATTTCAAGTTAAAATATCTTGCCCAAAGTCATAGAACAGTAAAGAACGTGATTTATATACTAGCCGATGAGTCGACTCATTACGAAAGTAATTAATCAACTTTCAAAACGATGAGGTTCCAAGAATTAGATATGCTTGATGGTAGAGCAGAGGTGGGCAATTTTTTGCCCAAATTAGACCAGGAGCCAGGGTACACCTTGAACAGGTTGCCAGCCAATCACAGTCCCTTATGTATTATTATTATTACTCATAACTAACATTTTGACATCGAGACACCTAGACGATACCTAAGAACACCAATTCTTAGGTATTGTAAAGGGATAGGAGGTTCTCAAATTGAACTAAAGTTGTTCTCTAACAAATAGCTGCACTGCAAAATTCACAGCAGGTGAACATGAATATATGTCCCGCTCAATTTACACTTATTATTTAAATGCATTAACATTTTGACATCATGATACACAATAAAGACAGTAAATGGAGACCAAGACGATACATAGCAATTGTTCAACAGTACCTGAAACTGAGAGGCCGTTTACGTGGTGACTCTCTGAGAATACGAAAAATTTCAAATTTGCATTTGCATCTCCATTCGAACAATGTCGCAATTCCGCATGAAAATGATGTAGTATTCATGCCAGGCCCTAGGGGGCAGTGCAGATTTACAGGGTGACAGAGAATGATGGTTTGACCCCACCAAGCTCCCTCAGCTCGGAAAAAAATATGCCCGCCCACTCGAAGCAATGGCATTTTTCTTTTGTTAAAAAAGGCACAAGAATGGAAACATTCAACATGTTTAATTTAAAAACATTATTAAAACAGTAAATTAAAGCCGACGTTCTGTCATATTAGCTTTTTTTAATGTTTAGTAGCACCGCTGCACACGCCCAATATGATGTGTACGAGTGCTGACGTTATCAGCGTGGTCTTGAGCCGTGGGAGTCTTTGATATGCATGCTGAGGAAGCGCCCCTCAATCCCCCGCAATCGGATTCTTCCACTTTGGAAGCAGGATTCAGAATTTTTCATCTTCCGTCTTCGCCGACACCATATGCACGTGAGGCCACTCCGCAACACAGTCATTGCGTCGTCGTGTTGCAGAGTCGCCATGTAAACTGCCCCCGAAGACGAAAAATTCTGAATCCTGCTTCCAAAGTTAAAGAATCCGATTGCGGGGGATTGAGGGGGGCTTCCTCGTCATGCATATCAAAGGCTCCCGCGGCGTGAGACCGCGCCGATAACATCAGCACTCGTACACGTCATATTGGGCGTGCGCAGCGGTGCTACTAAACATTAAAAACAGCAAATATGTCGGAATGTCGGCTTTAATTTACTGTTTTAATAATATTTTTAAATTAAATATGTTGAATGTTTCCATTTTTGTGCCTTTTTGAACAAAAGAAAAATGACATTGCTTCGAGTGGGCGGGCATATTTTTTTCCGGGCTGAGGGAGCTTAGCTGGGTCAAAGTGCATCATTCTCTGTCGCCCTGTAAATCTGCACTGTGCCCTAGGGCCTGGCATAAATACTACATCGTTTTCATGCGGAATGGCGACATTATATAACAATAAATATTAAATATTATATTATTATAACAATAAATCAACAAAATGGCATTAACATTATTAACATTCTCTTAAAGCGATCCATGGAGAGAAAGACTTGTAGTTCTTAAAAGATAAATGTTAGTACAAGTTATAGAAATTTTATATTAAAACCCCTCTTAAATGTTTTCGTTTTAATAAAATTTGTAAAATTTTCAAACAAAAAATAAACTAGTAGCTCGCCATTGTTGATGTCAATAATTACACAATGTTAATGGTGCTGAAACCCATAAAATCAGTCGCACCCAAGCGCCAGCAGAGGGTGACAAAACACCAAAAAACACAATAACAAATGGACATGACACTGTGCTGTCATTTTAATCTGTTTGAGCAGGGCATGTTTGTTAAATGCGTCAAATATTTTAACGTGATTAATTTTAAAAAAATGAATTACCACCTGTTAACGCGATAATTTTCACAGCCCTATATAATGTAATATAATATATTATTATTATTATTATTTTTAAATTTTATTTACTTTTGTTCCGTGACGAATTCAGAAAAGGTTATTTGATTGTGGCTTTCTGAAAGACAATACATTTTTACATTTAGGCACTCCTGCAATCGTCACACTTTTTCTGTTACAAACTGACCCGGCCCCTCATCAGAGAAGGAAAATGTTATGTGGCCCTCACAGGAAAAAGTTTGGGGACCCCTGATTTAGATCTTTATTCCTATTTAAACCTTATTTTAAAATTTTAGGATTCTCTGACAATTGCTCCATTTTGTAGGCCTTTAAGGGCTAATTAGAGAACTACAAGCTGTGCTAAAAGTGCAAAACATCAAACAATGGGATTCTGCATTCGCAGGTTTTGAGAAAATTAATGTCAGCTCGGCTACCTTCATACTACAGGTCTTAATGCACGAATCCGATTTTTTTGTCATATCCGTTTTTTTGGCGTGCCCGTTCAGACTGCCTTTGTCCATTGAGACCGTTCAAGTATTACGCATGCGCAGTAATTCGCAGTCCGACGCGTTGAGCAAGAAGACCCGCATGCGCAGAAGCATCAAAACAAATGACACACGTCATCCGTCATTCCAGGGATATCATTTTTTGCTTTTCAAAAGGAGGACACAAATAACAGACATAAATAATCCCCGTTTAGGCTTATATTCAAAGTTTATATGAATCGATAGCATGCACGCACTGTCCGTGCATGTCACACACACACACACACGGTTAGTTTGCCCCGACTCTCGGCCGTGTAAGCAATGTTGAAATATTGCTTATATGGAGCAGACAGAAAACCGATCATTCTCAGGCTTATCCTCAACCCATTTTTATTTTTTATGACTGTTGTCAAGCTCAGCCCTTCCCCAAAAGCCGTGTTCACTGCAAGCTAGGCGCTAATAACGCACAGCTGCACCGGTACGGTCACGTCTCTCTCGCTATTTGATGACGTAATTGCTGAATGAAATCCGATTTGGGAGAGTGGACAGTACAGACCGCCGCGACAGTCTGGAAAAATGTGGCCCAGATCGGATTTGAACCACATACGAAAGTGACCCAGATCGGATTTGAAATGGTCCAGTTCTATGCGACTTGTCACGTTCAGACCGTCAAGTTAATGCCTCCCTCGAGTCGGAAAAACACGAAAAAATCGGATTCGTGCATTAAGACCTGTAGTATGAACGTAGCCCTCTTGAAGTTATTGGTTCAGTGCTTGGTATTATTAGTTTCAGCTTAACATTTCACACAAACGTCAATATCACTCGCTTCCAAATATAGGCTTTAGACAAAGACTCTATTTTTCAAGACCCTGAGCACAGTGTTTCGTATTTCGCTGGTGTACAGCCCATAGACCAGGGGGTTAAGTAGTGGCGATATAAGAAATATCAGTACGCCCATGACCTTCTGCAAGTCGCCCGACACGTTTTGGAACCTGTGCGACAAGATGGTAAATGTGCCTACGATCTCAAAGACGATCAGGATGACTAACTGAGCCACACAAGTGTTGACTGCTTTCTTTTTGGTGTCGGTCTGTCTTGTCACCAGGCAGGTGATCAGGATCTTGACGTAGGAGAATGTCTGGACAGACACACTCAACGCCTGCATAACCGCCGTGTTGAGCAGCCCGACGATGTTATTGACGGACTTGTTGCCGCACATGAGCTTTAGCAGAGACGGGTTGTCACAGAACACATTCATGATGTCCGAGCGGCAACGCGGCAGTCTGGTCTGCAATGAGAACAGGAAAGTGATCAGGGTAAAGTCCAGCGCCCACACCAGGGTGATGACACAGACCACCACCCTGGGGGTCATGACGAGGCTGTAGCGTAACGGCATGCAGATGGCCACGTATCGGTCGAAGGACATGGCAGCCAAAATGAACAGGATGCCGCCGCCGTACAGGTGCAGCAAGAAGGCTTGGAGAACGCATAGCGGGTACGGGATACGGTTGTTCTCCGTAATGATTCCGGCCAGGACTCCGGGCAGCATGGCCGTGATGCCTATTAAATCGTTGAGCGGCAGGCTGAACAGAATGAAGTAGACAGGCTTGTGCAGGTTGCGGTGCAGCACGATCACAGCCAGCAGTGTAACGTTGCTGAAGAGACAGACAAAGTAGATGAGAAGCCCGAGGATGAAGATGGGGTATTTGCCTCCGTGCGGGATGACGAACGTGTCCAAGCTCACGTAGGGCATAAAGCCCCAAGACTCGTTTGCCATTCTTACGCAGAGGTGGAGATCAAAGCGGGTCACGGACAACGTGAGAGAGCACGAGGAGTGGTTCGATTGCCGTGCTTTAAGCACAATCTTTGATGACATCAACATCATCAGGGATTATAGATTTGTTTATCCAAGTAACTATGACATTAGTTGATATGACAAAGGTAACTGAAGTACAAACATTGGTTTGGGTAAAGCAGAAGTAGTAGTTCAACTTCTTTACATGTGTAAATATGAAAATATACACATTTAGATACTAGGAGTGGGAACCTCTTGGTACCTCACGATACGATTTACGATACAAAGCTCATGATAACGATGATTTGACGATACAACGATTATCAATACATTGGTCAGGAAATCAATATTCTGCAAAGAACGAATAAACAGAAAAACAAGCCTCTGCTGTGAATTGGAATGAGTTTATCGCTAGTAGACGTCCAATCCATTTGAAGTGGGAGGGTGGCAGCGAATGATCGCTGCCACCCTCCCACTTCAAATGGATTGAACGTCTATGGCTGTCAGTGGCAGCCAATTCCAGGCAATTTTGGGCTATTTAAAGTGCATACGACATGAGAAAAAAAGGCTTAAATAGGATCATTATGTGAATTAGAATCATATTTTGAGACAATTCGATTATATCAGTGCTTCTCAATTATTTTCTGTTACGCCTCCCCTAAGGAAGACGTATATGTTTCGTGTCCCCCCCCGCCCTAAACTCTCTACCCCCACTGTAAATAGTATCATTGACTGAATAACACAATCTGGGTCTAGAAAGACCCAGATAGTGTTATTCAGTTTTTTTTTTGGAATGGGATTCCTTCGGCGCGCCGCGCAGCACGAACAGCACGAACAGCTTGACCTATCAGCACCGTTCAAGTATCGACACATCCGGAATGTTTGTGCAACGCAGGGAATTTTTCAAACGGCTCCGCAAAGTTGTATACAGAATTTGTGAAAAAAAATACAGTTCCCCGGAAATTTGACAAAAACTTGCCCATTCATTTTTAATGAGAAAAAATAAATTCTAAATTGATCTAGTCCTACAATTTTTGACCAAATCACACAATTTATGCATCAAAAATTCAAGGACGGTGAGGGGCATAAAAGCTATGCACAGAATTTGGAAAACATTTACGGTTCCTTGGAAATTTGCCAAAAACCTGCCCATTCATTTTGAATGGGAAAAAAGGAAAGTTTCAAAATGTATCTAGTCCTTCAATTTTTGACCAAATCACACAATTTGGGCATCAAAAATTCCGGGACGATGAGGGGCATAAAAGTTGTATACAGAATTTGGAAAAAATTAATTTTTCCCATTCATTTTCAATGGGGAAAATCAAAATTTCCCCAAATCAACAGAAAATGCTCAGATATCTATAGAGCCTGTCCCGCAAATGTCTCCGATTCTATTGACGCTTACGGAGGGTGCTGCCATTGATGTACATTGATGAACACTTTGTCCAAATTTCTCTAAAATTGGAGGGGGAGTAAATTTAACTGAAATTAATCCACAGCTGGCTGAATACTGAAAATATTTCTAAAACAACAGCCTGGCTAATGGTACAGTATAATTTTGCTTTAGCAAGTATTATAAGCTCTATGTAAATAACCGCTAGCTTGCAGTTGGGCTAAATCTACGTGCTTATGCTGTTGTAAAAAATCATCACAACAAACCTCTGTTTTTTTTCGCGTCTTTGCTGTCCTCATTCTTTTTCTTCTCGGTCCCGGAGGGCTTTTGTCTTTTCATGGAGTTGACTTGTCACAGTAATGTCGCTCAATTGCAGAGGCTAAGAATAGCACCTTCAGGTAGCTCGCTAGTCTGCAGGGTGGTGAGCGAGACTAGGGTCCGTGGTGAAATCATCGCATCACAGGAAAAAGTGAAACGGGCAGAAGGCACACTAGGAAAATGATTTCATTATTATTTAAAGACTTATTATGAACGGTTTTGTTGTTCTTTTGTTTGATTGTTGTGTATAATTTCTGAATACTGCTATCATCAAATATTATTTGAATATTTTTCTTGACGCCTTTTTGGACGCTGGTGCGCCCCTAGGCGGTTGCCTAAATCGCCTTATGGGCAGCACAGGCCTGGGCTGTTAGTAGCAGTATAAATAATTTCACGACGATAGGACCCGATATCGATCCTTTGGACAATTATACAATATTTGTCGATATTACAAAGCCTGCCACCATTCATTTCCTTTGGCCATCAATTGATTTATTACGAAGTTATGCACACATTGAACACAAAAGGCTACATTTCACCTAAAGCTACATTTCGGACATTTAAATGTAAACAATTGTTTTTAACAAAATGGAAAAATCTACAAGTTGATTTAGAAAAATCTACAAGTTGACTGATGTTGATCGATGTTTTACGTTTCAATGTTTGGATCATTGCAATGTCGATCGATCAATTAATCGATTCAGACCAATGTATCGTTTCTCCACTACTTTATATACTGTATTGTTACTCCAAACAGTAGGATTTGAATGACAAAAATTGCAAAAGTAACATGAATTTAAGTGAGAGAATGAGATTTTTTGGTAAAGAAAACAATGATTTGAAAAACAGCAATGCTACATTTTGATATTCGTAAAATATTTTATTTTTATTTTTTATTACGGCTGCAATTTGCATGGGAACCTATGTAGGTATTGCAAATGAGTTAACTAATTTCTTTTACTCTATCTTCATCAAACTGGGTGCCATATTCAGCTAAGGTGTACTGCTAAATCAGAGGTTAAACACATAAAAAGAAATTCAGTGTCAGTAAGGCTATGGTAGTTTTTTTTTTTTTAACCTGGATATAGTTCACCTGGATATATTTAGTTTGAAGTATTTCAAATGTAGATACGAATACCCTGAGACTATAACTGCAAACAAAAAAGACACGATCAGAATTACATCAGCTAATTTCCAAAACAAATTATTATTAATGAGTCCATTTGGGAGCAGTAAATATTGTTATTGTTACAAACTGCCTCGCTGTTAATTATCCCTGAAGGGTTAGTTTAAAGCACCGGTGGATAATGACAGTGTTATTTGTTAGGGATATGTGTTTAATGATACCCCAGAGGAAGCATAAGCATGACCATTTGTTTGTTTTGTTAACTTTAAATGGTGTAAATGTGTCAAGTTGAAATGGAACCGTCTCGGTTGACACTTGTTTTTCCCTTTAAGCTCGCTAGAAAAACAACTGCCAGTTCAAAAACACATACTAACAAGGTAAACTAATGAGATTGTATGTGAAATGTTTACATTGTTGAGAAATTAAGGCGATCATAGATATAACAACATAATATATTTTTATTGAAAGCAGGTGACCATTCAAAATATCACTTTCTGTTATCAAAGGTAATGGATGACAGAATCTACGCGAACAATACTTCTGAGTATTCAGAAATCCATTAATTATGGCTTGTTGAACCTTTATTTTTACATCTCACAGATTATTTTGTAGTAATTTAATTACTAATTTGGTCACATACAGTAGAGTCCTTGGGCACTGTAACACATTGTAAATGGCCACAAAGGGGCAGTTAGGACCTTAGGCAGGACTAATTATGTCACCCATGAGACCCTCTTTGGACATTCTAATCTAGACCCAAAGTGCACAAACCTAATATTTTTGGGTAGATTATCTTGTTTGTTCAAGTTGAAGATTTTACCGATTAAAATTGGTTGGTTAATTTTACCCAATTTAATACAGTTCACTTGCTTACCTAAATACTTTTAGTATAATTTATACAATTTACATGGATCATAATTACCATGCACAAAAATCGTTTTTTATAGTGTAGATTTGTCACTGGCCTCACATCTTTTAGCCACAACAGTGACCATGAAGTCTTAAAGGGATCCTCTACCTTTATACATGTAGGCTCTAATAAACCACAATTTTTCTCTTGTACTAAAATATGTTGTTAGAAACACATAAAAAGTTAAATCAATGGCAATATTTTATAATATTTAGTACATATTTTGACCGTTAGTTGGCACCATGTTTTGTGGGCTTGCAGTGATGACGCTCATGGGATGTTTCCAAATGTGTAGCTTGTACAACGATTGCGTATTGCTGCCTAAACCTGCGAAGTAAAATGCCACGATGTGCTGCTTTTGGATGTAATTACCAGTCAAATTGAAATAAGTGGAGTGACGTGAGTGGTCAAAGTGGAATTATTTTTGTTTTTTTTGTGGATAAATGTGCGTAAGTGGAAGCTTGTCCCCTTTCAGGTCCCTGTATACACGTATCCTACCTACCACGCGTTACAACTGGCGCCCAAACATTTTTCCTGGATCCTCAGTCAAGTAAGGGATCTGTCTATTTTCTGGATCCGACGGCCTGATCGCGGCTGCAACATTGCCATGGGATTAGTCTAATTCCTGGATATTCGAGTGAGTGGAAAAACCCGGATTTGGATTACTATTGCTATCTTTTTTGTTGACTATTCTTCGTGAGAGTTTTCCCCCAAATCATACCAAATAATTAAAGCACTATGGCACGCTACAGTGACAACAGTGACTCTGACATGGACCTTACTTTTATGTTGGAGTTCGTCTGTGCGTACCGCTGAGCTCCCGAGTGACGAGTGGTCAAGGTGGAAATATAATTTTTTGTGAATAAATGCGCATAAGTGGAAGCCTCTCCCCTTTTTGGTACTTTTATGCACGTATCCTACCTATTCAATTCAATTCAATGTATTTGTATAGCCCTGGATCACAACAAGGTTGTCTCAAAGGGCTTTGCAGTGACAAAATGATACACAATCAGAAACAGCAAATGACGCAACAAAGATGAATAAATAAAGTTCATGTCCTGGGTATCCCCCATCCTTAGACCCTCCATGTCGGCAAGGAAAAACTCCAAAAACTCCAGAGTCTTTGGGAGAAAATGAGAAACCTTGGGGAGTACCACAGTCAGGAGAGATCCACTCCCAGGACGGATAGACAGGAAGCCCCAGGACTGCTAGTGGGAATTAGCAGGTGAAGTTACAGTCCGTAAAGATGCAGTGGAGTAAAGGAACAAGAAGAGGTCCATCTAGCCAGATGAGAAGGGGGTAGCAACGAGGACGTCCATCAAGCCAGGGGTCCGGACAGTCAGGAGGCTGCAGCTGAAAGCTCTGGGGAGGGGGAAAAGGGGACACCGGGTGACTAGTGATGAAGAGACTAGGCAACTAGATATTAACATTGGAAAATAGAAATAAAGTAAGACAAGTGGTAGGCAGAGTGAGAAAAAGGAGATAGAACTCAGTGGCTGTGCTTCCCCCAGCTTTATAGCTTCTAGTGTAGCTTAGACTAAACTGTGAGTCTACTCCGACTTCAACTAGCCTGACCATAAGCTTTGTCGAATAGGAACGTTTTTAATCTAATCTTAAATGTGCAGACTGTCTCGGCTTCTTTAATATTAGCTGGAAACTGATTCCATAAAACGGGCTTGGTGGCTAAAGGCTCTAGCTCCGACAGTACTTTTAGAAACCCTGGGAACTACTAGTAGACCTGCATTCTGAGAGCGGAGTGTTCTGTTGGGGCGGTATGGAACCAGAGGATCAGTGAGATAAGATGGCCCCAACCCATTAATGGTTTTAGATGTAAGAAGGAGGATTTTAAATTTAATTCTAAACTCGACTGGAAGCCAGTGAAGGGCCTGGAGCACAGGGGTGATGTGCTCTCTTCTATTGGTTCCTGTTAAAAGTTTTGCTGCTGCGTTTTGGACTAGCTGAAGACCTTTAGAGAACTTTTAGGACATGCTGCAAGTAAGGAGTTACAGTAATCCAATCTCGATGTAACAAACGCGTGAATTCGTCTGCATCGGTTTTAGATAAAATATTTCTAATTTTGGCTATGTTGTGCAGGTGAAACCTACCACGCGCTACAATGTACAAGACGTGGACTACACTCGATTCCAGGATTTGTTTCCGTCAGATGACGAATTTAATGAGGACAGTCAGCCAGGACACGACTCCGATCCTATCACACGTGTGCATTCATAGTTTTATTACCTTCAGTGAGATTTTATAATGTCAATAGTCATGAAAATGCACGAATGACAAGGTGTGTTCAAACTTTTGGCCTGTATTGTATGTAAAGCACACCAGCTCTGGATACTGCTGACAATCTACATAATTATACTGGGAAAAGTTTGAAAACGCAATAGCTTACCTTGAAGATCTGCTAACAACAACCGGAGTTCTCAACAGCACACTCTCTCGCTCCGTTGTCACTGAGACGCACTTGCAGCGAGTGCATCAGCGGTTTTTCCCAACTCTTGTCTTATCAGGTACTGTATTTCCTGCTCTCATTTTGCCTTTGCTGCTCGTCTTGTGAACGACAGACATTGCTGTCCTGCTCTTCACTTTTCCAATCTGGTTCAAATTGGAAGGGCAGAACCGACGACATGTTTGGGTAGCTAAGAGTGACACGCTAGAAGTTCGGCAATGGGCCCGGTGACGTCACGCACTGCAACGTAACACGAATGGCGACTTATCACTTAAAATAATTTTACAAACTTTATTAAAAAAGAAAACATTAAAGGGTATAGGGAATGGGACGTCACTGTTTGGCTAGGCCGCCATGCTGGCAATATCCTTCCGGCAGACTCAACGGGGATTGTAACTGTGGTAGTGCTAACCTAATTCCTTCGGTGTATTAGAAAGAAAATATGGGTGTGCATTGTTGTGTTACCGGGTGCAACAGTGTCTCCTGCGACAAAAAAAAAAAAGGGCGAGGAAAACTGGACTCACTTCTCACCGTTTTCCTGCATGGAGGACCAAATATCAGATCACGAAGGCACGACGGAGGCTGGGTTGCAGCGGTTCGTCGGAAAAGCATTTCTTTTGATCATATTTCTGCTGGAATGAGAGCGTGTTCCCGTCATCTCTACTCTTGTAAGTTGAACGATTTATCCGCTTTGGTTTCAATACGTTTTTTTATTTTTTTTACCGTTGTGTAAATCTTCCTCGGTAGCAATGCTAACCTACTCCTCCTAGTGTTGTATCGGTCGCGAACGATTCGTGAACGAATTGTTTGGGTGAACGAGACCGAACTAATCACCATCTGCACTGATTAGTGTTGTATCGGTCGCGAACGATTCGTTCTTTTTGAACGAATTGTTTGGGTGAACGAGACCGAACTAATCACCATCTGCACTGATTCGTTCTATGAAGTTGGTGGCGCTTGTTCGCTGCGTGGGAGGGCGTTGAGCAAGCGGCGGCGTCTTCTGACATCGCACACGACCAATCAGACGCCAGCTTCATCGCGGGCAGGGGAGGGAGCGGAAACAGAATCAAGGCGTCTGTCACTCATTTCCACGTGTGGCCAATAAGCAGCCAGCGTGCAGGCAGGGGGGGAAAGACTGAGTTTTGTCACTTCCCGTTCAGTGATTCGGTCCTCCGGTTCCTGACCTAGCTTGCGGCTAACTTGACTTTCCAGTAATGACTATGCGGTGTACGAGTCATAAAATGAAAGGAAATGACTTTGTCACATATTTGTTAACGTGGAGCCTATCAAATGCTGCTCAAACAGACAAAAACACCACACAAATCTAGCGAGCATGGTTTAGCGTTCTACTTTTCTCAACAGACTTGGGACTGTACCTATGACTATATACTATCAAATTTACAGTAATTTAAAACACGCGTAGCTACGAGGCAAGCAAAAGCTGAGCTGCGGTCGCGTGACGGCAGTGAAGCGGGCAGAGAACTGTCACTATATGGAGGCTTCATGGCAGCGATATTTACCTCATATGTGCACAGAAAAAAAAAGAATATTTAGTATGATCACCATAATACTGATTTGCAATGAAACTGTATATACATGTCAATTTTTTCCGAGTGTTTTATTTATTTTTTTTCGTGTCAGAGGGTGTCGGTTGGTTTGACAAATTATGTCAATCCGTCCATCATGTGCTACTCAAGCGCCCAAAAACAAAGCGGGCGGACACGGGAGATGTCGCAATATGTCTACATTTTTCTTAACAGACTAATGAGAGTAGAAAGGCGACATCATAAAGAGCAAACAATTATTTCTCGTCAGCATTTGACGATCTGAGATGCGGGGACGACAGGGGAGCTGACCGGATTTTATTTATTAATACCAGTGCAAAAATTCAATACGATCATCTTAATAATAAAAAACAAAAATACAACAGAGCGAGAGGTAAATATGATGTGTTGGTCGTTCCATATTTAGAAATTAAACTTTCGATTTATTTTTATTTTCGTGACAGCAAGCATGCTGCGTTGGCTGGTAGCAGCACTGCAGCAGCATTGTATATGTGAGCAAGACCAGGCTAAAGAAAGTCTGTGCGCCCCCGACCCCAAACCCCCACTTCCCCCTCAAAAGGAAAATGTTTAACCGTGTCCTAAATCGAAATGCAAGCACGAGCCATGACTTTGAGCCCACAGAACTAGGACAGACGACGCGGAAGTTCTCCCTCGCTTTTGCAGCAGCGGGAGGGAGACGAGGCTGTCTGTGTAAGCAGAATGATATCGCCTGTCACTCATTTCTGAAACTACGACGAGTGGTCAATGTGCAAGAGAGGGAGGGACCAAGCAATGTCACTTCCCGTTCAGTTATACTGCAAAGCGGTCTTTGGTGATTCGTTCGGCAACGTCACTTCTCGTTCACTAACCGAACGATTCATTTGGGCGGGGAGGGAGATGAGGGGGGCGAACGATTCGTTGAACGATTCGTTTGAACGAATCTTTTTACTGAACGAACCGGAATGGATTCGTTTACTCAAGTGAACGACAGATCCCGTCACTAACTCCTCCTCCTCACCTACCTGTTGTGACTACGTTACTAGGTAAACCTGCTGACAAGACATCCCGATTGGTGACCATCTCTCTTCTTGGATTATTTGACAAAGAAAATTTGTTCAATTGAGTGGTTCCATTTGTCTTGTGTCGGAATCAAACAAGCCCCTGCAGCAGACGCCGTCTGGGTCTGCCTTTCTTGCTGATAAACTGCGGGCTTTTAACTTGTGAAAATGCAAGAACTTTAATGCACATATTTATTCTGCCTGGCTATTTAACTAAGGCCGGTGAAGTGTTTTTTTTTTAACCACTTTGACAAAAACACGTTTCATTGTAATGTTGAATTGATAAATTCTATTATTATTTATAATTATTCTTGTTTGCACTAATGTAGACTTTAGACTGTCAATTCAAATAGTGTTGGAAAAGTTGCAATACCTAAAATAGAAATGCAAGAACTGTAATGTACATATTTATACACCTTTATCTACCTGAGGCCACCGAATGTTTTTTTAACTGCTTTGAAAAATACAGGTTTTGTTGTGATCTTGTATTCATATAGTATATAGCTTTTTATAATGTATTATGTATTATAATATTTGCAACCCCCTGCCAGAGTGTGGGCCATTTTGCACTAAAAGGATTTTAAACTGTCAGTTCAAATATTGTGTTGGAGAACTTGCAATACTTAAAATGGAAATGCAAGAACTTTAAACCACATATTTATTCTGTCTGGCAATTTACCCAAGGCCAGTAAATAGTTTTTAAACTGCTTTGACATAGACACATTTATGTTAAACTTGTATATATTACTTATAATTATATAATATTTGCTGACCCCGTCAGAGGGTGGGCCTTGTTTGCATTAATTTAAAGATTTTAAACTGTCAGCTCAAATATTGTATTGGAGAAGTTGCATTACTTGAAATAAATCTATTGCAACTTATCAGTCCCAGTTCTTGTCTACAACACTGTCCACACATTGTCAATGCATATTCCAAATAGAATGACAAAATTAAGTCACCTGACTTTGTAATTATTACACCTGTTTATTATGAAGACCTGAAGTAAACAACAAGCAGTTACAGTTTGTCAAGAAGTTGTTCAAGTCATTTTTTGGTATTCATATTTTATTGACTTTTCACAACAACACTTGGGATCGTGTTTGTAAGAGCAGAGCAAACTGAAGTTTCAGCGTGCACTCTTCGCCTTTCCAACCTCTCATAACGCTCCGATGTGGTGCGCTTGACCTCAGAATAACCCAAGAAGAGATATGGTGACCAATGGGGATGTGTTGTCAGCATTTCATATGCAGGTTTTCCTAGTAACACAACAGGTAGGTGAGGAGGAGGAGTAGGTTAGCATTGCTACCGAGGCAGATTTACACAACGGTAAAAAAAATTAAAAAACGTATTGAAACCAAAACGGATAAATCGTTCAACTTACAAGAGTAGAGATGACGGGAACACGCTCTCATTCCAGCAGAAATATGATCAAAAGATGCTTTTCCGACGAACCGCTGCAACCCAGCCATCCGTCGTGCCTTCGTGATCTGATATTTGGTCCTCCATGCAGGAAAACTGTGAGAAGTGAGTCCAGTTTTCCTCGCCCTTTTTTTTTGTCGCAGGAGACACTGTTGCACCCGGTAACACAACAATGCACACCCATATTTTCTTTCTAATACACCGAAGGAATTAGGTTAGCACTACCACACGTTACAATCCCCGTTGAGTCTGCCGGAAGGATATTGCCAGCATGGCGGCATAGCCAAACAGTGACGTAGTACGTCCCATTCCCTATTATAATACTAAGGGGCTGTGAGATAACAATAGAACCGTTATGTGGCAAGACAACAAATATTAATAAAGTTAACAAAAAAATAAATCACATTCATGAGCAATTATTGAAAATAGATCGAAAATTACGAACATTTCCAAAAGTATCCCGGAGACCGCCAAATGGGGCGGAAACGTCACAACAAGGAAACAAAAGGTCTAGGCAGGTGCCATCGTTGTTTATCGGCGAGAGAGTTGCCTTCGTGTTTTATCAAAAAAAAAAATCGCTAAAATGGTTCAAACCTCTCATGTTATGTGGTGTTCAAATAGCCATTTGTCGCAATGTAGTACCCATGAGTTCCCGAACGCGACAAAAAGAGCTGGACAACGCAGACAATGAGTTCTGTTGAGACAAAGTTCGTGTCACACTTAGACAAGATGAGCGGACTCAGATGCAGAATTCAGTCTTTTAATAACTTAAAATGGTCAAAGGCAAGTACAAACTGAGGGCGCTCCAGTAGGAGGAAATAACGGGCTATGAAACAAAAATAATAAAAACGAGAAACAAGAGCCAGGCAAAATGCACTGGAGTAGAATATTATAACAAAGGACTTGGCACTAGGCATAAAAGAACACAACTGTAGAATACTATGAATTAACTCACAATGTAGAATATCTTGGACTATGAATGCAGGCTGTAGTGACGACGAAGACACTTTGGCACAAGACTAGGGAGTGACAAACAATTTAAGCACATGAGGAATGGGGCACAGGTGGGAACAATAGCTAATCATAATCAGAGACAGGTGAGACAGCAGGAAGGGTGAGTTGTGGAAACAGGAGGTTGAGCCTTCAAAATAAAGCAGGAAGAGAAAACAATACCAAGACATGACAACCCACACCCAGGTGTGACAGTTCGTCCGTGCTAAGAGGGCTAATTTTGCAGACCCAGCCTCCGGCACGGTTTTGTGTAGTGCGCATTTTACACCTGAAAGCTATTCGAACTATGGACAAATGAAATCAGGTTTTGCTCAGAAATTGCTGCTGTAAGCAGATGCGGTGCCCACCATACACGCCTAGCCACCTAAATGTCCCCAGATATCAAGAAAGAGAACGATGACTCGCAAAGGAGGCTAAGGCTAAGCAAAGGAGGGGAGCAGCCAAGCTCGAAATGGCCAGAGTGAGTACTCTTTTATAATAAAAAACATAATAAAGCAGGAAGAGAAAACAATACCAAGACATGACAACCCACACCCAGGTGTGACAGAACCCCCCCCTCTAGGACCGGATCCCAGACGGACCAGGCATCTCAGGATGGTCCCTGTGAAAGTCTGCGATGAGGCTCGGGTCAAGGATGAAGCGGGAGGGCACCCATTGTCTCTCTTCAGGGCCGTATCCCACCCAATCAACGAGATACTGGCGACCCCGGCCCCTGGACCGGACCGCCAACAGCCGCTTGACCTTGTAAGCAGGACCACCGTCAATCTCCATCGGGGGTGGCGGGGGCGGAGTTGGCAGCACGGCACTCTCCACCACGGGTTTCACCTGGCTCACGTGGAACGTGGGGTGGATCCGAAGGGTGCGAGGAAGGCGCAGTCGGACGGCCGCTGGTCCCACCACCTTGGAGATGGGGAACGGTCCAACAAAGCGGGGTGCTAATTTCTTTGATGAGGCTCGAAGAGGGAGGTCCCGGGCGTTGAGCCAGACCCGCTGCCCTGGCTGGTAGGCAGGCGCCGGGCGACGTCGACGGTCCGCCATTCTTTTCATCCTGTCCCCCTGTCTGGCAAGGACCAGACGGGCAGCCTCCCAGATGCGCCTGCAGCGGCGGACCAAGGCGTGGGCGGAGGGAACGGAGACCTCAGGCTCCTGGGTGGTGAAAACTGGAGGGTCATAGCCAAACACGCATTTGAACGGCGACATACCCGTAGCTGAGGTGGGCAGCGTATTATGGGCGAACTCGACCCAGACCAGGTGGTTGCTCCATGTCGATTGGTTCTGGGACACCAGGCACCGGAGGCCGGTTTCCAACTGCTGGTTCAGGCGCTCGGTCTGGCCATTGGATTCCGGATGATACCCAGAGGTGAGGCTGGGTTTGGCTCCGATCAGTTTGCAGAAAGCCCCCCAGAACCGGGACACGAACTGGGGCCCCCGGTCTGAAACAATGTCTTTGGGGAATCCGTGGACCCGAAACACCTGCCGCATCATGATCTCAGCAGTATCTTTGGCGGAGGGCAGGGCAGGCAGAGCGATAAAGCGGGCCATCTTCGAGAATCTGTCGATGACTGTGAGAATGGTGTTGCCTTGTGAGACCGGCAGTCCTGTGACGAAGTCCATGGAAATTTCTGCCCAAGGCCTGGAGGGGATAGGCAGAGGCTGTAGCAGACCCATGCGTGGGCGGTTTGAGTTCTTGTTCTGGGCGCAGACCGAGCACGCCTTAATGTACTCCCGGACCTCCGGCTCCATGCCCGGCCACCAGAACCTCCGGCAGATGGCGTGCATTGTCCGCCGAACTCCCGGATGGCAGGAAAGCTGCGAGGAGTGAGCCCATTGAAACACCCGGGGGCGTAAGTCGATCGGGACAAACAAACGGTTTTCTGGACACCCCTGTGTTGAAGGGCCCCCCCCATTAGCTAGCTTAACCTCCTTTTCTATTGGCCAAGTCACCGCCCCTACCACACAGTTCAGAGGTAGGATGCGTTCAGGCTCCTTGGCCACAGGCTCAGGGTCGTAGAGGCGAGAGAGGGCATCAGCCTTCTTGTTTTGGGACCCCGGCCTGTAAGAGATGGAAAATGAAAAGCGGTTAAAGAAGAGCGCCCACCTGGCCTGACGAGCATTTAGTCTCTTCGCAGTCTTGAGGTATTCCAAGTTCCTGTGGTCTGTCCAGACCAGAAAAGGGTGCTCCGCCCCCTCCAACCAGTGACGCCACTCCTCTAAAGCGGTCTTCACTGCCAGTAACTCTCGGTCTCCCACGTCATAGTTCCGCTCAGCTTTGGAGAGTTTCCTCGAAAGAAAGGCGCAGGGATGAATCTTTCCGTCCTGTTCAGAGCGCTGTGAGAGGATGGCCCCAACGCCTTCATTGGAAGCGTCAACCTCCACCACAAACTGGCGGCGTGGATCAGGCATGTTTAGTATTGGTGCTGTGGTGAAACGGGTCTTTAGGCTCTGGAAGGCGGCCTCTGTCTCAGGGGCCCACGAGAACCGCACCTGTGGAGAAGTGAGAGCATGGAGGGGAGCCGCTATTGCGCTGAAGCCTCGAATAAACCGCCTGTAGAAGTTAGCAAATCCCAGGAATTGCTGGACCTTCTTGCGGCTATTGGGTGTTGGCCAGTTAACAACAGCGCTGACTTTAGCCGGATCCATCTGAACCTTACCAGGGGCTACGATAAAACCCAGGAAGGAGATGGTGTCGGCGTGGAATTGGCTTTTCTCTGCCTTAACATACAGTTGGTTGTCTAAGAGTCTTTCTAGTACTGTGGCTACATGCTGCTGGTGAGTGGCTAGGTCAGGTGAATAGATCAAAATATCATCTCAATAAACAAATACAAAGCGGTCTAAAAATTCACGTAGGACGTCATTAATCAATGCCTGAAAGAAAGCAGGGGCGTTGGTAAGACCAAACGGCATCACGAGGTATTCATAATGGCCATCTGGAGTGTTAAATGCCGTCTTCCACTCGTCCCCCTCCCGTATCCTAACTAGGTGGTAAGCATTCCTTAAGTCAAGCTTTGTGAACACCTTAGCTTGTTGCAACTGATCGAAAATTGATTACATTAATGGGAGTGGATAACGGTTCTTAATCGTTATATCGTTTAGCTGGCGATAATCAATACATGGACGCAGGCCTCCATCCTTCTTCCCCACGAAGAAAAACCCTGCCCCAGCAGCAGAGGACGAAGGGCGGATTAACCCTGACTTTAACGAGGACTGGATGTAGGCCTTCATGGCTTGTCTCTCGGGACCAGAGATCGAGTAGAGCCGTCCCCTGGGGATAGTGGACCCGGGGACGAGGTTGATGGCGCAATCATAAGGTCTGTGAGGAGGTAATGACATGGCACTGGTCTTGCAGAAGACCTGGCTTAGGTGGTGGTAACAAGCGGGGACTGCGCTCAGGTCGATCTCCGGTCCTGAGGAGGTAGAAAGAGACATGTTATTAACAGCAACCTTCTTAGCCCCCGTACTACACCGCCCCCCACAGTTCCTTGCACAGTCACTACCCCAACCCACAATTGTCCCTGTTTTCCATTCTATTTGCGGGCCATGTTTACACAACCAGGAGAACCCTAGCACCACAGTCTGAGTTGATGTTGAGAAAAGGTGGAAGCTCATAGTCTCGGTGTGTCCTTGTACCCCAACCTCCACTGGTTCAGTAGTATGAGTTATTGTAAATAGCCTGGTGCCATCAAGGGACCTGGCCACCAGAGGTCGCTCAAGACGAAGAGCCTGCAGTCCCAAGAGTTTACACACACCCCAAGGCATCAGGCTTTCATCCGCTCCTGAGTCTATGAGGGCCCGGAATGTGTGGGTCCTGGCCCTGTGCGTTACTTGGATCTCAGTGGTCGAGCGGGGTGTATTCTCTGGAATACCTCGTGGTTCACCTGGTTGGTTGGGGCGACAGGGACAGGCAGCTACAAGGTGTCCTGAGGCCCCACAGTAGAAGCACCTTCTCTCCAGTTGGCGACGCTTGCGCTCCTCTTTGGAAAGACCGGTTGGCCCTAGCTGTATGGGCTCGACGTCTACAAGTCTTGGTACGGCATGATGCAGAGAAGGGTGACGCTTCTCTTGATGCTCGGATGTCCTGGGGGGGGGCTTCTCGGATGGGTTTGGTCGGACCCTCGGGAGCTCCTGCAGCCGATGGTCTGTCCGAATGGCTAAAGCAATGAGGGAGTCGAGGTCGCCCGGTAGGTCCAGGGGAATGAGTTGCTCCCGGATAGGAACGGAAAGCCCCTTCAGAAAGGTGTCATAGAGCGCCATGTGTCCCCAGCCGCTTCCTGCGGCCAGGGTGCGGCACTGGATGGCATAGTCATTGACGGAGTGGGTGCCTTGCAGCAAGTTTCCCAGTTCCCGCGCTCGAGCCCGTTCGGTGCAGACAGGGTCGAACGTCCTGATTAGGGCTTCTCTGAAAGCAGTGAGTGAGTAACAAATTGGAGAGTCGCGCTCCCACTCAGCCATCGCCCATGCCCTAGCTCGGCCAGTCATATGAGTGATCATATATGCGATTCTCGCTCGGTCAGAGCTGAACTCGCCCGGACAACAGTCAAAATGTAGTGTACAATCAGTAATGAATATTTTACTGGTACCAGCTTCTCCAGAGAAACACTCCGGTGGCGCCAACCGAGGACCTCCCCCAGAGTGAGTGGAAAATGCTTGTGAGGGGACAGCAGTTGCCGCAGGAGGTGAAGTGACGGGCTGAAGCCTACCCGCCAGGTCGGTCAGTTGAGCTGTGAGCTGGATCAACTGGGTGGCCATGGCCGTCTGGAACTGCTCCTGACGGTCGAGTCTGTTGTCGTGGCCCTGGAGCGAAGCGCAAAGCCTGGCGAATTCCGCTGAGTCCATTATGGCCAAAGTGTACTGTCACACTTAGACAAGATGAGCGGACTCAGATGCAGAATTCAGTCTTTTAATAACTTAAAATGGTCAAAGGCAAGTACAAACTGAGGGCGCTCCAGTAGGAGGAAATAACGGGCTATGAAACAAAAATAATAAAAACGAGAAACAAGAGAGCCAGGCAAAATGCACTGGAGTAGAATATTATAACAAAGGACTTGGCACTAGGCATAAAAGAACACAACTGTAGAATACTATGAATTAACTCACAATGTAGAATATCTTGGACTATGAATGCAGGCTGTAGTGACGACGAAGACACTTTGGCACAAGACTAGGGAGTGACAAACAATTTAAGCACATGAGGAATGGGGCACAGGTGGGAACAATAGCTAATCATAATCAGAGACAGGTGAGACAGCAGGAAGGGTGAGTGGTGGAAACAGGAGGTTGAGCCTTCAAAATAAAGCAGGAAGAGAAAACAATACCAAGACATGACAACCCACACCCAGGTGTGACAGTTCGTCCGTGCTAAGAGGGCTAATTTTGCAGACCCAGCCTCCGGCACGGTTTTGTGTAGTGCGCATTTTACACCTGAAAGCTATTCGAACTATGGACAAATGAAATCAGGTTTTGCTCAGAAATTGCTGCTGTAAGCAGATGCGGTGCCCACCATACACGCCTAGCCACCTAAATGTCCCCAGATATCAAGAAAGAGAACGATGACTCGCAAAGGAGGCTAAGGCTAAGCAAAGGAGGGGAGCAGCCAAGCTCGAAATGGCCAGAGTGAGTACTCTTTTATAATAAAAAACATATCACGCATTCAAGGCCGGCCCAGCCTATGCAGCTGCTTAGGAACCCTGACCACTAGGGGGCCCCCAATCTGGCAATTGTTTAATTCATATTCTATTTTGTTTACTACAGTTTGTTTTATTTTACTTTTGTGAGTTTTGATACTTGATTACAAGCTTAAAAAATACAAATTCTTCCTTAACTTCTTTCTTTCCTCTTTTAGAAAAAGGTTTGGCGCTATCTACTGTAAGTACGGACAAAAATTTGGGGTGAGAGGTTTGAAGTCTGCAGTGCAACAAAATCTGATCAATATACAAAATATGGACGTATGGGTTGGATTGCGTGTATGGGTTTCACAATACACTGTGACGAAATGGTGGGCCAAAAATATGGGCCCCTTTGCTTTATTTTGCTTAGGCCCCAAAATGGGCTGGGCCGGCCCTGCACGCATTGGATATTGGACTGAACACATGTATAAATTATCGCTCGTAAAATATATAAACAAATCCTCAAATCCCATTCATATTTGTGTCTGTTGGCAGAGCGAAAACGTATGATAGCACAATAAATGATAATTATTCTATACATTTCTTTATTTTGCGGTCACAGTGTATCAGCTTCACAAAAACAAATGCAAAACAAAACATTCGGTGTTTCTGTTGCCGCCGGTGTTTCATCAGTGTGATTGCTCCCCTCAATGATCCTTTCATTAGGCTGCATTGGCTTTCGTTTGGGCTCAATACCCCAAAACACCAAAGAAAGGTTCATAACTCTCCTCGTCACCATTAGAAGAACGTTCGTTACGTCGGATTTGTCGCTGCAACTAGAAACAAAATTGTGCGCCATTATCGCCGCCATTCAGTACTAAGCACTGAGCCGTGTGTTTCCTTGTTGTGACGTCACGCACATAATACGCTAGATTTCCGGGATCTCGGGCGCCGGTCGTTTTAGCTTGACAATCGATCCAAATTTCTATCATTTTCTTGGTGTTGCGATGTGTGTAAGTACAGGAAGTGGCATGATATGAATCCAAAAGGCATGCGTTTATGGATAAATGATGGAATATTAGCATTTCCCCAGGTGTTGTCATACCCTTTAAGAGGGGTTTTAATTTCAAATTATTATTACTCATACTAACATGTATCTTTTAAGAATTACTTGTCTTAAAGATCGAGGATCCCTTTAAGTAGAGAAATTTTATTGACTGTATTTGGATCACTCAAAACAAGTTGAGAGGGAGTTTTTTTTTTTTTAATGTTCTAACAAACAATTGTTATTAACAGCAAAGCTAAATGATTCCTTTGCTTATGCACGGCAAACAAAACAATTCCATTCTTTTTTTTTTTTTTTGCACATGAATCTAACTCTTTGATCTGGCACGTCCCCTATCTGTTCCTCGATAACACATTATGAGTAAAAGAAATAGGTTTGTACGAATAAGATTTGAGTGGAAATCAATATTCATTTGATCAAATCTATCATATTATCCATATTCCATGGAATCCAAAGTTTATAGCTTATTTATTGATATATTTTTTACTTCATATTTGATTTCAACAAAGACATATGCATCAATTGGCTCAGGTAGGTAAGAGAGATTTTTTTTCCTTTTATCTTTAAAAAAAATGGTTAAACAAATATTGATCAATACCAATGTTTCACACAACGAGTTAGCTGTGTAAAGCACTGTCATTGAGGATGACTCCGTTAAACAAATGTGCCATCTGTCAGATGGCTTTGCCCATGATAAGAAGACTCATGAAGAAGACCATGATAAAGAACAACCACATGAAGAAGCGATCCAGCACCTTGGCCACCTTCTTCCACTCGCCGGTTCTCTTCTGAGTGGCCTTTTGCTCCCTGTAGCAGTTGGCGATGTATTCCACGTTAGGCAAAATCAGAAGCTTCTCATTGCAGGGGGCCCCGTGTGACCGCTCCCCGTCACTCACGCCACCTTTCCGACATCTCTTGGCGTCACACAAGTCGTCATAGTCCATGTCGACGAAGGTTCCATTTTTCCAGGAATCGTAGCAGTTGTTAGGGTCCGAGTCTTGTCTTTCCTCTGTGGTCACGGAGCTATATCCCTCTATCCCTAAGTTCCGATCTGCTCCGCGGGCACCCGCCAGGCCGTTCATGTTGCGGTTCCTCACCATTGATGGTTCCCTTTTCTCCGACTGTGGAGACATGCAGTTCTCCCCGACCTCGTAAACAAAGCACATTCTCGCCATGTACTGCAAGATGACTTTCTTGGCCCACTTGGGTACAGGCTTGGCATCTGGGCCGCAGTGGTGAATATTCATGATGAAAATGGTCAAGGCAGTGGAGGCAGTAATCATGGTCATGGTGGCTATGTAGTACTTGCCTGTTGGGGATAGACAAGGCATGCAATGTCACGTTGGTTGATACTGGTTATGCTGTTGTTTCGGCCCTCCACCCCTAAACCCTGAATTGAGACAGTTTAGGAACCTTCACACTAACATAACACAATCCCAACCCCTAAAAATGTTAAAGTGATCCTCTAACTTAAATACATGTAGGCTTTAATAAACCACAATTGTTCTCTTGTACTAAAATATGTTGTTAGAAACACATAAAATGTTAAATCAATGGCAATATTTTATAATGTTTAGTCCATATTTTGACCGTTAGTTGGCGCCATGGTTTGCGGGCTCGCAGTGATGACGTCATTGGTATCTTCCGTGTTCAACAATTGCTTATTACTGCCTAAATTCGCGAAGTAAAATGCCACGATGTGCTGCTTTTGGATGCAATTTCCAGTCAAATGGAAACAAGGGGAGTGAAGAGAGTGGTCAAGGTGGAATTATTATTTTTACTGAATGAATGTGCATAAGTGGAAGCTTCTCCCCCTTTTTGGTCCCTGTATGCACGCGTCCTACCCACCACGCGTTACAAATAGCGCCCGAACATTTTTCCTGGATCCTCAGTCAAGTAAGGGATCCGTCTATTTTCTGGATCCGACGGTCCCACCACGTCTGCAATATTGGTTTCGGATCTGTCCATTTTTTTTAATTTGTCGGTCCCACAGCGGCTTTTCGGATCAGTCTATTTTGTGGTATCGACGGCCTAATTGCGGCTGCGACATTGCCATGGTATCGGTCTAATTCCTGGATCTTCGAGTGAGTAAAAAACGCAGATTTGGATTACTATTGCTATCTTTTTTGTTGCCTATTCTTCGTGGGAGTTTCCCCCAAATCATACTAAATAAATAATTAAAGCACTATGGCACGCTACAGTGACCAGGCCCGGAGTGACTAATCGGGAGCTTCTGGACGATTCCAGAAGGGCCGGCCGGCCAGAAGGGCCGGTCCGGGTTTTATTAAAAAAAAAAAAAAAAATTACACTGTTATAATTTTTTGTTTGGTATTTATTTATGACAGTGTCACTGAGTATAACTTACATTCTGTTACCGCTGTCCCTGTGGGCCGTCTTAAAAAAAAAAAACAGTATTATTTTTTTCCAGACTCATCCTCACGTGTGCAGACGAAAAATACAGCATGCAGCTCCGCCCCCTAATTGTAGTCTGTATTGAGCCAAATTAGCTGCTATCTCAGTGCTCGGATGGATAAAAAGAGCAAGGGTGGCGCTGAAAAATAAGAATTAAAAAGAGAAAAGCACTCGTGAAAGAATCGGCAAAATGCGCGAAAATAGCTAATTTTTTTCATGCAACGACCTTGCTGCCTCAAACTACAGAGGATTACAACGAAAGTGGTAAGGCCAGATGGCGAATAAAATGCAACTTGCACCGTGTGATACGACAATATGTAATTGTGGAAACTTTGGCTTCTTGTAGCACCTCACAAGGGATATGTAGCAGCAAGCATTAGCCATAATGAACACACCACAGGTGCAGAGCTGGAAGGTAGGATTGCCATGTCGTTCAGCGAGTGAACATTAGAATTAATATAATCAATTACGTGGCGTTTTTAAAGTGGAAATGGAACATGGATAATAGTATCATTAGAAGTTGTTACAATGTGCAATACGTATTCTTTATTTTTCATATTGTTATGTTGCTATGTTTGTTTTATCTGTAAGCACTCATTTTGTTAATAGTTGATGTTGCAGAAAAGGTCTTATTTATTCATTTATTTTAGGGCGGTAATTAATTTTTTTAATGAATCACGTTAAAATATTTGACGCAATTAACGCACATGCCCTGCTCAGACAGATTTAAATGACAGT
The DNA here is from genome assembly GCF_030265065.1 of Corythoichthys intestinalis. NCBI lineage: Eukaryota > Metazoa > Chordata > Actinopteri > Syngnathiformes > Syngnathidae > Corythoichthys > Corythoichthys intestinalis. The sequence continues at coordinate 12,328,316 of NC_080400.1, forward strand.
ACAATGACATGCCCACTTATTGTGTTTTATGGAGTTTTGCCGCCCTCCGCTGGCGCTTGGGTGCGACTGATTTTATAGGCTTCAGCACCCATGAGCATTGTGTAAGTAATTATTGACATCAACAATGGCGGGCTAATAGTTTATTTTTTGATTGAAAATTTTACAAATTTTATTAAAACGAAAACATTCAAAGGGGTTTTAATATAAAATTTCTATAAGCGGTACTAACATTTATCTTTGAAGAACTACAAGTCTTTCTATCCATGGAGCGCTTTAACAGAATGTTAATAATGTTAATGCCATCTTGTTGATTTATTGTTATAATAAACAAATACAGTCCTTATGTACCGTATGTTGGATGTATGTATCCATCTTGTGTCTTGTCTTTCCATTCCAACAATAATTTACAGAAAAATATGGCATATTTTATAGATGATTTGAAGTGCGACTAATTACGATTAATTTTTAAGCTGTAATTAACTCGATCAAAAATTTTAATCGTTTGACAGCCCTAATTTATTTTTCAAATGTATCATTTAATATAGTTTTTTTTTTTAAATCCATTTTTAAATTTGTTCAAAATATGTTGTGTTGCACTTGTTAAAATAAAGCCACCTTGTTAAACAACCATTACCTGCACTGAATTGGAATACACAGAATTACAGTACACGGCTTTAGAGAACACTGAACACGTGTATGCATAATGACATAATTTTAAATGAGTGGGCCGGTCTGAGGCATGAAATTCCAGGGCCGAAAATGAGTCCCACTCCGGCCCTGACAGTGACGACAGTGACTCTGACGTGGACCTTACAACAATGTTGGGAGTTCGTCAGGGAACGCGTGTTTGCATACTGCTGAGCTCCCGAGTGAAGAGTGGTCAAGGTGGAAATATGATTTTTTGTGAATAAATGTGCATAAGTGGAAGCTTCTCCCCTTTTTGGTACTTTTATACACGTATCTTAGCTACCACGCGTTACAATGTACAAGACATGGATTACACAAGGTGTGCTCTCTGGCCTGTACTGTAAGCACACGACAGCTCTGGATGCTAACAATCTACATAATTATATTGGGATAAGTTTGAAAACGCAATATGCTTACCTTGAATATCTGCTAATAAAACCGGACAGAATACACTCTCGCTCCCAACCGGAGTTCCCAACACAACAGCACTCTCTCGCATCACCAGTTTTGCCCAACTTTTGTCTTATCAGGTATTTGCTGCATGCATTTTTCCCTGAAGCTCGTCCTGTGAACGACCAACAGTGCTGTCCTACTCTTCACTTTTCAGATCTGGTTCAAATAGGAAGGGTAGAACTGACGATATGTTGGGAAAGCTAACGAGTGACATGCTGGAATTTCCGCAACGGGACCAGTGTAGTCACGCACTGTGACGTAACAAGAATGGCGACCTATCACTTAAAATAATTTTACAAACTTTATTAATACAAAAACCTGAAGAGGGGTTTTAATATCAAATTATTATAACTCATACGAACATGTATCTTCTAAGAATTACTTGTCTTAAAAACCGAGGATCCCTTTAAATCTGCGAACCTGTTGGAACTCATGTTTGTATGATGAAGGTAAAAATCTGAATTTGAATACGACATACACTGTACATAGGCACACTTTATTGAAGAGAACCCTGTTTGATCTATGGATGATAGCGACTTCATCATTCTTGGTCACCTTTATTTTCAACACACTGATATCAAAACTAAAGGTTCGGTTCATTGATGATCTGAAAGGGAACCACGGATAGAAAGACGTACTTCTTAAAAGATAAATGATAGTACGAGTTACAGTGGTAACTTCTTGACCTCACAATGGCTCCTGGGATGTATAGTATTTTGTGGTTCTTTCGATTTTGAAAAAGCACAAGAAAAGATGGAAATACGGACATACATTGAGGCAAATAAGTATTTAGTCAACCACTTCAAAATATTAGAGAGGCCTGTAATTGTCAACATGGGTAAACCTCAAACATGAGAGACAGAATGTGGAAAAAAACAAACAAACAGAAAATCACATTGTTTGATTTTTAAATAATTTTTTTGCAAATCATGGTCGAAAATAGGTATTTGGTCACTACCAAAAGTTCATCTCAATACTTTGTTATGTAACCTTTGTTGGCAATAACGGAGGCCAAACGTTTTCTGTAACTCTTCTCAAGCTTTTCACACACTGTTGCTGGTATATTGGCCCATTCCTCTATGCATATCTTCTTCGCATTTCGTTGTTCATGCATCATTTAACATTATCATACTGTACACTTATTCAGCAAGTTGTTCTCTATTGTATTTTTATTTTAAATTGCCTTTCAAGATGACATATCTGTTGTATGTGTTGGATTATTTTCAAGTAAATTTCACCCAAAAATGCGACTTATACTCCGGTGCGACTTATATATGCTTTTTTCCTCTTCGTTGGGCATTTTATGGCCGGTGCGACTTATACTCAGGTGCGACTTATAGTCCGAAAAATACGGTATGTACTTGCCGGTTTTAGCAGATGAGCGCATGTGTTGGACCTCTCACCGCGGAAAAGAAATTGCAGTAACCCGGTAGTATTCGTCGAGTGACAGTGACAATCTACATCAGGGGTCCCCAAACTACGGCCCGCGGACCAGATGCGGCCCACCTCCACATTTGGTCAGGCCCCCTGAACAATACCAGAGAGCTTTTTGATTTTTTTTTTTAATAGTGTTATTTGTTTCCTGGCTTTTTTCAGTGAAGAACCCAGAGAGGGTTATTTGTTTATTATTTATTTAATTAATAGTGTTATTATTATATATTATTATTATTATATTATATATTATTATTTTTTTTATTTTATTTACTTTTGTTCCGCGAAGAATCCAGAAAGGGTTATTTGATTGTGGCTTTCTGAAAAACAATACATTTTTACGTTTAGGCACTCCTGCAATCTTCACACTTTTTCTGTTACAAACTGACCCCGGCCCCTCATCAGAGAAGGGAAAAGTTATGTGGTCCTCACAGGAAAAACTTTCAGGACCCCTGATCTACATCATCACCCCGAGCGTCCATTGCGCGCTTAAAACATGGTGCCCTCCGCAGGTCAAAACATGTACATGTAATATTATTGATTTTTAAACCAATTGCAATATTTAATGTGTTTCTAATAACATATTTTCGTAAAAGAAAACAATTGTGGCTTATTAGAGCCCACAAGTCTTTAAGTCTGTGGTTCCCTTTAAAGGCTGAAGGCCTGTCGAGCAACCATTCAGGTTGTTGTTGTTCTTGTTGACACTAACTTTAAAGTCCTGCTCTTCAGTCAGTCATGAGCCAATCATCTCATACAGAAATTGCCTGATTGATGATATTGTTTTGGGAAAAAAAAAATCTTTGTTTTTAATCGTTGTTTCATATTGTCGACTTCTTAAGGAATATTGCACTTGCTCTTGAGTGTGTGGTGTGTTTCTTTCCTTTGGTTCCCTGTTAACTGTTTTACATAGTGCAGGATAGAAGATTACATTTAGACACCTGTAGTCATTTAGCCTAAGACACTAACCTTCAACCTTCCTAGCTAGTAAGCAAACCCAAAGTTTTTCTTTGGCTAGTGCTTCTGTATGTGAGGTACACTATGAGGGGTTACAGCTGACCCGCATATTTCTGACATAGGATCAGAGACTGAACAATCTGTAATAGACTGATTGTGCATCCCTACCAATCAGTGGTACATTCTCCGAGGGTGGCATGATCTCCGCAACCAACAATTGAAAGACAGTCAACGCCAGCATAACGGTGACACCCAAAGACACTTTCTCTCCAGAGTCGGCAGGCAGGTAGAAGCCCAGTGGAGCTAGAAACGAGATCATCACACACGGTATCAGCAGGTTGAAGACATAGAAAGACGCCCTCCTCTTGAGTTTCAAGGTGTACGTGACATCAGGGTAAGGATCAGCGCAGCAGCCGTACAATATGACATTCCTGGTGGCCGGCATGCCAAGGACTTCCCACTCCACATTGTCCACCAGGTCTGCCAGATCGGCACTCTCCATGGCGTTAAGGATATCCAGCTGGTTGCCATTGTAGGTCCATGAGCCATAGGTGAACCTGCATTGCTGTGCATCAAAGGGAAAGAAGGACACATCCACCTTGCAAGAGCTTTTGGTAATTGCCGGCGAGTCCCACATGATCTGGCCATCATGGCTGATTACCACGTTGGTGTCCATGGGGCCTGTGAAGTGATCGTCGGCACTGAAAGGCAGAAACATACCTCATAAGTAGGAATGGATTGGATTGTGTTCATTCTGGAGGGTTGCGCAGGAACCAGAGTACTAAAATTTTTATTCCGAGGCTACTGTCAGTCCTCAAAATGTTTATTGCCTGAACTGGAGAACTCTTTCTCTGCACTGAAAAGGACAACAGGGCGTAAATAGACGTCCGAAAAGACACAAGCACACCAATTATTCTATGTACAGTGGTATGAAAAAGTGTCTGAACCTTTTGGAATTTCTCACATTTCTGCATAAAATCACCATCAAATGTGATCTAATCTTTGTCAAAATCACACAGATGTAAAAACAGTGTCTGCTCGATCTAAAACCGCCCAAACATATATAGGTTTTCATATTTCAATGAGGATAGCATGCAAAAAATGACAGAAGTGGAAAAAATAAGTACGTGAACACTCTACCTAAGGAGACTTAAAGAGCAATTGAAACCAATTTTTACCAAACAATTTAAAGGGCATGTAGCGGCAAAGGGGGTGTGAGACATCAATAGAACCGTTATGTGCCAAGATAACAAATATTGATAAAGTTAACAAAAAAATCAATCACATTAATGAGCAATTATCGAAAATAGATCGAAAATGACGAACATTCCCGAAAGTGTTCCGGAAACAGCCGAATGGGGCGGGGACGTCACGACAAGTGATTGGCAGTCGAGGCGGAGCCAGGTGCCATTGTTTTTTAACGACCAGAGAGTAGCGTTGGGGTTTGTTCGACCAAAACATCACAAAAATGGTTCAAAACTGCTGTGCTATGTGGTGTACAAATAGTTATTTATCGGAATATAGTATCCATGAGTTCCCGAACGCGAAAAAAAAAAGCTGGACTATGCAGACAATGGGTGAAGTTGGTCCGTGCAAAGAGGGCTAATTCTCTAGACACAGCCTCCGGCACACTTTTCTGTGGTGCGCATTTTCCACCTGAAAGCTTCTCGAACTATGGACAAATGAAATTGGATTTTTCCAAAAGATTGCTGCTCAAAGGAGATGCGGTGCCGACCATACACGCGCAGCGACCTAAATGTCCCGAGATATCAAGAAAGAGGACGATTAGTGGCAAAGGAGGCTAAGGCTAAGCAAAGGAGGGGAGCAGCCAAGCTCGAAATGGCCAGAGTGAGTATTCTTTTATAATAAAAAAATGTCACGCATTGGATACAGGACTGGACACATGTATAAATTATCGTTCGTAAAATATATAGAACAAATCCTCTGATCCCATTCATATTTGTGTCTGTTGGCAGAGCGAAAAGCTATGATAGCGCAATAAATGATAATTGTTCTATGTATTCCTTTATTTTGCAGTCACGGTGTATCAGCTTCACAAAAAGAAATGCAAAACAAATCATTGGTGTTTCCCACACGATCTGCTGCCGATGTTTCATCAGTGTCTTTGCTTCCCTCAATGACCGTTTCATTACGCTGCATTGGCGTTCGTTTGGGCTCAAATTGGTAACCTAAAACACCGATTAAAGCTTCGTAACTCTCCTCGTCACCATTAGATGAACATTCGTTACGTCCTTCTACGTCGGATTCGTCGCTGAAACTAGAAACGAAATTGTCTGCCATCATCGCCGCCATTCAGTATTAAAGCACTGAGCCTTTTTCTTGTTGAAGAAACACCCCTCACTGTCAATTCTGAATTCTCTTTTATTGACAACGAGGGGTGTTTCTTCATGAGGGAACCTGGAATATGTGCAGGACGAACACAATGCATCAGCATAAACAGCTCAAAACACCACTAATTCTCCCCTCACTAGAAGGAATCATATTGATGCAGACAGGCCCTGCCCCCCTAGTGGCCGGTGGCACTCTCTTCACTTGTCGTGACGTCACGCACACAATCTGCCAGATCTCGGGCGCCGGTCGTTTTAGCTTGGCAATCGAGCCAAATTTCTCTCATTTTCTTGTGTGTAATTACACGAAGTGGCATGATATGAATACAAAAGGCATGCGTTTATGGATAAATGATGGAATATTAACATTTTCCCAGGGCATGACATACCCTTTAAGTCAGGTGTGTACCCAATCACTGATGAGTGGTATAAAGCTGCCCTGCCCAATATAAAACACACTCCTGGTAAGAATTGTCTTGATGAGAAGCATTGTCTGATGTGCATCATGGCTCGGTCAAAAGAGCTGTCTGAAGACCTGCGATCAAGGAATGTTGATTTGTATAAAGCTGTGAAAGGATACAAAACCTATAAAAGTCTGGATGTTTATCAATCGACAGTCAGAGAAGTTGTTTACAAATGGAGAGAGTTTGAAACTGTTGCTTCTCTCCCAAGGAGTGGCCGTCCACCAAAGATGACGCTAAGAGTTCAGCACAGAATACTCAGAGAGGTAAAAAGGAACCCTAGAGTGTCTGCTAAAGACTTACAGAAATCACTGGCACAGTCCAATATCTCTGTGCACACATCAGCTATATGTAAAACTGTCAGAGAATAGTGTTCATGAGAGGACTCCACGGAGGAAGCCACTGCTGTCTAATGTTCGCATTAGGCACTTGGATACTCCACGGAAGTTTTGGCAAAATATTTTGTGGACTGATAAAACCAAAGTTGACTCGTTCGGGAGTAACACACAACGTCATGTGTGGAGGTAAAATGCAACAGCTCACCAACATTAACACCTCATCTCCACCGTGAAGCATTGTGGATGAAGCATCATGATTTGGGACTGTTTTGCTGCCTCAGGGCCTGGACAACTTGCAATCAGTAATGGAAGAATGAATTCAAAAGTTTGTCAGGATGTTTTGCAGGAAGGCTTAGGGTTAGGACTAAAACCAGGATGGATGCCGCAACAAGACAATAATCAAAAACACAGAAGTAACTTTAATTCAGAATGGTTTTAGAAGAACAAAATACACGTTAAATGTGATGGTTCACTGACTTATTTTCCCCCCTTCTGTCATTGTTTGCATACTATCCTCATTAAAATATGAAAAACAATAAATGTTTGGGTGGTTTTAAATAAAGCAGACACTGTTTTTTCATCTGTGTGATTTTGACAAAGATCAGATCACATTTGACAGTGACTTTATACAGAAATGTAAGAAATTCCAAAAGGTTCAGATACATTTTCATTCCACTTTATATTTTATGCATTTCCAGTAAAGTCAAGGCAAATAAAGTCAAGTTTCAAAAATCGACTTCATATAAACTGTGCCCATTTACTGAGGCATAAAAAAGGGGTCTGGACTCTCCTGTACATAACGTCTTCAAAAAAAAAAAAAAAGCTAATTATCATACAATGGTAACTCGACACCAGTCCGACCTACTTGTTATATAGGACTATATCGGGTTTCCATACATAACTGCTAGGTATACGGATGGTATCGAGTCCATCATAGTCTTCCTTACTCCATTTGAGATGAGCATCCAGCCACACTCGTCGTATCCACAAATAGGCTGTCAGTATTTGGTTTCGTTCATCCTGTAAAGGATCCAAACTATTTGTAATGAATTATAATTTAACCTTGTTGGACATCCGTTCCATTTCAACTAGGAATAGCTGGCAGCGTATGAGTTAGTTTGTATTTTACCATGTCGATGATTTGCGAGAGTGTGACCTGCAGGGTGACGTTCAGGATGGCATCTGTGTCCTCTACCGGCCTTAGAGCGCTGGTGTAGTTGTCAAAGAGATCATTAAGGAGCTTCTGGGCGAACCTGCCGTGTGCGCACCAGGAGACTGTGGACATAGGAGACATCAATATCAAATGGAATGAATGCACATTCAAGCATTGGTTACCAGGATGCACACATTTCTTGAAGTCTACTCTGCATTTATGTCCGTTTTACATAGCTTATTAGCATTTTATGTAGCTATAATAAAAATAAAATTAGTTTGCCTTGCTCTGCCAAATTGATTAACCTCTCTCTCATATGACCAGGGGTGAAAGTGGCTAGAATCTCTTGCCGGAACTCCCCGACGTGCAGGTCGCCACGGAGCCAGATTTTTTTCAAACCTCTTAAACTACTGAAATGCAGGGAAAACTGTTTTAGCAGTTATTTCTATAACACATACAAAAACTGATTTTCATTCAAAATTGTATTTTTGTCAATGATTTGCAAAATAAAAGTAAACAAAAACGGCAATAACCCCCATCTCCATCTCCTAATTTTTATTTTCCCTCATTTCCTCACTTACTAAATTCTAAATCTCTATTTTAACTTCTTAAGAACATTGGATGTACTGTATATTAAAATTGAAGTTAATGTAAACATTTACTTTTTGTTTATTTATTTAATAACAAACAAGTAACATACATTCAGAAAAATACCGGTAAATACAAATTACTTATATTATGCAACGTGAAAGGGAATATATTTTGAAGATCGCACAAACATTGACTTTTTTAAATCATAAGGAAATGAATAAGTAGCTTAACATAAATGAACAAATATCGGTCCAAAGTGCACATTGACAGCTAAGATGTTTTGAACCTCCCCATCAGAGCAAATAAAACTAAATATGATAAATAAGCCTCCTCAACTCTTTCCTTGCTCTTAAAGATTTGATCCATGTTATGTTGCATTGCCCTTTTTTGTCGCACCAATTCAACAAACTTTTTTTTTTTTTTGCTGTTCCAGAAAACATGCACATTTGAACCAATCCGAGCTAACTATCTCTGCTGATCACATGTCAGTATGTCAGCCAATTGAACAGAAAAATGAGTCCAGGTGTTTTGCTTTGCTGCGTGCATTCACATATTGATGTGACTCATCGTTGTCAGGCTCAGATAACTGCAGCAGCTGGGGAAACCTCCATGCTTTTTTTTTTTTTTTTGTAAATTACATAGCGTTTTGACAGTTGCCGTCATATTTTTGGAATCAAAGCACTGAGTACCGGAACAGCATTCCGACCCTGAATCTTATACCGGAACTGCGTTCTGGCCCTGATTCTTATACCGGAACTGCGTTCCTGATCGTTCTGGTCCACTTTCACCCCTGCATATGACACAACATTTAAACTATCAGCAGTTAAGTGAATCCTGTGCTTTGGATGTGGCAGATGGTGAGCTGAGATCACTTCATGATGGCTCACCCCTTGTTGTTGATTCTGACCCAAATCTGCATCTACTTCCATCAATTAAACATGTGAGTGTAAAATGTTGGTAAGACACACACAAACACCAGAGGCAGGAAAAGGAACATACTTGAAGACATTTTGGGTCGATGAAGAAGTTATTTAATTGCATTTTGTGTTGTTATGTTGCTAGCACATGTTTTTTTTTAAAAACTTGGTTAACAAGGTCAACACAGGAAGGATTATGATGGCAGTGAAATCCCTGCACATCTGGACGCTGTGAGGCCGTTTTTCATGAAAAAAAAAAAAAGCAGCATGATAATGAAATGTACAAAAAACCAACATGTCAGTCATGCAAAAACATTTTTCCCTGTAAAAAATTAAACAATCTTATAATGCATGTAAAAAGTAACCAATAAAACTTGATTGGAATGCACATATATATAATATGTTAATATTTACATATATTGCATATGAGGTGTTAAAGTATTAAAAACAATCTTAATGAATGGAATCAGCATGTGTATGTAATATAAAATTTTGTAAAGTAAAAAAGTAATAAAAATACAAATATGTTTAAAAAAACAATAAATAATAAAACATGTTTGCATAATGACAACATCTTAAAACATGACAACCAGTCTATAAAATACTATTTTGAAAAATTAATGTTAAACATAAAATAATAAGTAATAAAATACACAATTCAAAAGTTCAATATTGGGGTGCGGTTGAATCTTTACTTGGAAATTATAAAAACAATTCTAAATGTTGCACGGTTTTAAAATGTTAACCTGTCAAAAATAAATTCATAAAAACAGTGTTCTTAATGTATTATTGTTTTTTTAAATAACACAAAAATGTAATAGTTTGTTTTAACTGAAATTACAATAACAACAAATAATCGATAGTATTATACATATAATATATAGCCTACAAAAAAAAAAAAAAAAAAGATTTAAAAAATGCTAGAATTAACTGGGGCTGTGAATTTTTTTTTTTTTTTTTTAGTAAATTAAATGTAAGGGAGGGGGAAATATTCTTACCTGGCAACACTGAAGCAAAAAACAACATGCACAATAAACTTTGCATTTCCGATCCTTTCATGCCGCTAAAAGAGATCTACCCCAAACCAACGAGCATTTAACACAAAAAACTCTAATATTTCACAATAATGTGACGAAAAGACAAACTAGATTAAAATTCAACATTCTTTATCGTTCTGCGCTCCATCCTCTGCATTTGTGGGAGGCGGCGCGCTGTACATGACGTCATTGTTGTCATCATTAGCTTCAGTACCACGGTTAACATCTTCCCTCTCCCCGACAGACACCCACCCAAAAAAAAAACCCACATTCTTCATTCCCGACTGGAAAAGCTCAATCAGTGGGTGACAATATATTCATGCTATTTTGTGCGCATCATGTATGTGAGCCTACTCACGCTTTTGTCGTCTTCGGCTCTTGCACGCAACGGACGCCATATCAAGTAGGTCACTACATTAGGTACACTTTCACAGCTGTGTTGAGTGGTTTCATTTAAGTGGACACTAAACCCTTTTCACAACTTGGTGTTTAATGTTAAATATTACTTCTTCCTGATGTTTGATTTACATAATTGTGTGTTTTTGTGCCAGCTGGCAACCAAATCAGGGTGTACCCATCCCGTACCTGCCCGTAGTAACACTGAAAAATAAATCTTTGGATTTACATTAAAAAAAAAAAAAAAAAAATGGATATCAGTTGCACACAATAAAATCATGTTATAGCCAACATGAATATTGTACATAACAAAATCATGTTACATCATTATAAATATTTCCTTTTTACTACACCTGCAGTGGCGCCCCCAGGGGGTGGCCAGGGGTGGCCACGGCCACCCCTACAAATTTGTTGGCCACCCCACTGGCCACCCCGCTTGCCAGTATATCGATAGATTGTTGCAGCATCAGTTATGCATTTCATCCCAAATGCAAATCTGCCAGCACCTGCTTTTCCCCAGTAATGATTTGGTTTTGTTAAATGTACACCTTATGCCTAATATATACATAACACAATAAAACAGAATAGTTGTGGAACTCAAAATGTTGACTGGACAGTTATGGAGGATGCACATTAAATCATTAGTAACATCAAATATTACACAATACACCAAAGTATATCAGTAGCCGTGTCCTTAAGTCTTTCTGATAGTTTTCCCCTGACCTTTTTACTGCAATAATATAATGAAAACCTGAAATTATGGGTTTCAGTTTTGGCCACCCCAAAATTTTAAGTGGCCCCATCTGGCCACCCCTATGAAAAATTTCTGGAGGCGCCACTGTACACCTGTGAATTTTACGTTACACAAACATCATTTTGTCATGTAGTTATCTGTAATCTGTTCACATTTAGCCAACAATGAAATTGTTTTAACAGCACAATTATTTCATTGAAATATAGGTATAAAAAATATATATTCAATTTTAGTTGATTTTTATGCTCAAAAAAGCATATTCTGCTAATACTTCCTGAAAGAACTACAGGCATTATTACAATTATCAAACACATAGAGCATAGAACATAAAGGTTCAATCCTTTAATTTGGATTTAACCACAAATATAATGCGGAAAACACAGACAAGACCGAAAAAGCAGTTTCTGCTCTTGCACTCCTCTTTAAAAGAAACTGCTGTATTTTAAGGCAAAACAACTGTCGTGTTTGATAGAACAATATGTTTATATGCTGCCATAGCAGATTAATGGCGTATTAAGCCTCCAAACTATTTTTAATTAGTCCGTTTTACCCTGAAAACCCCCGTTTACAGACGTAGCGCAACCGCTTTTGTTTTAACCCAGCCATAAAACTAAGGTACTTAATTATATTTATTATTCAAAATGTCTGTCATTTTTAGCTTAGAATCATTAATTGACGTATAATATTTCATTTAGAAAAAAAAAAAACGACTTAAAAAAATTATTCACTCGCATATTTTAAACTTTTAAACAAATGACATCACAATGAAAAAAAATGGCGTCTAAAAAAAGTCACGGAGATCTACCTCATAACTATCGCTTAATTGTATTTTTTTTGTTACTGTCACATTTTCTCGATAATCGATCCAAACAAAGAAAAAAGGGGCAAATATATTAAAAAGAAAATCTCGAACACTCCTTGATGTCTGCAATTTCTGCATCGCGACCCTTGTTATACTGCCATGTTTTACCCATAAAATCCCCCAAAAATCCAGCTGTGGGCATTCACAACTGTGTCTTGACACTCAGAGATACATGTTACATGGTTAGTATGAAAGCTGTACCACATATAAACAGGAAGGATTGTCTCATGAGTGATTTGTTCGAGGATTCAAGGTAATTATTATATATATTTTTTTTCACAAGAATTTTTAACGTAAAAAGGTGTAAGGCTCCCGCCACATTGCCTAACAAACTAGCATCGTACTTCGACATATTTACGTAAAATAAATGCTAACTGCACTTTTTTTTTTTTTTTTGCAATTAACCAAGAATCAAGGCTGTTTTGCGTCCATATCTATAAAGAATTCACGGATTGAAGGGGTGCCCCGCGTCATTATGAAGTCTATGGTTATGCCATGATTACCCAATATTGATCCATTTATGTCACATCAAATTATAAAGTGCACTGTCTGCGTTTGAAAAACATGAAGGCTTTCAGGTGTGCTTTATAGTGCGGAAAATACGGTAATCGTGAAGGCTGATTATGTATTTGTAGCCAACTTAGTTATTTTGATAGTAGGCTAATATAGCTAATATATATATATTAATATAAAATAAAGTGTGAGAAGATGGATTTACGCATGCTATAATTGTTTCTGGCTATTTTGTGGAACTTGTACAATAGTAGGAAATTGTGTTTGTGGAAGGCAAACTTAAAAATATAGTCCAATGAGTCTGTCTAATCATATCTTTCAATAACTACAGGTGCAGTGCAAAAGATGATCTTGAACTTGTACAGTTATGAGAGGTCTACGTTAGTCCGAGTCTCCTTTACCGCGTGTGTTTTGGGAACCCTCTGCTTGCCACTGACGGGCCTCTTGGTCTGCATAGTCATCTCCTCTCTCTACCATTACGAGGACTCTACAAGAACACACTGCCAGGTAGGAAGATAAACCCAAGCCTTTTCTTTATATTGTTCATAGAACATGCATACGGCCCATTATCCACTTCAATTAGTTTATATACCAAATTTTTGTTCATAGCATAAGTCTAATGAAGTTGTGACGCTATATAACATGTTAATATAAAAACAATACAATGATTTGAAATTCATTTTCCAGAATACATTCAATTAAATACACACAAAAAAATGTGTATCGAACCATTCTTTCTGTATGTGTGTACAGTAGGGCTATCACAATGAATTGACTAATCAACAACTAATCTGTTATCAATTTGACTATATTGATAGTTGATGAATCATTTAGAGATGTTATTGTCCTTTCTGAGCCTCTTAATAGTAAATATTCGCATTTATTATATATATTTTTTTCAAATCCAAATTTATGTAGTGATATTTTTAATTCATAAATTGGAGTATGAAATATTATTAAAGGGGAGATAACGTTGTTTTCCAACAATTTGCATAAGCTAGGTCTAATGACAGTGTGCCCTGGTTGAAGTGAAAACCAGCCTCCTTGTCTGGTTCTCAGTCGACGTTTTTTTTTTTACCCCGCGACTACCCGTAACTAAACTTAAGCAAAAATATCACGGTATTACAGCTCCAAAATGTGTTACTTTAAGCAAAAATATTTTTTTCCATTGAACAGGATTTTTATGTTTCAAAACATAACACACAGAACATAAGTATAATATTAAGTTAAAATAGAAAATAACAAAATGACACTGAAATATTCTAAATAAAATTTAAAATAAATGCAGTCCTTTATGTAAGGCTAAACCCACAGCCACAGCTCAACATTATTATCATCAGAACAAAAATAATTGAATTATTTTCCATAAAAAGCACGTGTGTATGACTCGTATCATGTACCGTAATTTCCGGACTATTGAGCGCCCCTGATTACAAGCCTCACCCAGTACATTTTTAAAGGAAAAAACATTTTGCACATACATAAGCCTCTCCTGTTTATAAGCCGCGTGTGCCCACATAGTAACATGAGATATTTATGAAGAAATACACAGAGCTTTCTGAGTTTTAATAACATACTTTAACGAATCGGGTTATAAATATCGCGCGTGACTTACGGGAGTAAGGCAGGTGCGGAAGAGCGAGAGACGTGCCTTCCTGTTTTTGTGGGGGTGTGTGCGCGTCGACTGCTGCAGACAGCAGTCTTGTATTGTTTCATGAGTTTCCAAAATAAAGAATTGCAACCTAACTAAGCGGGTGACTCTTTGTCAACGTTACAATACCTTAACTTTTCTTTACAAAGAGCGCCAGCAAAACGGCACTTAGCTGACTCCTCAAGCTCACTCCTGAGCGTGTGTCGTCCTCTTCGTCACGCAGCAGACCGGTTTTTCGAAACCTGTTGGTGATGGTAGATTTTATTTACACTGCTCCACGCTGTCAGACTTGTGCAAAAGTTGCTCTTCGCGTGCGGCCAGTTTTGGAAAACGATCCCTCATCCAAGCCTTCAATTCAACTTGGCACGTCATATCCATTTCTTCTAGCATTTTCCATGATGCGGGTCTGCTAATTTTACTAATGCACAAAGATGAGGGTCTGCTACTTTTATTCGTGCACAAAGCACAAAGTTAAAATACGGGTAAGAGTGCAAACTAGCGTCTTCCTTGACACATATATTCCACGTGTTTTACGCTTACATTTTATGCTCGAGCGCTCCTGGCGGTCGTTAGAAAAATTGATAAATTGGCCGCATCATTGCATACGCCGCAGGATTCAAAATGAGGGAAAAAAGTAGCGGCTTGTAGTCCGGAAATTACGGTATACATTATACACACGTTCTTTCTCAACACAGACAGTTGCCAGAGAGAAAAAAACCACCACGTTTTACTACCGCTAGACACACTAAACACGCTGGAGTTAACTCTCGTAGCCGTTCGGAAACGTTCATGACAGTGTTTACTAACCTTTAATTTTGCGTAAATACGACATCATATTGGAGGTATTGCCTCCTCGGCAGTCATCTTCCGCAAACATATTTTACATGTTGGTGGGCCCTTCCTCCTCTAAGCCGCGGCCGCCTGTAACTTTTCTGTAGCCGAAGGATTCCCATACCAGCGATTTTGTTTTCTTCGATGGGGCAAAACGTTCAGGAGTTTCACCTCCTCCAGCCATCGTGTTGCACAGCTGACTCACTGACACTGAGCAACAACCGGTGAGAGAATGTTGAGCCTTACAGCTGCAAGCGAGAGCTCTCTGTGAATGCTCTGGTTTCAAATGAATGAAAGTTCGTTCGACCCCCCCAGTCTAAATGGAATGGGCGTAGAGCGCCATCAATGGCAGCCATATAGTTAACTTAGACACTATTATCATGGAAGATTTTGATTGCAACTTGTTGGTTCCATTTTATTTTTTTAGCATTGACAGCTTTTTAAAACGATATCTCGATTCTTGGCAGGAGCATATCCTTTCATGATATATCGCCATTTTGATATTTTGTCACGCTCCTATTTTAATCTATACATGTGAATTTGCTGTGGTTTAGTACAATTCTTTGGTTAGACGACCAGTTCCGCATTTTGTCTCTACGAACCTAGAGGCCATTATTTCAGCTTGTGTGCTGGCAAAAGTCGGCCTACTAACCTGGGGCGTGATGGACTTTTAGACTTTAACAGCTGGAAGTGTAAAATGAGTGAATATTTGTGTATAACTGTGAAATGGCAAAGCTCGGTGTCATTTTTAAGAAGATGGTAGTCTGCGTCACCATGCTTTATCAGTAGGGTTGCCAACTACCTGAAAAAAAGGGAAACCTCATTCATAGATACTGCTACTGCTACTACGTCACCCTTAACTTCTTTTTGAGATGACAAAAAATCTTGTCAAAAACTTAAATGTTGAGGGCACCATATAAACTACACTACTACATATATATCTACATACTGCATATTTATACTGAAAAATACAATTTGAGGTATTAATGAAATTTGAATTTCATCTTTGAATGACTGAGGCCTGACATGTTCCTTTCTAAAATTCCATGTGTATTCCCAGGTTGAAAACTACCTGCCGTCCATCAGCGCCTCCATCAGCCTGAGCCCCGAGTGCCACATCTGGCGCCTCTGCATTGGCCTGCACTCTGCACCCAGGTTTATTTTGGCATTCGCCTATTTCAAGTTCTACAAAGTCTGCTTTGCCACTCGGGTGCCCGAAACCACTTTGGCCTACCTCAACTTGGGCTTCTCCGTCTCTGAAAACCTCGGCCTGCTGATGCTCACCTATGTGTCGTCGGCTGACATCTACTGTGAGTACCTTTTGCTTTCTGCATTTTTCTGACTTAACGAGTCTAACAGCCACACTTCTAATCCATTATTTGGGTATAGCGGTAATCCCCGGGTTACGTACCTGATTTATGTGATGTTGACTTTTCGATGCCGGAGTCTCGTTCGCCATTTGTCTCCAGTCGCAATCTTAATTTTTTACTTTATTTTATTAATATGATGTGTGATACCTGTTTTGGATAGTTATTTTGAGATTTAGGGGTACTTAAAGGGTTAATTCCGATTTACGCAGAAATTTGGGTTAAGTCGCTAGCATAGGAATGGAACTCGTTCGTAACCCGGGGACAACATGTATTTTATTTGTATATAAGCAGAGGTGTGTAGAGTAGCCAAAATAATTACTCAAGTAAGAGTAGCGTTACTTCAAAATAATATTCTTTAAGAAAGAGTAAAAGTAGTCATCCAAAAATGTACTCGAGTATAAGTAAAAAGGTTTTTGTTGAAAAGAATACTCAAGTAACGAGTACAATTGTGAGTAACTCCTTACAATGTCTGATTAAAAGAAAAATAATGGTACAGTGGTACAGCGACATACGATCGCTTCGACACACCATCTTTTCGACATCCGACGTAAAATTTGACTCGCCATTTGTTTCTACATCCGCCGACATGGTCGAAATACGGCAACATGACAGCGCCGCAGACAGACGCACGGCGGATTTTCTTGTGAGAGAAATCAGCACAGGTTCCAAGAAGGTTAGTGCAGGTGGTGAAACAAGGAAAAGGTGACGCTTACCATTAAAATGAAGATGGAAATGATAGAAAAATATGAGCGTGGGGTACGCATCTGTGAACTGGCTCAACAGTACGGCCGTAGAACAACTCTAGTGTAGCCCAAAGTAGCGGAGTAAGAGTCTACTCAAGTAAAAGTAAAAAGTATTGCGTGGTAACGCTACCCTAAGAAGTACATTTTTCTCAAAAAAATTACTCAAGTAAATGTAACGACTACCCACCTCTGTATACAAGGCATTCAAAAGTTGATTTTTGCTTATCTCTTTTAATGCAAGCGTCACTTTCCCCTCAACTTAGCTGTCCACGAGGAGGGGTTCATCCTCTTCAGTCTGAGCTCGTTTGTCTACATGGTGATAACGTGTCATTTGTGGAAGGTCATCAAGAGGTACTCGGTGAATCCAGTAGTAAGTGACCCCTCATTGTTTTAAAACACACCTTAGTACCTTGACTGTAACAATACAGTGCCTTGCAAAAGTATTCGGCCCCCTTGAATCTTGCAACCTTTCGCCACATTTCAGACTTCAAACATAAAGATATGAAATTTTATTTTTTTGTCAAGAATCAACAACAAGTGGGACACAATCGTGAAGTGGAACAACATTTATTGGATAATTTAAACTTTACGGAACGCAACTTTTAATTCCCAATTTGGAACGATTCCTTATTTCAAAGGACAAGCCTATTTAAAATTAGTGTAGAAGTAAGCAAAGTAAGCCAAGCTACAGTGGGGCAAATAAATATTTAGTCAACCACTAATTGTGCAAGTTCTCCCACTTGAAAATATTAGAGAGGCCGGTAATTGTCAACATGGGTAAACCTCAACTATGAGAGACAGAATGTGGGAAACCCCCCCCCCAGAAATTTACATTGTTTGATTTTAAAGAATGTATATGCAAATCATGGTGGAAAATGGGTACACCAAGCGTTTTCCCTATTGCAGATTCAGTCTTCCCGGCCTGATGCAGGTCTACAATTTTGTCTCTGGTGTCCTTCGACAGCTCATTGGTTTTGGGCATAGTGGAGTTTGCGTGTGACTGACTGAGATTGTGGACAGGTGTCTTTAATACCGATAATTAGTTAAAACAGGTGACCTCTTCGACAGCCAGAAATCTTGCTTGTTTGTAGGTGACCAAATACTTATTTTCTACTCTCATTTGGGAATAAATTCTTTTAAAAAATCAAAAATGTGATTTTCTGTTGTTTTTTTTCCCCACATTCTGTCTCTCGTGGTTGAGGTTTACCCATGTTGACAATTACAGGCCTCTCTAATCTTTTCAAGTAGGAGAACTTGCACAATTGGTGGTTGACTAAATACTTATTTGCCCCACTGTAAGTGGATAAGTGTGTGTTGCTGCTGGTGCACAGAGAGTGAGGCTAATAGAGGGACAGGATGCTGTGGTCAATTATTATTATTTGGTTCACAGAGAGGGAGGCTAATAGAGGGACAGGATGCTGTGGTCAATTATTATTATTTATAATTTCATTAAAGTTGTACTGTCTGGCCTTTGAGAGCAAAACTCTGGGCAGGTATTATACATGTTTTGATTTCGCGAATTTAGCACTATTTTGGCATTTGAGAGTCAAAGGTGGCACAAAAAATCGTATCGGTGCAACACTATTTGTAAGTCAAGACACTGTGTAGTTTGTTTACAATTGTTATTTTTTGGACTGTTTTTTTTTTCCCCTAGGATGCCAAATCCCATGTCTGGAAAGTACGTCTGTTCCTCCTCAACTTGTGCTTCAGTGCTTTTGCCGGATTATTTTATGTCCAACATAACTTGTATTGTGAAGCGGGGAGTAAGTATGGCATTAGTTTGACACAAGTCAATTCCAAGGAAATCTTGTGTATGGTAGTTTTCAGGGTTGTAACTAGAGGTGAGAACCTTTGGGTACCTCCCAATGTGATTATCTCACAATATGGTGATACAACGATTATTGATGCATGGGTCAGGAAATCAATCTACAATATTTTACAATATTCTCTATTCAAGACAAAAATTAATTAATTCTAAATGGGAGAAAAAAAAAACACAATGTTTACTTTTTGCGCTGTCGCAGACAATCTGTCCAAACATTCGTCTTTCTCAAAGACTGAGAATATTTCAGTGCAACATTTCTGTTGGTAAATACAGCAATACTATATTATTGCAACATTTTTGTAAACAAATGAGTGCCTTTTTTAACTCATTGTTAGCCATTGACAACAATAGACGTCCAATTCATTTAAACTGGGAAACGAGGCTTTGAATGCTAATGTTGGACACCGTCAATTAAACAGACATTATTCCAGTGGAAATTTTTGGTCTAGTGGAAAACCTTGGGAACATTTTGCTAAGATAAATAAGTGACATCTTTTTAAAATGACATACTAGTCCTTCTTAAAAAATTAGCATATTGTGATAAAATTCATTATTTTCTGTAATGTACTGATAAACATTAGACTTTCATATATTTTAGATTCATTACACACAGCTGAAGTAGTTCAAGCCTTTTATCGTTTTAATATTGATGATTTTGGCAAAAAAGTAAAAAAACCAAAAATCTCTATCTCAAAAAATTAGCATATCATCAAAAGGTACTCTATAGAAGCTACTGACCTAATCATCAGGATCAACGAATTAACTCAAAACACCTGTGAAAGATTCCTGAGGCTTTTAAAAACTCCCAGCCTGGTTCATTAATCAAAATCGCAATCATAGGCAAGACTGCGGACCTGACTGTTGTCCAGAAGGCCATCAGTAGCCACGTTTACATGCTGACTTTTATTCATACCGATTCAAATCATTCCGAATGGAAATTTCACATCAGCTGTTTACATGTCACTTCATCTATTCCGATCCAGCGTTTACATGTGTCTGCCTTTATTCCGAAAGGACGTTTGACAACTGCCGTCTGACATGCGCAGATTAATCAAAACAAAGCGTCACGTTGCAAAACATGGAGATCGATCGTCAGATCAGCTGCTGTTTTAACTTTTCGAGTGGAAACAAAACTTCAGAATGATACGCCGTTCATTTAAAAAGTTGTGTGGGTGCGCTGTGCGTGTGCTTGGAAGCCATGTTGCAAGTGACGTTACTTACGTCACCAAGTGACGTCACCACGTCAGTATGGAGCATGTGCAGAAAGAACGCAACCAGACACCATTCCGCTTCCCTGTTTACATGATATAATTTTACTTCTAATCGGTTTGGGAAAAGGAATATTCCACCCCTGTGAATCGGAATGAAATTCCATTCGGTTTGGGCCTGTTGATTCCGAATGAGGTGTTTATATGGAACACATTTATTCGGTTTGAACAAATATTCCGATTGTAATTGGAATATTTGGCTCCATGTAAACATGGCAATTGACACCCTCAAGCAAGAGGCTTAGATACAGAAAGAAATTTCTGAGCGAATAGGCTGTTCCCAGAGAGCTGTATCAAGGCACCTCAGTGGGAAGTCTGTGGGAAGGAAAAAGTGTGGCTGGAAACGCTGCACAACCAGAAGAGGTGACCGCACCCTGAGAAAGATTGTGGAGAAGGGCCAATTCCAGACTTTGGGGGACCTGCAGAAACAGTGGACTGAGTCTGGAGTAGAAAAATCCAGAGCCACCGCGCACAGGCGTGTGCTGGAAATGGGCTACAGGTGCCGCATTCCCCAGGTCAAGCCACTTTTGAACCTGAAACAGCGGCAGAAGCGCCTGACCTGGGCTACAGAGAAGCAGCACTGGACTGTTGCCTAAATTTTACATGTCATTCGGAAATCAAGGTGCCAGAGTTTGGAGGAAGACTGAGGAGAAGGAAATGCCAAAATGCCTGAAGTCCAGTGGTAAGTACCCATAGTCAGTGATGGTCTGGGGTGCCATGTCAGCTGCTGGTGTTGGTCGACTGTGTTTTATCAACGGCAGGGTCAATGCAGCTAGCTGTCAGATTTTGAAGCACTTCATGCTTCCATCTGCTGAAAAGCTTTATGGAGATGAAGATTTTATTTTTCAGCGCGACCTGTCACCTGCTCACAGTGCCAAAACCACTGGTAAATGGTTTACTGACCATGGCATTACTGTGCTCAATTGGCCTGCCAACTCTCCCGACCTGAACCCCATAGTGAATCTGTGGGATATTGTGAAGAGGAAGTTGAGAGACACCAGACCCAACACTTTGGATGAACTTAAGGCTGCTATCGAAGCACCCTGGGCCTCCATAACACCTCAGCAGTGCCACAGGCTGATTGCCTCCATGCCACGCCGCACTGAAGCAGTCATTTCTGCAAAAGGATTCCCGACCAAGTATTGAGTGCATAGCTGATATAATTAATTGAGGTTGACTTTTTTTGTATTAAAAAACACTTTTTTGTATTGGTCGGTTGAAATATGCTCATTTTTGAAATAGGGATTTTTGGTTTTTCTTGACTTTTTTGCCAAAATCATCAATATTAAAACAATAAAATTCTTGAACTACTTCACTTGTGTTTAATGAATCTAAAATATATGAAAGTCTAATGTTTATCAGTTCATTACAGAAAATAATGAACTTTCTCACACTATGCTAATTTTTTGAGAAGGACTAATATATATTCTTGAAGCATATCAATAACCTATTGGGATACAAAGTTTCGTGATGTATCATCATATCAATATTTGGGCTGCAGCTATCGATTATTTTAGTAGTCGAATAATCGATGAACTAGTTAGTTCGAATAATTGAGTAATCGGATAAGGAACATGAAAAATTAAAATACCTGAGCTGAGCCTCAAACGGTATTTAAAAAAAAAAAAAAAAAAAAGAGGATCTATGTACAACAAAAGAACAGTTGACTAACACACATAGCAAAAGTCCGCTAGCTTAAATGCTATAAAATGCTGTTGTTTTTTTTACAATGCTCTTAACAAATTGTTCACACACATATTCCCAAAAAACGGCTAAATATGCCTATAAACTAAATTATGAATGCATAAAAAACATTATCTCAAACTAAAACTTAGCTTACGTTGGTCTTAACAGGGAGCAGTTGGATTCAGCCATGTGAAATGAGGCAGACCAGAAGGCAGTATAGACCCTACCCACGCACCACGTGTTCGCTGTAGGGTTCCGCCCACTTGGCCGTCATTTTGACTCTGTATTTGCATTGGTTTCAATTGATGGCGCAATTTAAAATGCATTTCATGGAAGACCCGGTGCTTTCTGATGCCGCAAACTCACTGGATCTGTTGCATAAAAGGCGTTATGAGGAAAAGCTTCGTTCTATACAGTCGCCAGATCCATATTTGATGCCCAAATCGATGTTTTTCGACCCACCGTCTTCGCCCTGTCTGCCTGACATCTGCTACGCTGATATTTAAAATGATCTTGTCCACACAAAATCAGCCTATTCTCACGAAAAACTTCAAGAGCTTGGACGCTTACAAATACTTCGTTGCTGGTTGGGTGAAACAGGTCCTCGTTTGGCAGGAATCTATCTTGTGCTTGGAAAGGTGAGTTACGAAATTTTCAATTCGAATTCTTTTGTTATTGCTAACATCCACTGTCAAGTCTAATGTATTTCATGTCGTTTGTCAATGGAGTTAAGGCTTTTAATGTTTATATGGTTTAGCGATAGCACGCTGTCAATGGAGTTAAGGCTTTTAATGTTTATATGGTTTAGCGATAGCACGCACTACATACATACGTGTATGTTGTCGGCGATTAGCCTAGCAATGATCTTAATTGTGGTTATTTGTCAGCCCCGTAGACGAGGCCAGTTTCCCTCACTTGGTACCAGCTAAATATTATTCAAAAAATAACGATGGTGGAAGAAAGGGAAGTCACAAACATCTTGAATTTGAAACTATGTCGTACTACGTCGTATGTTGTCGGCGATTAGCCTAGCAATGATCTTAATTGTGGTTGTCAGGCCAAAACCCTCTAAATATATATTAAATGCATCTTACCGGATATAAAATGACTACTACATAGTCTGTGGTGATTTTTTGGTGTCCAATTTTCACGTCGAATTGCAGCCGTCCATTTCGCTCTTCTATTTGGATCCCTCGGAATACGGTAAAATTTCACGTCTCTCCTTCCATCTTCTCTGTTAGTGCAACCAACAGCCACACACGCCTTCACCATTTTGTTTAATCGCCGTTAAGTAGCAGAAAAACGCCGTTAATAGGAGGAATGTATGTAGCCTCAATGGGGAAAAACGATGTGTTGCCGGCCAACATGGTGCGGGGGCGTGGTTTAGGGCTGTGTGTGACGTCACGTGGGTAGGGTCTATATCCACCCTAATCAATAAAACTAAATGCAAACACTTTCAAAATAAACCATTACAACATCACTTTAATTGAACGAATACTCGAAGCAGTAAAATTTGAATATTTTTTTCTAATAGAATACTCGAGTTAATTGATTAATCGTTGCAGCACTAATCAATATATTGGAACAACTTTAGTTGTAACTGTACCCCAAATATCAATGGTTGGTATGAACCTGGATGTTTCGGTCACAGTTTGGTTCACAAACTTATTGGCTGCCATTGACGACGATAGACGTGCATTCCATTTTGACTGGGAGTTGCCAGCCAACCCACTTTAAAATGGAATGGACGCCTATCACCGCTGGCACTGAAACGTGCATATTAACTTCTAGTGAAATGGACCTCTGTTGCCGTCACTGTCAGCCATATATATATATAAATATATATTGTTTTGCTTATCGGTGAAGCAGGGCTTTGTTGGTCTGATTTACATAAAAAGTAAATATGAAAAAAAAACTAACAAATCAAAAATAGCATAACAAAAATAGACAACACATACCTGAGGTCTAATTTCTATAGGATTACTGTAAAAAAAAAAATAAAAAAAGGCAAACTCATGGTAAAATACTGGCACATTTGTTTGGCAGCTATAGTTAGAAGATTTTTTTATGGTAAAAAAAAAAATGGGGAAATTAAACTTATTAGCTAAAGCGCAACCAACTAAAAAGTATGGATACTGTTTTTTTTTTTTTTAAATATTACAAGATAATTACAATATTAATCTTCTTTCAATATTTTAAATTTTAAAAAAGGACTGAATTTATACTGACACACATTAGTGTTTTCCTTTTTACGTTTTGCCCATTTTTTCATAGCAAAATTCTAAATCCGGCCCTTCAGAAAATCTGATGAAAATATATTTCACCTTATTTGGAAATATCTATTATGATTAATAAATGACCCTCTCTCCCAACAGGTTACACATTGTTTGCCCTGTTTGAGTACCTCATTGTCTTCTCCATCATGGGCTTCCACTTCACAGCAGTGTGGGACTTCCGGAGCCGTGACTTAATCATTGCCTGCCTGTAAAAGGACTTCTGACTATAGAACTCTACAAAGAACGCAGTGAAACCGACGCAGTCCTCAAAACCACCAAAGACCTGGTTTCATATGAAAACCACCACTGATGCCTTTTTGGATATACTGTAGTGTATATGCACAGAGGTTACATGATAAGTGCCGATATGCCAAGTTGCTGATGTTCCTCCAGTCTAGATGCACAAAGTTTATAGGAAAGCGCCGACATGTCTAGGCTAATGGTTCTTAACCTGGGTTCGACCGAACCCCAGGGGTTCGGTGAAAAAGTGTCAGGGGTTCGGCAAGTAAGACGTAGGGACCCGTTTTATTACATTGACTAAATCTATACAAACTCACATTTTAGGCCAGGTTTTGGACAGGTTTGTCCGCAATTTACATTTATTCCATTCGTGTTAAACGTACGGCCCACATAGTGAAACACATCTTTTTATTTTGACACTCGAGCTGCAAAACTGGAGATTTGTAAGTTTTTTTCATGATTGAGTGCATTACTATACTTCACTTTTGTGTCCGCAGTCAAATATGTTCATTCGCCCCTCTCAGTCAATGGCTGCTAATAAAGTAACAAGGAAGTGACCCAAACATCCACAAAAACCAACAGGAAATGACCCAAAATAATCTGGAAATCCCCCAAAATGTACAGGAATTGATCCATAAGTATTCCAAAATAACAAAGAAGTGACCTAAAATGAAGTATTTGACTTCCACTGAAAACAATAGACGTCCAATTCACTTAAACAGGAAAGATTGACAGTGAATCCTTATATTCTAGTCCAGGGTTCACTAAATCCGGACCTCGGTGGCACTTTTCCTGTAGTGTTTTCCATGTCTCCCTCCTCCAACACACCTGAATCAAAATAATCAGGATCATTATCAGGCTTCTGGAGAGGTTGCTGATGACATATTCATTTGATTCAGGTGTGTTAGGGGAGAGAGACGTGGAAAACACGACAGGAAAAGTGGCACCGAGTTTCAGACTTAGTGAACCCTGCTCTAGTCCCACAGATGACACTAGACATCCAATCCATTTTGACTGGGACTGGCGACTCATTCGCATAGTGGATATCTAGTGCTGGCAATGATAGCCAGTGAGTTAACTTGATTGGTCCAGAGTACACTGGTCCAGCCTACATGAACTCTAATGCCTAAATGTGGCATGCTAAACAAAATGAGTTTGACACCCTTGCTTGATTTCATTTCTTTCAATTGCTAGTCCTCCATTTGATTCGCCTATAGCAGAAACTGGTTTGCTCAGTGGAAAGTTGACTCTCACATGATATGAAGATGTATAACAGATCTTTGGGCCATGTGGACTCAAACTTTGATCTGTTTCAAAAAACATGCTACCAAATGTGAAGAAATTTGAACTGGAATTTGCTGAGATATTAGCTTGCTAGCTTAGATATAGCAGTACTGAATTTGAAATCAAATTCCAAAGTGTTCAGTGGATGCACACGTGAAACTTCTGGGGTTTGGTACCTTCAGCAACGTTAAGAACTACTGGCCTAGGCTGATGTTCAACGTCAACAGTGATCACGTGAAAGCTAAAGATCAACAATGTTGTCATTAATGATTATTTATACGACAGTGTTATGAGTTTAGTTTTTTTTTTTTTTTTTTTTTTTTTTTTTAAATTAAAGTATATTTTTGTTGTTTGTTATAAAAACAAAATTGTTTGATTTTAAAGTAGATTTGCTTAGGGGTTGAAAGGGGAAAATTGTTTCAACGGTTGCAAAAAAATATGAATAAATGTGGTCATTAACCCCTGGCTGCCAGTTCAAATATATTGGACGTCTCTCACTGTCAATGGCAGCCAGTGAGGATTTCTTAAATTAGATTTTAAAACATGATAAAATAGCTTCGTTTACAGGTAATATTCCTACAAATCTGTTTGAATTGTGTACAAAGGAGGACAGCGCATACTAGCACAGTACATTGTCATTTGACTGGAAAGATACATTTAAGTGATATGAATTAGTAATTTGGACAAAAAGCCCGAAACTTCCTTGATTGCCGAAACGACTTTCCATGCTCATCCACAAGATGGCCACAGTCAACTATACCCGCAACCAGAGATATATAAGAGTCAATGGAGAACGTTGTGTTTTGCGGCCATTTTGAGTCGGGGCAGTTCATTAAATATTAAATTGCAGTCAACGGAGCGGGCACTTGGCTCTATTTTTAACCAATTTTCAAGAGATTACAATGGTCTTTCATCAACGTCAGCGATGCATTATATTCAATTCGCGTAATTTATTGAACAACACGCAGTATAGCCATTGTTACTGTGTGTGTGTTTTTTTTAAATTATTATCAATATTTAAAAACAACCAGCTGGTAAATACGTCAAAATTTCATGGAGTATTTTAGTAAGAAAAAAATTAACTTACGTCGGCTACATTGAGCCTGCTTTAGACGTTTTGCGACGCAAGATGGCCGGCTTTTTCTCACGCCGTCAACTTGACTTAAAACATCATTTACCCTTTCATATGGGAGACCTATGCTTTCAATAACTCCCGCCGCTTCCAGACTGTAGTGGGCGAGCGTCGTCACTTCACAGTCATAACGAAACATTAATAACCGTAGAAGAAGACCCACTGTCCGCCAGTGCTTTCCTGTCTTCCACTCTGCGGCTCTTTTCGCTTCTGCAAGTGGGTGGGCGCGCATTCGCTACGACCAAGAAAAGACCCAGACAAATACTCGCCAGTAAGAGGACCGAGTCCTCTTTCCTTGAAGCGTTTTTAAAAATAATTTCCAAAGCGATGGTAACCTACGAATAAGACCAACTTGAACGCAGCTTCTTTATCCATGACACGTAAGTTTTGTCCACCGTTGACAAGGCTCTTCATTGTTGATTTGCTGAAATATTGTAGCTAGTTCATTACAGCCTCACTCGCACCAAATGTTAATAGTGCCACCGGACGTCAAACCGCGGGCTCAGTAATAGTTGAAAGTACGAAATTACGGTGAGGAAAGTGGGGTTTCAAGCATGAAAATGTCACGTTTGAGTTGATCTCCACATTGTCACGCAAGCTAGCTTCGACTCGGTACCCGCGGTAAAGTTAAACGGTGGCATCTATGTTATGTGTGTGTATAATGTCATCCGCAGATTCGATTTTTTTGATTGGGTAACCAAATCAGTATAGTCACTTCGTGTACATTTAAGTACTGCAAATATTTAGTTTATAATTGTAGTCATTATTGGGAAAATTACTGCAGCATTCTTAAATATGATAATCAAGGGAGTCATTCCAATACTTGAACTGCAAGTGATTAATTAAAATAGAGTTCCCCATTCTGACTTTAATACATAGGCGGAGTTTGACTTTTGGGGCAGGGGGGGCACAACATGTTGATGACCCTGAAACGCAATAAAATTAACTTACAAGAATATTTATAATAATACGTTTACAATGAGAGTTTTTTTGTTTCACATCCAAGATCGTCATCCATTGATTATGGTACGCCCGTCGGTGACGTGCCAATGTAGTTACCCCAGTCAAAAATTGTATCCCCTCGGCGAAGCCATATGGAGGTAGATTTCTGTCTTTATTATTCAATCAAAAAAAAGTTGCTTCAATCAAAGTATACATTTTTAACTGAAAAAATGTTGCTTCAATCAAAAAAAAAATTTTGTTTGAATGCAAAAATAAAATTGAAACTAAAAAATGCATGTGAAAGCCATTTTTCTTTTATTGATTTTTTTAAAAAAAAATTATTTTATTTTTATTTAAGCAACGTTTTTGATTGATGTAATGTTGATTTGTGTTTGGGCCACATTTTGGCTAGGACATTTTTGTGTTTAATATTCAATCAAAAAATAAGTTGCTTCAAAAATATATAGATTTGTAAAAAAAATCACTTCAATCAAAAAAGGAAAAAATTAAATCTTTTTTTTTTTTCAAATTCATGAATGCGAAAAAATGTTTGAGATTAAAAATGTTGCATTGAACACTTGATTTCACAATCCTTTTTGTGTTTGGGCCATATTATGATTAGGACATATGTGTCTAAATAATTCAATTCCAAAAAAAGTTGCTTCAATCAAAAAAAAAAAATCCTTTTTTTCTTTTTTTTTCTTTTATAATATATATATGTATACATTTTAAAATTATATGCAAAGCAAATGACCATCTAAGGTGCTGGAAAAATAATTTTGACCCATTATAAAAATATATTTTTTTGTTCATTTCATTCATTTTTGTTGCAGTGTTATTGCTTTACAACTTTCTAGTTTCACATGTGCGTTCACCAAACCCTTCAAAAATTAATAAAAATGCAATGTTTTTTTTTTCAATTCAAAACCGACATAGCTGAGCAGCAGCAAGCTAATATTTAAGTGAATTCCCGTTCAAATTCCTGTCAATTTACTGTGGTTCACTAGGTGTTCACTAGGTCCCCCATGTGGTTCTGGGATTTTTGTGCACCGTTCTTATTATCATTTTCACGCCACGGGGTGAGATCTTGCATGGAGCCCCAGATCGTGGGAAATTATCAGTGGTCTTGTATGTGTTCCATTTTCTAATAATTGCTCCCACAGTTGATTTCTTTACATCGAGTGTTTTACCTATTGCAGATTGAGTCTTTCCAGCCTGGTGCAGGTCTACAATTTTGTCTCTGGTGTCCTTCGACAGCTCTTTGGTCTTGGCCATAGTGGAGTTTTGAGTGTGACTGACTGAAGTTGTGGATAGGTGTCTTTTTTACCGTTAATGAGTTAAAACAGGTGCCATTAATACAGGTAACGAGTGGAGCCTCGTTATACCTCGTTAGAAGAAGTTAGACCTCTTAGACAGCCAGAAATCTTGCTTGTTTGTAGGTGACCAAATACTTATTTTCCACTCTAATTTGGAAGTAAATTCTTTAAAAATCACATGATGTGATTTTCTGTTTTTTTTCCACATTTAGTCTCTCATGATTGAGGTTTACCCAAGTTGACAGGGCCTCTCCAATCTTTTCAAGTAGGTGAACTTGCACAATTGGTGGTTGACTAAATACGTATTTGCCCCACTGTACTTCCACATACCAAGTGCTAGTCAACCTTCCACTGAGCAAACCAGTTTTTACTCCCATTAGATAGAGGATTAGCAGTTGAAAGAAATGGAATAAAGCATGTAAATTAGAGGAAAACCAGTCCAAAATGACTTAGACTTTGGTCAGTGTATGAAAATTGGGCCCTCTGTGTCTTGTCTTTTGCCGAACCCCTCAGACTCACTCACCTGGGGTTCGATCGAACCCAGGTTAAGAACCACTGCTCTATAGTGTCACTCTTCACTTCATCACTCCTGCGTATCATATGTTACAATGGCAAAAAATGCTATTCTATTCAATTCTTTCCATCTGACACTGACAGTAGTGCAGTGCAGTGCTGCTGTTGCATACAACTCTTGCTGTTTAGCCTAAAAATTGCTATTAAACACGAAGTTTTTACTCAAATGTAACCATTTAACATCACCATTTGTCTAAAAAACCATTTGTTTTTTTCAAGGCTTGGTACTAGCTTAAGGTAGAACACCTCTTGGCTTTTGTGTATTTATTTTAATAGATAATCTGTGGTATGTTAATGAGCACTTAGAAGAAGAAATACAGGTTTCTGTGAAACATTAAGCGTAAGTATAGCAAAGAAAGCAACTTTGTAAAGTGGAGCAAAAATAGACTTTTTATTTTTCTTATTTTGTCCCCAGCTTAAAATATTAGATCTCTGAGACAATGTTCCAATTGTGTATATTGCTTGCCAGGTTGAAAAAGCGCTTTTTCTCTCGTGTTTGCAGCACTGGAGCACTGGACAGAATGGTAACCCTGTGGATATTTTTCTTGTGTCTTATTGGAGGAAGTTGGACTGAAAGATCCAGTTCGTCTCCTACCGACACTGCTGATAATGGTATATCAGGTGAGCAAGGATGCAAAGGGGTGGATAACTTTTAGTAAGCTTTCCAAAAATATCCATTAAACTCGCATGGGTGTTAACTGGTGGACGTGTCCGAGTCGCACAGCTAGACTCAAACTCTGCATGCGTCTTTGTGAAGGCTCTATATGTAGCCCAGGCTGAGAATAGTCCTGCCTGGCTCGCATTCTCCAGCGAGCGTCAAAACGCTTAGTCAGACAGGAAGCAATTGACCTAATGGCCGCTGGGGCTGTTTATCATCGCGAGAGTTGCACCAACCCATGAATTACTTAACACAGACGACACAATGCACACCTGCAGGATGTAATCCAAGCAGTATGGGTATAAACATTTCATCATCACGCAACTTTCAGATTACCAATGGGTACCAAGAGATGAAGCTTTTCATGAGTAAACAAACCTGTTACTACCCTGACTTCTGCAAAGCCTTTGAGAAAACAGTTTCAAATTGCTGGAAAAATGTGTTTAGCCTTCTTCTATAATGTTGTAGTTTTGTGAAATGTATTCATGGAGGTTTTCATCAGTCTGCCACCGTAGAACGTGTCAAATTCAAGGCCCGCGGGCCACATCTGACCTCGCACAAAATTTAAAGATGCACGATAATATCGGTTACCGATAATTATCGGCCGATAATGGCAATTATGATGTCACGCAGATAATCCAGATTTAAAAAAAAAAAAAAAAATCAACCGATAATGCAATCCGATAATTATATACTTGATTTAGCCTCCATTTTTCACCTAATGTAAATCATGAAAAAAATGCTCTCAAATAATGTTTTTTAGGGCTGCAGCTATCGAATATTGACTGAAAATTCTATCGATTAATCGAGTAATTGGATAAAACTTTTTTTTTTTTTTTTTCTTAAGGTAAAGAGTAAGGGTGTAACGGTACATGTATTTGTATTGAACCGTTTCGGTTCGGGGTCCTCGGTTCGGAATGGAGGCGTACCGAACGAGTTTCCTACGTAATGTAACCCTTACTTTTTGAGGCTGTGAGTCGATCGGGTTACAGTTTCTTTGTGTAGATTATATTTACTCCGTCTTCTCTACTATAATGAGAACCAACACGGTAGGGCAGTTAAGAAACGTCAACGGCACGACAACGTGGCCGCCGCGAGAACGCAGTGAAACGCGGGCGTTAAAGTCAATCAGGCAATGCACACCAGTCGCAGTGCGGCCGCGTGTTAGACGCGTCCCAGAAGCGGCTCAATGCGACGCATGACAAAGGCACAGTTGATTATTTGACGCGAGACGTGGCTCTCCTGCGTCAATACGACTACCGGTAGCTTGGATAAGGCAGACCGGAAGTCACTCGTGTAAAAATACGGTGGATTCGGTCGATTTTCAAACTAATATGTAATCGTAACCTAATCTTTGAGTCCATCAGATCTCTTGAGTGGTAGAACGGGGCACAGTTGACTTGTCTTTGTTGATTTACTGCTGTCTTCTCTGCTATAATAATAACCAACACGGCTCCGTGTTCAATACAAAATCCTCCTACCACAACAAAACAAGTAGGAACCAATATTCACATCGGAACTAAAGTTATACAACATAAAATATACAATATAAATGAATACTACATCACATTTGTAAAATATAAACACATTAAAATAAATAATAGCCCATTTAAATAAAATAAATTGAAATGAGCAAAAACACCTGTAATTAAATAATAAAAATAATACACACATCCTGCTTGCACAATTAAATTTATTAATTTCTGTGTGGCGCTTTAACTTGAGAAAATCCACCAATAAAGCTTTTGAAAACCGTTCATAAGAAAAAAAATGTTTCATTGAGGCATTGCATTTGTAAAATACATGTTAAAATCTTTGTCATTGGGATTGCTTTTCTCTTTAGCACAGGACTTCTTCTTTCTTCTTTCTTTCAGAAAGAAAGCTGACCAATAAGCGGGGTCTGAAAGGCAAATTGTTGTTGGATTATCTTTAAATACCCGCTATTTTTGAGCAGAATTCTAGCTTTGTATAGGCTAATGTTCCTATTGTTGAAAGCACAAAAGTGTGTAATTAACAACTAGCACATTTATATTTTGCATTTTGTTTTCTTTTCGTACCGTAAATGAACTGAACCTTGACCTCAAAACCGAGGTACGTACCGAACTGAGATTTTTGTGTACCGTTACACCCCTATTAAAGAGCAATTATAAATATAGATGAGAAAACAAGCCATTTCATCTAATATTGAACCATTTTCAGTCAAGCAGTGTCTTTATTTTCGATGTACATTGTTGAAAACGGCCAACAATTGCATCTCAAAGGTGACTTAAAAAAAAAAAAAAGATGAATTCACTGCTTTTACTCAAAAAACTTTTCGATCTTATAAAAAAAAAATATATTTCTTACCTAAAAATGTCATTACGCTTGATAACACACATCACTTAAAAGTTAGTTGTTTTTCCCACGTGTTTCAATTGAATTTCCACTTGTGTCACGCTATAAGTTCTAGTTAAGTTTTAAGTTAGTCTAAACTGTAAGTCCTGATAGGATTTTGAGTTTTTGCAGTGTTCAAAATAAATGCTGTGCTGTATTGGAGCACATTAGGCACCAATGTTACTTTGTGTTTTATCCAGCAATGACTACTGAGCTAAAATTGACAGTTAGCATTATTAAGTTTTTATTTTACACCCTAATCGCTCTACAGCGCTGTTTTCACAGATTAAATAAAGCCTGTACGTAAGCGTTAGCCACGTATCGACAGTGGTCATAATGAGTAGAAACCTCCGCAGGCATAACGTTATGTGAGCGAGTGACAGTAACGTTAATCTTATTGATGAGCGCTGAGAAGTGTACTGCTTTAAGATGGCGGCTGTTTTATTAACGCCGCCGAGTCAGTCATTTCGCATCTAGTTCTACGTACATGTGATATCTATGACACGCATCAGACGGCAGACGCTACCTGCTACCACCGTAGCAACATGCGGGCGTAGTTTTTAGCAACGTCGACGCAGTTTGTAACGGCTGTCGGCTGCAGCAAGGTATTTTTTTTTTTTTTTATTGCTTCTTCCTCTACGCACGTGACATGAGCATGTCCCGCTTTTAAAGTAGTCCGGGCAAAACGCGATGCTTAGAGCTGGCAAAATTAAACGATTCCTCGAGGTGAATAAAATTACTCGGATCAGTTTTTAAACTCGAGTTACTCGAGTTGCTCGAGTATTCGTTTCAGCTCGAGTTTTGAACCATACCTATTCTTGAAGATTTTTCAACATTTCTGACTTTTTTTTTTTTTTAGGATTAAGTATAATAATTTATTGCTTAAAATTAGGCTGTTAAGATTATTTTCACCTAGCTATTTTTCTTCAAGAAATCTGAGTGAAATATACTTGAAGTGCTATCAGATAATTTCACTTATTTCCAATAGATTTACACTGAAAACAAGGGAATTTAACTAGTTAAGCAGGTTGCTCATATTTCGAACAAATGTCATTCTGACAGTAGATGCAGTGAGGAGCAGAAGTATTTGCACCCCTTGTGATTTTGCAAGTTTACCCACTTAGAAAATAGGTAGAAGTCTGAAATTTTAAGCATAGATTAAT
Organism: Corythoichthys intestinalis; assembly: GCF_030265065.1. Lineage (NCBI taxonomy): Eukaryota > Metazoa > Chordata > Actinopteri > Syngnathiformes > Syngnathidae > Corythoichthys > Corythoichthys intestinalis. The sequence continues at coordinate 12,362,542 of NC_080400.1, forward strand.
TTCCACTCATAGAGACATAATAAAATAAACATCCAGCAGTCACATTTTATGATTTTAAAAAATAATAATAATTTAAATAATTTACTGGGGTACGTAAGTATTTGTACACCTGAGAATCAGCAATAATTATGACACTCAAAGAGTTGTCAGTCTGCCTTAAAAAACGTCCACCTTTAACCCATGAGTAACCACCCAAACACCACCCACACTATTGTCACTTAAGGGGTGTGCCATCTTAGGCACCCCACGATTCGATTCGATTACGATTCAGGGTGCTCAGATTTGATTATTGAACGATGATCACGGTATTGACGATGATCACGGTTATCACGTTTATTGCGATTATCGATGCATTGTACATTACTAATTAATAAAGTAGCCCAACAAATTCATGTCCATTATTTATTTAAAATATCCTAATGATTCAACAGGAACCATGGAAACATGCCCATACAACAAAAAAGCTGCCCTTAAGCTGCTTTTTTAATTAATTATTTATTTTTCTTTACAAGAAAGTGCAAAAACATTAACCATTTTGAGGGAATACTTATTTCTCTCAACAATACAATAAAAGTTACACTGGTGGAATGAATTCCACATTTTCTGGAAACTGTGTCTTTAGAAATAAGACTTCTTTCAACCAATTTACTTTGTTTTCACACATTTCTGTACAATTTTGCATGTTTGTAGTGTTACCGCTGTACGTAATCATTGTTTTACACGTTGTGCATATGAAATACACGTTGGCTAATTAGCTTTGCACTTGGGGCTAACTATTAACATCTCAAAAACAACAATAAAGGCTAAACGATAGAAGAGGGTTCGTGTACTCACCTCTTGTGCGTGACCGCCGGGTTGCGCTTCTGTCCTGCCTATCTCATACACCTGTCCTGCCTGTCTCATACACAAATTTATTTTCCAGTCTTTTAAAATCTTTCAGTAACCAGCGGGATCCATCATGACGTGCGTTCGCCCGTAACGGTGCCCGGGCGGCAGACGTGTCTTGAATTTCGTTCTGCTACGAGCGGCTGCCATAAAGTTATGAGGGAAAATCATCGCGATGAATCGCGATGCATGTAATAATCGATTTTTTTTTTTTTTTGAGGAACTCCTCTACTGTGCACCCCACAGTCAGTCATAATCCAACTGCTACCATGGGCAAGATCAGAGAGCTTTCGAAAGACACCAGAGGAAAAAATTGTTGCGCTCAACAAAACTGGAAAAGGCTATCGGACAATGGCGTACCGCAAGCAACACTTCACTTCCGCTCATTAATATTCATGACGTTAGCTACTATTGCTAAGGGGGGACATGCTCTTGTTTGTCCCCAATAGGAAATCATTGGAAATAGTGGAGTACAACCTATCAATTCTGTCTGAAAATGATGTCTCTGGTGCCAAATTCACTGGTAAAGATGTGGAAGAACATACAAATGTTCAGTTAAAGAGATGGCTTGAGTGTCGAGGGCTGAAAATGAAACGAGCTGACCTAAGCTTAGCCTTAGCTTTTTTATCGACACCTTTTTCTTATGCCCCTGACAATGGCATTCTCCTGTTTCAACAATCTATCCTTTACCACCATATGCCCTGTCTTTCTTATATGTTGTATCCTCTAGTTGTCTTACGTCTCTGACCGTTTTGGGGGGCAATTTATAAAGGTGCACATCGGCACTGCCCTCACGATTCGATTCGTTTACGATTCGGAGGGCCACGATTCGATTCGATTCAGAGGGTCACGATTCGATTCGTTTCGATTCGGCAATGCATCGTGATGCCTTACAGCCTGGGATGCATTAAAATTCTAAAGCAAAGCATATTTTTCGTGAATCACGAGGCAACACAAGCGGTCAGACATTAAACAACTTTTTATTGGCTCTTGTGTCACTCCTGGTTGAAGTCAAATGAAAATACTTTCAGATATACTGTATATATTAAAAAAACAGATCACAGCATTTAATTGGTGCTTTGAATGAGACCAGGTCTTTCTTTTTTTTTTTACCCACAGTCGCGGCCTTTCACACAGTGCAACATCTGAACTCCTGTGCAAAATCACTAATAACAGTCACTATATTATAGTTACAACGACCCATCGATAAAAATATTCAAGTAAATATTAAAGAAAGCGACAAAGAAAATATTGTAGTGCAGCAGCATCTTCATCGCAATATCAATCCAGGCATCAGTTCATACAACATCCAACTAAATTGCAATGTAGAACAAAAGTAAAATGTAGACCTAGGACACTATATATGTGCAATCAACTTAGAAATGCAATCAGTAACTACCCCATAACAATAAAAAATAATTAGGGCTGTCAAAATTATCGCGTTAACGGGCGTTAATTAATTTTTTAAATTAATCACGTTAAAATATTTGACGCAATTAACGCACTAGGCCCGCTCAGACAGATTTAAATGTCAGTACAGTGAAAGGCCAACTTGTTAATTGTGTTTTATGGAGTTTTTCCGCCCTCTGCTGGCGCTTGGGTGTGACTTGCATATGTTATGTGGCGTAATGTCGTCCTCTGCTGGCGATTAAGTGCAGCTGATTATTTGGGTTTCGGCGCGCTTTTCTGACGTGATTATATGTCGACGCGAACTCACACTAATAGACAGTGCTATTCAGACCAGCTAATGTCCGCATCCACTATTCAGTGGCAGTTCTCATAGCCCCATCACACTGTTTGTGTCTAATACATGCATCGCTTGTGAGTTATATTCCTCCTTTGTTTATATTCATGAGCATTAGATAGTTATTGATGATGTGTATTTGAATTTGTTCACATATATGGTGAAATGCAGTTACATTGTTAGATGCTTGTGAGCTAATTGGCTAGTGCTACTGCTCAAATGGACACGTGTGTGTACATTTTATGTTATTTTGTGATTTATGCAAGTTATTGACACATTGCCTTGTTATTTTCAGTTTTACAATAATACAAGAAACGTGCTCCTGTCAAAAAGAGATGACTTCAGTAAAGCCCATGCAACTTTGCCACACCGTCTGATTTCTTTTTGGAACTTATGTTCGCTATCTGTCAATTTGTGTACTCACACACATTGAGGACAGAATAGGGCTACTAGTTTATTTTTGATTGAAAATTTTACAAATTTTATTAAAACGAAAACATTAAGAGGCGTTTTAATATAACATTTCTATAACTTGTACTAATATTCATCTTTTAAGAACTACAAGTCTTTCTATCCATGGATCACTTTAACAGAATGTTAATAATGTTAATGCCATCTTGTTGATTTATTGTTATAATAAACAAATAAAGTCCTTATGTACCGTATGTTGAATGTATATATCCATCTTGTCTTATCTTTTCATTCCAAGAATAATTTAATTTCCAAAAATAATGAATTAAAATGAAGTGCAGCAGCATTTTAGCAGCCATAACAATCTGTTTTAACATGAGGAAATATCAGTTTTTTGCAATCGAGATAGCAGAGAGATAGTAGAGGTTAGATCGGGCCTAAAAAATCCAGCCCGACCCGGCTTGGAGTGATGCGACCCCCCCGCAGCAGCAGCAATTTATTTCCATCGAGTTGGGAGAAAAAAAGTTTTCTTAATTTTTAAATAGTCTACATTTTTTTGTGATCATTATAAAATCATTTACACAACGAAATAACGCTGGGAAAGTTTAACATTAAAAAAAAAAAAACGAGTTTGCAGACACACAGAGGAGAAGATTCAAAAGGATCACATTTGTGTTGCCTTTGTGTGCATAAATAAAAGTGTCTTTCGTAACGAATCGCAAGCGCCACAGCGGAGGAGGAGAAGAAAAAGCGGGCGGCGCCACTTTTTCATGTGAGTGCACAAGCAAATGCACAATACAGAGAGCCTGCTCTCGGTTTTATCCCTTTTTTTTTTGTTTTTTTTTAAATAATTTATTAGTGCGGGGCGACCCGACCCGAACGTGAATGCTTAACATTTTGGGCCCGACCCGTTCGGGTTTCGTGCACAAGATGTAACCTCTAAGAGATAGGACATAACATAACAATGGCTGAAGCGGAGAAAGAGGGAGCGAGAAAGATTATTGATGCACATAAGACATTGAAAGCTGACATCTGGAGACATTTTGGCTTCTACGAGGTTGGTGGGAAACGTGACCAGAGTTATGCAGTGTGTAAAAAATGAAACATGACAATAATAATACAAATGGGGAAACCAAATCTGTTGCATCACCGGAATTGCGCAGGGAAGATTTTCAACGTACTTATATATTTTAAAATGCGCCGAATCTTGTTGCCCACATCGAATCGAATCGTCCATGCCCTGCATCGGGATGCATCGCCTCATCGATTATTGTTGACACCACTAGCAATTTACGTTGCTATTTTTGTGTAACGATCGCAAATGCTACTCATTGACAGCCAACGAACACTTTTAATTTTTTTCATTAATAACAAATCTTAATTCTATGATGCATTTAACCTTCCCCCTTACTAACTAAAGTTGTTTGTTTTTTACAACAGAAAAAGTAACAGTGGCAGTCAGATGCCATTTAAATATTTTTTTTCAGGTCATTCATTGTCAGACAGAAGCAGCATGGCAAAACGCCACACTAAAAAATAAGTAAAAAAATATCATAATGGCTTACCTCATCGTCCTCTGAAGGACTATGCCCCCCAACAAAATGTTAGTTAATATGAAATGTGAATGGCTTCACCTAACTTGCGTTAAACGTCCGCGCAAGTTGATTCGTTCTTCACATTTTTTTCAGTTTTTGGTTTCCAGAAACGTATGAAGAAAACATTCTTCATATGTCGTAATGTCTAGAGTTGTTCATATAAGTTCCATAGTAGCAGTGTTTGATCGTCATGTTCGTTTTTGAAAGATTAACGGAGAAAACTACCAGAAATTTACTAGTAATGGTTTGTATGCGAGGGCATGTCTATAATGTCCCACTTCTGCTTTACGATGCGACATATCGCGATCTAAAAATAGCATTCGTGCGGTACACTATTGGAAAGCAGCTTGGTGAGAATAAATCAACAGTTGCAGCAATCGTTAGAAAATGGAAAAGGATGAAGTTTCAAAGGTTACTGTCAATAGAACACCAGGGTGCAATGGTTTAAAATCATGCATTGCTCAGAAGGTTCCCCTGTAGAAGCCAGTACCAGTACATGTAAAGGCAAGTCTGAAGTTTGCCAGGGACCACATGAATGATGCAGAGGGGTCATGGGAGAAAGTCATGTGGTCAGATGAGACCAATTTTTTTGTGCAAACTTGTTGTCTGTGGAGGAAAAACAAGGATGAGTACAATCTCAGGAACACCATCCCCGCTGTGAAGTGTGGGGGCGGAAACCTCATGCTTTGGGGCTGCAGTTCGGCAAAAGGGACAGGACGACTGTACTGTATATAGCAGAGGATGAATGGTGAAATGCATCGTCAGATTTTGAGCCACAACCTCCTTCCCTCAGTCAGAGACTTGAAGATGAGTCGTGGCTGGATCTTCCAACATGACATTGAGCAGAAGCATACAGCCAAGCTGACCAAGGACTGGCTGCGTAAAAAGCATATCAAGGTTCTGGTGTGGCGTAGCCAGTCTCTAGACCTCAATCTTTGGATGGAGCTGATACTTTGGGTTGCTTACCGACGATTTGTGTGGAGGAATGGGCCAAAATCCTTGTTTCCGTATGTGAAGAACTACAGAGAATGTCTGACTTCTGTAATTGAAAACAAAGGCTTTTGCACTAAATATTAGCACTGATTTTCTCAGGGGTACAAATACTTATCAACCCTAGTAATTTACAAATAGATGGTTGAAAAATCATATAATCTGAGTTCTAGATTTTTAAAGATTATGTCTCTAAGTGGAAATGCATATTTGATTTAAATTTCAGACCTCTACCTATTTTATAAGTGTGTGAATTTTCAAAATCAGAAGAGGTGCAAATACTTCTGCTCCTCACAGTACGTTCATGGAGAGCAAAACACATTTGCAGTTGAGTTTGACACCCCAGCCCAAGATGTACACGGCACCCTATTGTTTTCAAAGATCATGAAATAGTCTGCAGAAAAGGGCGTGCCACCAGGACAAAAACCATTTCAGAAACACCGTGGCCTAGTTTTTTCCTCCCTCATTTTTTTCTATCATTATTTCATCACACAATGCACAATATTGTTCAACGTGAAAGAAAAGGTGTGAAAATACTGTTCAGTATTTCCTTTCATAGTGGCTACAGCTGTTTTTTGTTCTGGTAGGCCCACATATATTAAATGTCTTAATCATCTTTTTTGATAATCATACATAAGGTTAATTAAAAACAAAACAAAAAAACCCCTAATCTTTATTCAATCGTTGCCAGCCCTTCCCATTTCAAATTTATTAAACACATACAGTATTTAATTTTAGGAAAATAATGCGTAACCTAACACACCTGTTCTCACTTTAGGGTTTTCATTCTGTATTTTTTAATTCACTTTTTAATGACAGATGAATAGTAGCTATCTTCTCAGACTTTGGAGTTGGAAATGTATGGCATTTGGCCTAAGCTGCCAATAACTTGCGTAATAGGAGCTCTTAAAAAAGCAGGCTGACTGGTTTGCAAATCTCTTATCTGCGCATCAGAGGTTTGCAAGGCAAATGTTGGGGTGAAAAAAACCAAGTCATACATGAAGTTATTGTTTACACTGTATAGCCAGTTTTTTATATGTTGCTCAGGCATCTAAAATGCTAAATCCTTAAGCATCTAATGGTTTCAAAATGTTGAGGTAATATCTCTTCGGTCTCTCGGCCGACTTGTCAGAACTAAGGGCATGACTAATGTCTGTGAACTTCATACAGTGAATTATATCTACTGTCAAACCTTTGAAGTTGCACATAATGGAGATTAGAGCTGCAGCTATTGATTATTTTAGTAGTCGATTAATCGATGAACTAGTTAGTTTGAAAAATTGAGTAATCGGATAAGGAACATAAAAAAATAAAATACCTCAGCTGAGCCTCAAACTGTATAAATACATGAGGATCAAAGTACAACAAAAAACAATTTGCTAACCTGCATAGCAAAAGTCCGCTAGTTTAAATGCTATAACATGTAAAATGTAAATATATATATTTATTACAATGCTCTCAACAAATGGTTCAAACATATATTCCCCACAAAAAAACGACTAAATATGTATAAACTAAATTACGAATGCATTAAAAAAAACATTACCTCAGACAAAAACTTAGCTTATGTTGTTCTTAACAGGGAGCAGCTGGACTCAGCCATATGAAATGAATTATGGCATATTAACTGTTGACACTAGAGGGCATTGTATCCATCCAAATCAATTAAACTCAATGCAAGCACTTTCAAATCCAACCATTACAACTCCTTTAATTAAACAAATACTCAAAGCAGCAAAATTTAATTCAAATCTTTTTTCTAATCGAATTACTCGAGTTAATCGACTAATCATCGCAGCACTAATGGAGATGCTGATGTATTTGAAACGCTATACAAAATAATTTTAAAAAACTAAGCAAAACGCATAAACATTCTTCCACAGTCAAGTCAAGCCAAGCCTGATGGGACGTTATGTTGATAAGATCACCTCTAATGTCCAGTGAAGACCACCTAGCTAAACATACAACATAAGCTCTTGGTTATAGCACAATTATGTCGTAATTGATAAACAAATTGTATCGTAATGTGTATTAAATGAATGCCTTAAAATGTAAACGGAAAAATAAAAATCTATAGTTATGCTAGCTTAGCGTGCCCTTCAGACAGCCAAACATTGGCGATACATCACAGACAAGGTTTTCTATATTCACTTTATCTGTGAGGAAGGAGGAAGCAGGCGCAAAAGGGGAAGGAGGTGGCGGACTCGATGGAAAGCACTCGATAAGGCCTTGCTGACAGATTGGCCAATTATGCAGTAAAATCGTCATCTGTCTTTCGCGCAAAGGAAGTCATGCCAATATTTCATTTCCCAAGACAACTGATGAACTTTAAACTCTCCTGTTCTTATGTACTGATCAGATTGCGAAGTTTGGTATCCTACAATGTGTGTGAATATTGCGCGTATCTTCTGTCTTTCAGATTTCTGTCGTATCGATGGCCTTCTGTGCCGCGACGAGAACCCTGTTCTCAGTTTTGAGGCCATCCGCAGCATCCACAAGCAGATGGACGATGACAAAAACGGCAATGTGGACGTGGTCGAGACAGACGGGGTAGGAGGCTTCAAACAAAAACGTTTTTGATTAGAAATAGATCAATCACTAGTATAGGCGCCGATATTTGGAAATTTGACGTATATCGGTATCGGCTTTTTTTTTTTAAATCCGACCGGCCGATATGAAAACAATTTAATATTGTGTTATTACGGCTAAGATGCAGCTGCGCCTCTCTCTCATGCCTGCTGCCTCCTGCACTAGTATTCACTAGAGGTGGGAATCTTTGGGCACCTAACGATTCGATTACGATTCAGAGGCAACGATTCGATTATAAATTGATTATTGATGACACCCACAAACCCCCCAAGTTATTAGCTTTCAGTGTTTCGTACATTAGTTACAAAAATTGTACAAAAAGCGTCTTAGGCTTAAATAAACGACTATTTCAGTATCAAGTTAACAGTTCAAAACAGTAAATAAAATATTCAAGTCCCCTTTCTGTATCAGCAGCTTTAAACTACGTTTAATCAATTTAATGTTGTGAATCAACCGTTAAAGTTGTTAAAATTGCTACCATTATTCCATAATTTCCCTTCTGTCTACTTGAGACATGTGAAAGCTTTAAAACTGTTTTAAAGATAGTTTCAAGTTAAGATTTTGCTAAGTTAATTCGCTACAACAGAGCCTTCTAGAGAAGTCTCCTGCTTTAAGATGGTGGCTTTTTACCAACGCCGGCAAGTCTGTCATTTCGTATCCAGTTCTGTATACATATAACCTACCTCTGTTACCTACCGTAACATGATATGGAAGTAGTTTGTAGCGGCTGTCGGCAGCAATCAGGTATTATTGTTTTTTTATCTAGCAGCATGAGTTGAGCCAGAGCCGTGAGTTGAGCATTGTCATTAGCCGGGTAATGACAAGCATGATGCTTACTCCCGGGACGCAATGCGGTCCGTTCCTCATTGCGTCCCGAAGATCGCGCTGACTGCGTTTTAGTTCCGCTTTACTTGACATATTTCAATAATCGGAATTTGGATGTTTGTGAATCGTTCCTGAATCTTGCATGGCCGAATCGTGAATAATCTAAGAATAGGAAATTTCGCACACCTCTAGTATTCACCCTGTTCTCTGATTGGTTAACCCTTTAACACCGAACGTGTCGGCAGCGACGCGTTTACGCATATCATCTTTGAAGCTTCGTCACGCTGTAATTACATCACCCACGTGCTGCTGGTTGGTCTCGTTTGAAAGTGTGGAAGTTGATGTCCAAACCAGTTTTTATTTGAAGTCAATCGGCCAAGAAAAACGGGAGATAATGTCATTTGAGTTTTATTGCACTCATAAATATGCATTAAAACGCTGCATGGACCATGTATCCATCTCCATATTTCCATCATTTCTTGTCCTTTTTCAAAAGCAGCACAAAAGACTACTTATCCCAAGAGTCGTTGTGATGTCAGGAAGGACGAACCGAATGTGATCATTTTTAATAAATTTCCGAGCGAGGCGCCAACTATTGAAAGGAGGCATGCGAAGCAAGCAGCGGCCGGTGTCGTGCCGAAAAATGCACAACACCGGTTGGTTTGAGCGAGCGACTTTGAAACGTGCAGAATGAATCTAAAACTACATTTAGCACAAGCTAATGCATTATTTCATTAACTCAAGGAAGAAGATGAGTCGTATTTGTCGTTGTTTTCCTCTGATGAATCGGCGTCTCGGCGAGTAGAAGTGACAGTAGTGCGCAAACGGCGAAAGAGTAGGCTGTGTGACGTTGTGTGTGACGCAGCTCCGTGACCTGTTCAAGAAGAAGCTTTATTGAGTGCGCAAAAAATAAAAAATAAACTTTATTGGGTCGCATGCCTGAAAAATTTGAATTGAACTACTTGTCAATATTTTTTAAAATACGTTTTTTCAATGTTATATATATTTTTTCTTCACTATAATCTTTTCAATTTTTATGTAGATGTGTGTGCAAGAAGCTTGATTGCATGTACGTATATACTTTTGATAAGGTGATGGGTACAACACCTAACTTCACAAAGAGATATCTTCCTAACCCTTTTTGTGTTAGATGATATATATAAAATTTTTTCTCACTATTTTGCACACTATATAGACTGTTTTGACCATAGTATGTGTAAAGGCCAAAAACGCCTATGACCATACCTGCTGTTTGTGTTGAATTGCCAAACATAAAACAATTCAATCTTATTTTTTTCTATTGAATGTTTATCCTAACAAGTTGAATAAATATTATCAAGCTTCAAAACAGTTGGTCGAGCATGTTTGGTTGTCAATGGGACGTCAACATTACAAATTTTGAAAAAAGATTTTGGGATTTTTTTGTCTTTTTGGGTCCAAAATGTGGATTGTAATTGGTCAGCGAAGAAAACAACAGTTTAGACATGAAGTTCAAGGTGTCCTGAAAAAAGGGACCCAATTTGGCCATTGTAAAATTTTTTTCTTTGAAATATAAAGGCAACATCAAATGCATGCAAATTCGGCCAAAATAGGCTTAGGTGTTAAAGGGTTAAATGGTAATGGTAAATGGAGTTATACTTGTATTGCGCCTTTTCACCTTTTTACGGCTCTCAAATCGCTTCACACTATATCCTCATCTACCTACTGGTGACACAGCATCAGGAGCAAAGCGGGTTGGATTATCTTGCTCAAGGATACTTTGAGGAAATGACCAGGGTAGAGCCGGGCGGTATACCGAAAATGTACCCTTACCGAAATTCTTCACGTTGACCGTGTGGGTAAATTCGGTAATTTAATAAAACAAGAAAATAAAGTCTTTTCATCCCGCTTTGACTCTGTGTTGTTCGGCTATGTTCATTCCCCTTTAAGAAAACAGCATGCTTATGTATGAAGTCACGTGGTTATCAGGAACTCAAACAAACAGAAGCCCGGTAGGCTAATGGTAGCGGCTATCGCTACAAGCAAACGTGATGGAGTCGGGCTTAAGGGAGCTTCACCAAACTTTCACTCAACATTAAGTAGACTATTGGTGGCCTCCAAACGGGCTTTCACCCGCTTTCCTCTGTGGTTCTCACGATTTCAGGACAGGGTGCCTTCTACTGGTAGCCAGGCCACAGAATAACGCTAGCGGCTAATGCAATAAAATGAACGTGATGGAGTTGGATAGCGGCTCTAACCTTGTCAAAACGGCTGATCTTAACCCTTTAAGGTCTGGGCCTATTTTGTCTGATTTTGCATGCCTTTGAAGTTGCCTTTATATTTCAAAGAAAGAATTGTTTACGACGGCTTGGTTTGGTCCCTTTTTTTGTGACACCTTGAACTTCATGTCCAAACTGTTGTTTCCTTCACTGACCAATTATAAATCATAATTTTGGGCCCAAAAAGACCAAAAATTCCAAAATCGTTTTGTCAAAATTTTTAATATTGATGTCCAGTTGACAACCAAACATGCGTAACGAACCGTTTTGAAACTTTGTAATATTTATTCAACATGTTAGGATGAACATTCAACCAAAAACATTTAGAATAAATAGTCTTATATTTGACAATTCAACATAAACAACAGGTATAGCCATAGGCGTTTTTTGCCTTTATACATGCTCTAGTCAAAACAGGTTATATACAGCAGACCGAACAGTGAAAAAATATATACCATCTAACACAAAAAGTGTTAAGAGGCCATCTCTTTATGAGTTTAGGTATTGCGGCCCATCACCTGATGAAAACTATGTGCACACAATCAAGCTTCTTGAACACACATTTATATACACAAATTGAGAAGACTGATTGTGGGGAAAAAAAAATATATATAACATTGGAGAAAAAAAAAGTATTTTCACAAATATTTACAATAAACAAGTTAAATTTTTTTCAGGCATGCCACTCCGAAAAGCAGTTTCGTCCTGGAATTCGACACAGGGCGACATCACACAGCCCACACTTCCATGGGGTGTCGGTCCTCTTTCCACCCTTCCACCCTTCCATTTTCATTTCACTTTACTTTCATTGTCACTATAAATGTACATGAAAAAAAGTCAGTATTTATGAAAATAATAAAGTATAAAATAAAAATATATACAGCAATAAATAATAATGGAAATCTATATGTATGACAATAGAAAGAATACCATAGCTGAATATGTGCTACATCCCTAATCTTCATAAAGAAAGAAGATCACCGCAATTATAAATTCCTGCCTTGGATACACACAGTGCACGTACGACTTTGATCTGATATGCACATCTTATTATTATATACACAAACACGCACTTATATTGCATCAAAATTAACTTTGTCTTGCGATATCAAAAGAAACTTTTTCAGCATTAAAAAAAAAAAAGTGAGTTTGCTTACCTCTGCTCGTCGATGGCGTCACCCACGTGTTCAAATCCGTCACTATCTTCACTCGAGGACTCTTCCGAAGAAGACGATGATGACGAATTTGGAACCATCCTCTTCCTCAAGTTGATCAAAAAGCACAGTTGCTTGCGCTAAATTTAGTTTTCCGTTCATTCTCAAAGTCACACAAAGTCGCTGCTCGATCCAAATGGCCATCGCTCGCCACCTCGCTGCTTCAGAACACTCCTCCCTCTCGTTCGGTGGAACCTCGCACGGCAGTTATATTTATTTAAAAAAACGCATTTTGTGCTTCCACTGTGACTTCGAAAGGGTTCGTTTGATTTGTGTTTTTTTCATGGAGCTTCCGTTTTGAAAAAGGACAAGAAATGATGGAAATATAGACGTAAACAAATGATCCATGCAGCGTTTTAATGTTTTTTTGAGAGGACAATAAAACTATAAAACTTAAATGACAATATCTCACGTTTTAGTTGGTCGATTGACTTCAAATAATGAGAGTAAACCGCAACTTCCGCACTTTAAAACGAGACCAACCAACGGGATGTGGGTGACGTAATTAAAACGTGAGGGCGCTTCAAAGACGACGTGCGCTGAGGACGCGCCGGCGCGTCCTTCGACTCTCAAGGGTTAATGAGTGGATTGGGCACGGACTGCATCTAGCAAGTCGTATGTCGCATTATTTTGTATATCTGTGTGTGTGTGTGTGTGTGTGTGTGTGTGTGATATTTATTTGCTATCTTTTATGAGGGTAAAGCATTCAGCATAAATTATAATGCAACAGTGAAGCCTGTAATATGACCGTTAAATGGCCACAGCTATTTTTCTGTATGTGCTTGCTTCATTCTGTGTCATTACTGCCATGATAAAATCTTAAATGTTCCATTGGCAAAAGAGCAATATAGCTTTAATGTGTGTGTGCGGGGTGCATGTGTGCGTGCATGTATCATAAAAATGCTCGGGGGGGTGGGGGGACTGAAACCTTGAAGTAAACACTTGTGTTGAGTAATTATGTCACAGCAGCCATTAACAATAATTTGTCTGTTTGAAGTATTTTGTTCAAACTGTAAGTCATTTGTGTTACAATGGCATGTTCGCACAGTCATCGTATTGATTTTTATCAGGTTGTACATTGTACAAGTCATACAAGCTGTTATACCTGTATATGTTCAGACTTGAATTCTCATGGTTTACAAGAAATTTTTATATACTTAATGTTTAGACTGCATGTACAATTGTTTGAATGTGTTAAATTGATATCTGGTAAATAAATCAACGAGAAACAGTTCATTTGTATTTTACGCATTGATTCAGATTTTCAAATTATATAACAGTCCGCTTGGCTGAATTTATCGTCATTTATCCTTATCGAAGTAAATCTGCTTAATTCACCCTGATATGTACTTTAGGCTGTATTGCCCAGCCATACACCAGGGTTTTTGTTTTTTTGAAAAAATTACAGTTATTTATTTAACCTTTTATTCAACTTCATAAGAGATGCAAATTCAGGCACTTCTGGAGCTATTTTTTCCATTTGTGTGATTCAATAAACATGCGTTAGGCATTTCAGTAAAGTTGGTGTTTGCATCATTCAATTTTGTTTACGCCAATTTTTACACTTTTAGTGCAAATGAATATCGGTTACAAAAATCTGTTATCAGCCCGACTAACTAATAATAATCAGTATCGGTCCTGAAAACCACGTTTCGGTCGAACTCTAGTTTTTGATTCACTAAACCATGTGTTTTCTGTTTTTTCATAAAAAAATATCTATTAATAATGTCACTTCGCATTCTGTGGAGCTATTTAAATTGGCACTTTCCATGACTTTTTCGCCGGTATTGTTTTTGTCAGTCATTAACATTGTGTACACACGGATGACCCACATTGCTAATAATACACTGCATCATAGAGCAGCTGCTCTAGTTCTTCACCCTCCTGCTATGTTGGATTGGATTGGACGTCTATCGCCGTGAATGGCAGCCAATGAGTTACTTTCTTAATGATGCTACAAGATGATGACTAGTTACTGGAAACCGAATACCCAGCTTTTAAATAAGCTCCACAAGATAATCTTTGGTATTCCCTGAAGACATACAAAAATAATGACAAAAAACTGGAAGATTAGCATAATAAATGCAGAGTTCATCAGACCTACCTCAGTCCAGTCTTGCGTACTCACTCATCTGTAAGGCCTTGGGAGCGACTTCCTCTGTAGTCTCGTGACACTTTGGTTTAAGCCAAAGTAGGTGGGGGTCACATGCTCTCACACGTCTATTCATTCCATATAGCCTTCAATTTACTCGTATCAAGCACTATGTTAACCTGGCATGCCAGATTGATTGTTCCATATATCCACTATAAATATATTCGACATATCAATCTGGGAAGATCCAGTCAAGACTTGTTTCATGCGAGGAACCTTCAAAAAATATACCGCTGATTATTGGATGACTCGCGAAAACATCAATTCCCATCAAGAAAAGCTTTTCGTGATATTTTTTCCTCTTCTTTTAATGAGGAAATGAAGTGTATTTCTGTCAAAACTTCAGAAATTTAACTATCTGCAAGAACCGCTTTGCATTAGGACATTTTATTAATTCAACCATATAGTTGCTTCCTGGTCACATCTGCAGCTGCCGCCTCTCTCCTGATTTGCT
Source organism: Corythoichthys intestinalis (assembly GCF_030265065.1). Lineage (NCBI taxonomy): Eukaryota > Metazoa > Chordata > Actinopteri > Syngnathiformes > Syngnathidae > Corythoichthys > Corythoichthys intestinalis. The sequence continues at coordinate 12,377,659 of NC_080400.1, forward strand.
TGGGGAAGTGGTTGGAGAGTTGAGGTTTGCACGACGGTGCTGCATGGTGGATCAATGAATCAGGAAGTACTGTCTCGCTTTCAAGTTTTTAAGTAACAGCTTGGCTAAGTTGCTATTGTGAGCATCCAAAGTCAACATCCCAACACAATAATTAGGTTTAATCTATCAGTTACCAGTCAGTAGAGCACATGAAGTATACAAATAGTGTTGCACCAATACCAGTTTGTGGCCCCGATACTGATACCAATACCGGGCTGTGCAGTATCGGCCGATACCGATACAATTCCGATAACACTTCGTTAATCCAGTAGAACTCTTTATTGCATACCTGGTATGGGTGGCAAATAATAATAATAATAATAATTTAATAACCATTGACCACAACATCCCGTCTCTCTATGGTAGCAGCACCAGCTGCTGCTGTTGCAGCCTCAAACACTTTGTTTTCGTCCACATGTTATGTCTTCAAATGTTTTGTCAGGCTCGAGGTATTGAAACTAGCTGATTTAACTCCACCTCTCGAAACTTTCAGGCCACAAATCTTGCATGCAGCCATTGTACTCGACGGCGTTTGTATGCTGAAATATTCCCAGACCGCCGACATTTTCTTCTCCTGGTTTGTTTTTCCTCCATCTGAAAAAGCTGCCCCGGCATTGGTTTAGAGCGGGTGTGTGCCCGCTCTCATTGGTCTGGAGCGGGCCAATAGCAATAGCTGCTTGCCATGCAAAGTGATCACGTGTGATCACACAACACAAAGTGGTATCGGTACAACATTATATGAACATAATCACTTGAATTGCTTCGGAACAAACTTCTTGATGTCCTCTATCTGTCAATGTTTGGATGGAAGGAACTAAGAATATTTTATTTTTGTTAATGTTTGGAATGATGAACAAAGCAAGCACGTTTGTACTTAATTTCTGCAATGTGTTTACGATTTCACGTGTTTTCTTTTCGGGTGATTGGGCAGACATGGTCACCATGTGACTTGCCTGTGCTTATTCAAGGGATGGGTGACTATTGGCACCACAGTCTACAGCAGTGGTCTCAAACCGGTCCTCAAAGGGCCGCAGGGGGTACTGGATTTCATTCCAACCAAACGAGACAAATACCTTTTCACCAATCTGGTTTCTTACAAGTGTAATCAGTTGATTGCAATCAGGTGCTGCTTATGTTAGTAGAAACCTCATTGGTTGAACTGTTTGTGCTGGATCTGTTGGAACAAAAACCAGGACCCACTGCGGCCCTTTGTGGAGTCGGTTTGAGACCGCTGGTCTACAGTGTTATTAATGATTAAACTAGCGATTAAATATAATGCCATGTTTGTGTTGATGTAGGTGTGATTGCCGCTCTGTACGAGTGGCGCTCCAGTAACAGAAAAATAGATTTCGAAGGTTGAAGTGTAACAGAGCACATGGATTTCCAACACACCCTTGATGTTGAGATGTTTTTTGACGTAACACAAGATATAAGCGATTTGAAGTAGTCATTTTAGAGGGCTGTCGATGTTGCTGTTGTTCATGATTAAACAAGAAGGAAGTCTTGAGTTAAGTTTGACTGTACATGAAAGTAGTCATGAGCAATAAACACGCATGGTTTTTTAAATGCATGAGGTCTTTTATATAGTTGTAATGAACATTCTCTGCAACTACAGCCCATTTAAGTGCAGCACAGTCCCCACCGTTCCTTTTAATGCTTGACAAGTGGACATTATTGTGTAACTGTGGTAGACTGCTCCTTTATCATGTCAGTTTTTCACCCTTCCCCACGTGTCTCATCCCAATACAAAAGGAGCCTCGTGTCAACCACTTATCTGAATGTTGCTCTCTGCAGTTCTTAAGAGAGGATCTGAACTACCATGACCCCAAGGCCAAGCACAACAGCTTCCATGGGGATGACCAATTCATTAGCGTGGAAGATCTGTGGAACGCCTGGAAGGGCTCTGAAGGTACTGCTTTAAATTATTGGATACATGAAACTGCCATAAAAATGGAAGCATTCATTGGATTTTAGTTCCAGTTCATTTTATCCCTTGATGTTTTTTGTACAAGTTCTCAACCATTCATTTTCTGGAAATGTTAAAAAAAGCTAGGTTTCGTTCATTCATACAGCTCAGGAAAAGAGATTTTGCTTTTAATGTATTTTCTGAGTTTTATTGCGCAGCTTTTCATGTAGTATTCAATATTGACAAACATGATTCCAAACAAGTCGGGACACTATACAAATTGCAAATGAAACTTAATGCGATGTTGTGGAAGTGCCAAATGTCAATATTTGATTCAGAATAGAACATGCGTAGATGACAGGTCAAAAGTTTAAACTGAAAAAATGTATCGTTTAAAGAGAAAAATAAGTTGGTTTTAAATTCCGTGGTGCCAACAAATCTCAGAAAAGTTGTGACAAGGCCATTTTCGTCATTGTGAGGTATGCCTTATTCTTACAACAGTCTGCAAAAGTCCCTAACCGTTAAGTTTCTCAAGTTTAGAAATAAGAATGCTGTCCCATTCTTGTCAAATACAGGCAGGTCTCAAACTTTTCAACTGTCTTGGGCTTTCTTTGTCGCACTTTAACTTGTGCTAAAGGTTCTATATAGCTCAAAGATCTTGACTACAGGCTAGACATTTCAATACCAGGATCCTTTTTCTTTGCAGCTATGATTTTCGTATTATTGCTGTACTGGTATGTGATCTGACATTATCAGGCTGAAAAATGCAAGGTCTTCTCGATAAGAGAAGTCTGAGTGGAAGCTGCTGTTTTTCTAGAACCTGTTATACCTTTTTACATATACTGTGCCTTTCCAGATGTGCAAGCTGCCCATGCTACATGCACTCATGCGACCCTATACCATTACAGATGCAGGCTTCTAAACTGGGTGATAATAACAGCTTGGATAATCCTTGTTTCATTCACAATTTGTATAACATCTCAACATTTTTTTTAATCCAGTTTGTGCTTGAATGCTGTCGTTGATAAAGATTGAGTTGATCAAAAGTAATTTTTAACCAATATAACGTAATCAATATGGTAAAATGCATCCTCTACAGTCCTATGAAAAGATCTTACCTAAGAGTAGGGTTGGGCATCGATGGGATCCGGGACTAATACTGTGGTTCTCCCAGAACTGTTTGAATTTTTAAAATTTTGTTTCCAAGTTTCTATGCGCTGACCGCCAACCAGAAAAAATAGCTGCCAAACGCCATGAAGAAGCCACATGAGGACGAGCTCCGTTATGAGCAAATCAAATGAAGTGGCTAATTTAGCTTAGCACAAAAACATATTGCCTCGCTTTACATAAATGACAGCAAAATAACAGAATAAACACACCGAAATGATAACATATCCTCTGTTAAAACATGCAAACTTACAGATTTTGTTTTATCAAGGGTTCTAAATGATGTGTTGTGCAGAGGAGGTGTGTAGCGTCTGTACACCGCAATTATTTTCCAATTTAAGTAATGTTCTTTTTGCCTGATGCTTCCAGTAAGTAACCACTAGGGGTAGCCAAGCACAGATCGCAAAACCAAAGAAAAAATGTACAGTCCGGAGTTATAATAGTAACATCTTCTGGACGGATGAACAATACATCTGTTTAGAGAGAAATCAAACTTAAAAAGAAGTTACCTTAAGATCAAGGGACAGAACACTCCCCGCTTGCAGCCCTTAACTAACTTGCAGAAATACCCCCTAAAACAAATGATGCAATACAATAAATGCCTGCAGCATAAGACACTCTAAAACATAGGCAAAAGAATGTGTAAATGTTTTCTCCGTGAGCGTTTGGAAAATAAACAAATTACAAATTTCTTAGCGCAATGGTAACAGAAAATTACACCACTCATAGGCGCTGCCATTTTTTGATGATTGTGATGTCAGTTGGGATGTCAGTTCCTTTGTGCTGGAGGTAACTTACAGATTGCCAGCCAGGGATGTCAGTTTTGGGCTACGACCAAAATAAAATGGCGGATGAAGTTTTTTACTCGGATAGTTCGAGCAGTCATTCTTTGTGTTTCAAAGCCAGAGCGTGCTTACAGGCTAACAGTTTTGAGGAAAGGCGACCATTAAATTTAGCTTCTTCAATGGGAGAATCAATGTGTCAATCAGAAAAAAGTGGCAAAGAAATCCATTTGGGGACATTATTTATCATACTTATACTTTCATTACAGACTATTACATATCAATGACAAATATGCTGTTGTTTATGTAGTTTTTGTGATGGGCTACAGCCTTAGCAGGCACTGTCTCATAAACACTGATAAGACTCCAACACAGTTATGAAGCAAAAATAAAATAGGGCATACTTTTAAAAGTTGATATACCTGGTCTGGTGTTGCAGTCTTCTTTCCCATCTTGCATGCAGACGAAGGGTGTTTCACATTTTGGCTTGGGTGAATTCGAACTGTCATCCTTAAACAGTGTTGGGAATAACGCTGTTATAATATATATAATATATAGTTTCAGTAACGGGGTAATCTAACTAATTTTTTTCCCCCGCCGTTACCGTTACTGATGGTCAAAAGCGGTGGGTTACTTACTTTGAATAAATTGAAGAAACTACCAGCCATAGCGAGTCTACTCTGCTCTCTTTATTTGTCATCCAAGACTTGGGGTGCGTTCAGGTTCATGGCAATGAAAATAGTAAACACACATAGCCTACCTTTGCAAGAATGATGGAGTTGCCGTTTGATACGGTCATAAATGTGCAGGTCCTGCACCCATCCGCAACAAAACTGTTCGTAGCTTTGTAGCGATGTGTAATTTTGGAATCGCTGATGAGTTTAGTAACATACACCAAAAAATAAATACAGCAGAATGTCCATTTCGCGTAATTGTGGAAGCGCGTCGACATCTTTACTCCATTTGTCTTCGGCTTGCTCGTAAGGGTCAACATTATTCACATCCTCATGTTTGATCACATATCTGTTCTTCGCCTTAGTAACGAGTTTGTCTCTTTATCGAACTGGCAAGTTAAAGTTTAATGTCCCGCGAGCCAGACCTGCTTCCAATATGGCCGCGTTGTTGTCAAATCTCACGTGATCCCCCATTCTGTGACGTAAACGCTCGAGCCTAATAGAGCACGTACTTCAGAACCAGTGTTTTCACACACAAACCGGAACAGCGCGAGCGGCAAACACACACACGCAAAACAGATGCAGAGGGATATGATGGCAGAGCATTCAGAGGAAAATTTGTCCTTTACGAGGTGGAGATATAAACACTATTTCAAGTTGGTCGAAATTAAAGGAAAGAACGTGTATGTAAAGTGTAATTTATGTCCCGGGGCAAAGCTTTTGTCGACATCTGTGGTAAGCATTTCAAATCTGTTTATTTTTGTTGCACTTCAAGTGTAGGATAAATCTAGGGCTGCAGCTGTCGAATATTGTAGTAGTCGATTAATCGATGGACTAGTTAGTTCGAATAATCGGATAAGGAACATGAAAAATTAAAATACCTGAGCTGAGCCTGAAACGGTATAAAATAAAAAATAGAAACGAGGATCTATGTACACCAAAAGAACAATTGGCTAACTTACACAGAAAAAGTCCGCTAGCTGAAATGCTATAAAATGCTGGTTTTTATTTATTTATTTTTTACAATGCTCTTAACAAATGGTTCGGACACATATTCCCACAAAAAACTGCTAAATATACCTACTAGTATAAACAAAGTCATGAATGCATTTAAAAACATTAGCTCAAACAAAAACTTAGCTTACGTTGGTCTTAACAGGGAGCAGTTGGATTCAGCCATGTGAAAAGAGGCAGACCAGAAGGCAGTGTATCCTAATCAATAAAACTAAATGTAAACACTTTCAAAATAAACCTTTACAACGCCACTTTAATTAAACGAATACTCGAAGCAACAAAATTTCATTCGAATATTTTTTCTCTAATCGAATACTCGAGTTAATCGATTAATCGTTGCAGCACTAGATAAATCTGTTGCTGGTGAGGTGCAATAAATATTACAAGGTTCTATAGCACAACTACCTGTCCTTCTCTATTCAACTGACTTGAATACTGCTCAGAAAATTTCAAATTCTTTGACATACAACTTTTTTTTTTTTTTTTAAAATAACGGAAATAGTTACTTTCCCTGGTAACTAGTTACTTTTAATATAGAGTAATTCAGTTACTAACTCAGTTACTTTTTGGAAGAAGTAGTGAGTAACTAAAACTAATTACTTTTTTTAAAGTAACGTGCCCAACACGGTCCTTAAATGAAGCAACCCCAACCTTGACCCCCTCATTGTCTTTCTTTGCCGAACAGTGTGCAGCCATCTCTTCAACAAGTGATCAGCAGCCACGCTTGTATTTACCCTCCGTTCTATTTGCATAGCTGAAAACCAAACACTAGCACACTGGCATGGCCTTCTCCCTTCCCTTGTCTTTAAAAAAAAAAAAAAAAAAAATGATCTGAGTGAAATCCGTGTATGAAACAACTATACACCATACTTCTGGGCGCAGCAGACTGTGGGCAGCAAATACGACACACCGGACCAGATTGCGGCAACAATGTTTTGTTTTTGTGTTTCTTTGCTATTATACAGGGGGGAAATGTATTTTTTCCTGACATTGTTAAGCAAGATTTTCTTCCACTGGGATACACTTGATCATCACCTTGTCTTGCGCTTTAGAGTGGGTCATTTAGTCAGGCCATAATGAAACGGCATTAGCAGGAAAATTCTAAACCTCTTCAGTGGGTGTGATTTATTTTTTTTCTATTTGTAGCAGGTCTCTGTCCTTCTTCCCCTGTGGGAACACATGTCTCTCTAAATGCCATTTTCACCCACACAAGTGACTAATCTGTGTCTCTCGCCGGCTGCCACTTGACCTTCTCACTCACTTGTTACTGGTCAAGGCGCGCTATCTGCCGCTATGTCAAATGAAGAGCAGCCCACTCGGCAACATACTCTAGCCAGTCAACACAATAACCGACATGCATGCTGTCAAGCACCCCCTTAGTTCCCTTGCTCTCTTCTGGTCGAGCTTTCATGTGCCATGCCTTATCTCGCTATCGTGTCTTTCACACAATTTCTGCCGGCTGCCTTTTCTCACACTCATAGTCCACTCACTCACAATCACTTTGCACCAGCAGCTGTGGAGCTGGTTGGGTCATCCGCTCCCATTTCAGGCTCTCTTTCAGTGTTATGTCACTGGATAGTTGATTTGGGATGCGGCCCGGATACAAATGTTACGAGTGCTTTTTGGCTACAACGCAAAGTAAACCTTTATATTTTTTTAGCCAACTGTAAACTTAGCCAAGTTATAAGTGCATGGGGTCTATTTATAAGGGGTATATATTTAATAATAGCTTAAGCTACTGTATTTGAAACACAATTTAAGTTTAAATATAGAAAAATAATAATTACCAGAAAATTAAAACATGGTGTAAATTATAGGTACATATTTGTCTCCAATTGTTGAATAACATTTTTTTTTTTTCTTTTAATAAATTCATCTGGCCAAGACGTTTTCCACCGTTACCAAATAAAGACACATTACTTACTTTTCTTATTTACATAGTAAGGGTGTAACGGTACATGTATTTGTATTGAACCGTTTTGGTACGTGGTGCTCTGCTTGGAACGAAGGCGTACCGAACGAGTTTCTGACGTAATGTAACCCTTACTTTTTGAGGCTGCGAGTCAATCGGGTTACAGTTTCTTTGTGTAGATTATATTTACTCCGTCTTCTCTACTATAAAGAGGACCAACACGGTAGGACAGTATAACCCAGAAACGTCAATGGCGCGACAACGTGGCCGCCAGGAGAACGCGGTGAAACGCGGGCGTTGAAGTCAATCAGCCAATGCACATCAGTCGCAGTGCGGCCGCGTGTTAGACGCGTCCCAAAAGCAGCTTAACACGACGCACGCGAAAAGAACAGCAGAGTTTATTATTTGACGCGAGACGCGACCCTCCTGCCTCAAATAAAAATAAAAATACGGTTGATCCGGTCGATCTTCAAACTAATATGCAATCGTAACCCACTTTTTGAGTCTTGAGTGGGAGATGGGGGAACAGTTGACTTGTCTTTATTTACTGCTGTCTTCTCTGCTATAATAATAACCAACACAGCCCCCGTGTTCAATACAAAACCCTCCTACCACAACAAAAAAAGTAGGAACTAATATTCACATAGGAACCAAAGTTTTACAACATAAAATATACATTATAAATGAATACTACATCACATTTGTAAAATAGAAACACATAATAAAATAAATTGAAATGAGCTAAAACACCTGTAACTAAATAATAAGAATAATACACAGATCCTGCTTACACAATTAAATGTATTAATTTCTGTGTGGCGCTCTAACTTGAGAAAATCCACCAATCTTCTAAAAACCGTTCATAAGAAAAAAAGATGATTCATTGAGGCATTTCATTTGTAAAATACATGTTAAAATCTTTGTCATTGGGATTGCTTTTCTCTTTAGCACAGGACTTCTTTTTTCTTCTTTCTTTCAGAAAGAAAGCTGACCAATATGCGGGGTCTGAAATGCAAATTGTTGTTGGATTATCTTTATATACCCGCTACTTATTGAGCAGAATTCTAGCTTTGTATAGGCTAATGTTCCTATTGTTGAAAGCACAAAGGTGTGTAAGAAACAAGTAGCACATTTATATTTTGGATTTTGTTTTCTTACTGTACCGAAAATGAACCGAACCGTGACTTCAAAACCGAGGTACATACCGAACCGAGATTTTTGTGTACCTTTAGACCCCTATTACATAGTGATTATAATTTTACAGGATTTCAGCGTAAGACAAAATAGACCAAAGGTTTGGTTCTTGTTTTCAAAGTTATAGGATTAACTGATTATGGAATACAGTGATTCCTCCTTTTTTGCGGTTAATATGGACCAGAACCCCACCTTAAAAGGTGAAAAACTACTAAGTAGGGTTTAATTACAGTCCCTGCGTGTTGCATAGGTGTGTTTTGGCACACCTCCTTAATGTCATGTTGGTCCACTCACGAGCAAAGTGATCGCGTATGTGGGATATGATTCTTAAATTGCGGCTTAAAAGGAAGCTAAAATTTCCCCAGAGATGTTAGAGGTTTGAAGCAACCTTTAGGTGCTCTCAAATTTATATATATATACATATATATATATATATATATATATATATATATATATATATATATATATATATATATATATATATATATATATATATATATATATATGAACTGATTATAATGGTGAAGGGAAACGGTGAAAAGTACCACTGAAAATGACCCTGGAGGTTTAGGAGGTATTTGGAGGGGATTGAATGCTCCATCAGTGAGTAAACGTTGTTGAAACCCCTTGTGAGGTGTTGGAGGTTTGTAGCGAGCTTTGGATGTGAAAACGGTGAAAATTAATGCTGAATATCCCTTCAGAGATCGTGGAGATTTTTGCCAGGGATAGATGTCTCGATTTTCGGGTAAAAAAGGTTAAAATTCCCTTGGAGGTTGTGAAGGTTTGTAGCAGGCTTTAGGTGCTCTTAAAGTGGGTAAAATGTAGCGGTGTGCCAAAAAAAACAATTATTAGATGCATCAAGATTCCACAAGTGACTATTCGATTATGATTAATAAATGTTCAAAAACGATGGTTTCCCTAATAACTTTATGACAGCCGCTCGTAGCGGAACGAAATTCAAGACACGTCTGCCACCCGGACCCCTTTAACGGACGCACGCACAACGTTATGATGGCTGCAGCTGAAGTTACTGAGCATTTACTCCTGTTCAAAAGACTCGAAAATAAATTTGTGTATGAGACAGGCAGGTCCCGGCAGTCGCGCTTTGGGTCCTCTTCTGTGCGCAAGTTATTTCTTAGAGCGTGAGGGGAAGAGAGATAGTTCGTTGCTCCTTGTCTTTCAGTTGTCCAGCAGTACGTTCAAGTCGAATTAATTGAGAAAAAGTCACTAGAGTTTTTTCTAAGTCCTGTGTCCGTCTATCAGAAGTGAGTACACGAACCCTCTTGTACTGTTTAGTTTTTATTGTTTTTGTTTTTGAGATGTTGATAGTTATCGCCGAGCACTATGCTAATTAGTGCATTGGCTAACATGTATTCCCATGTCAATTTGTGCGTTGTTTGGTCGTGTACATAGAGTCACTCCAGGTGCAGAACGTGCAAAACCAGGATTAAGTACAGCGGTAACACTACAAACATGCGAAACAGTACAGAAATCTGTGAAAACAAAATCAATTTGTTAAAAGAATTCTTATTTCTAAAGACACTTTGTTTGTTTCCAGAAAATGTGGAATTCATTTCACCAGTGTAAATTTTATTGTATTGTTGAGAGAAATAAGTACTGCCTTTAAAACAGCTAATGTTTTTGCACCTTCTGGGGCTCCATACAAGATCTCACCCCGTGGCATCAAAATAACAAGAACGGTGAGCAAAAATCCCAGAACCACACGGGGGGACCTAGTGAATGACCTACAGAGAGCTGGGACCACAGTAACAAAAGCTACTATCAGTAACAATGCGGCGCCAGGGACTCAAATCCTGCACTGCCAGATGTGTCCCCCTGCTGAAGCCAGTACGCGTCCAGGCCCGTCTGCGGTTCGCTAGAGAGCGTTTGGATGATCCAGAAGAGGACTGGGAGAATGTGTTATGGTCAGATGAAACCAAATTAGAACTTTTTGGTGGAAACACAGGTTCTCGTGTTTGAAAGAGAAAGAATACTGAATTTCATCCGAAGAACACCATATCCACTGTGAAGCATGGGGGTGAAAACATCATGCTTTGGGGCTGTTTTTCTGCAAAGGGACCAGGAAGACTGATCTGTGTAAAGGAAAGAATGAATGGGGCCATGTATCGAGAGATTTTGAGTGAAAATCTCCTTCCCACAGCAAAGGCATTGAAGATGAGACGTGGCTGGGTTTTTCAGCATGACAATGATCCCAAACACACAGCCAGGGCAACAAAGGAGTGGCTTCTAGTCTCCAGATCTCAACCCCATAGAAAATCTGTGGAGGGAGTTGAAAGTCCGTGTTGCCCAACGACAGCCCCAAAACATCACTGCTCTAGAGGAGATCTGCATGGAAGAATGGGCCAAAATACAAGCAACAGTCTGTGAAAAGCTTGTGAAGAGTTACAGAAAACGTTTGGCCTCCGTTATTGCCAACAAAGGGTGCATAACAAAGTACTGAGATGAACTTATGGTATTGACCAAATACTTATTTTCCACCATGATTTGCAAATAAATTCTTTCAAAATCAAACGATATTATTTTTTTCCCCTCACATTCTGTCTCTAATGGTTGAGGTTTACCCATGTTGACAATTACAGGCGTCTCTAATATTTTCAAGTGGGAGAACTTGCACAATTAGTGGTTGACGGGTCACGAAATACTTATTTGCCCCACTGTATATATATTGAGCACTAAATCAGATTCTGATGTTTTGACAACCTTGATGTTTCTGCTCACTATCCTCAGTGTATAACTGGACAGTGGACGAGGTAGTGGAATGGCTCATCACTTATGTGGAGCTGCCGCAGTACGTGGAGGCCTTCCGTAAGATGAGCTTTAACGGTAGCTCCATGCCCAGGTGAGGACCCGGTTGTCATGTTTCAATGGAAGCTGCGTAATATTTGGTGTTTTTCGACTTTGAGAAGCCAGCCGAACAGAATACACTGTGTGCTTGCATGATGCATCTTCATTGAACTTCCTTCCTCGTGTCTGTTCTCTCTCAGGCTGGCTGTGAAGAACACAACTCTGACACACGCCATCCTCAAGATTCTGGACCGCAGCCACGTTCAAAAGCTGCAACTCAAATCTCTGGACACCGTCCTGTTCGGAGCACCCCTCAGTAAGTGTCATTAAATCTTTTGTTCATGAATTCCACATAATTGTGGCTTCAGAGGAGGTTTCTAAAGCATTTGAAAGTTGTCAATTGCTTTTTCTTTTGTCATGTCAGTGGGTGCAAAGACAATTTGAAATGCTTGTCAATTTTTCTCAACCAGTTACAGCAGAACCTCCAAAATAAAGTAGAAAAGCCTTTGATTTGCTGAAATGATGCCGTTTCCATTGAATCACTATCAATTCCCTATTCCAAACTCCACCATAATTTCCTATGAACATTGAACACTTTGCCATCCTGTCTCTCTTAGCTTAGTGTCGTTAAACAGTTGTGTGGCCATTATAGAATCTAAAATGTCATCTAAAATAGACAGTGTCCATAAGGGGTTTTATTGCAGTTGTACATCGAAATTAAGGGGAATCCCATTCATCTCTTCCAATGCATTTTTGTTCCCTGTTAGAAAAATCGCAACGTACAGCTATTTACTTTTTGAGAAATATACCGTATATACATAGTTATAAAACAATTTAATTGATTGTAAAGAATTAAAAAAAAATCCAAAATATGTCTTTACAGTTCAGTGGACATACAGCTGCTCATTTGTGGTGTAACACCTATGAAGTAATTACAGTCAAAATAACTATTGACCAGTGCTAGGTTGAACTACTGAAGGTAGTTGGTTTGTAGTTTGAATTTCAATATTCAATTTTTCTCATCAAATGTTTTTCTTTTGTTGATCAACAACATTTTAAGTCAGTAGCACTTCAGGTATTAAGGACAGCGGCATAACAAAAATAAAAATGACAAGAAGAGTAAACTCAAAACAAATTCAGCAAAAGGCTGAATGGGTATATCTGTATATCGCTATAGCAAGGTCTTATGTCCAGTTTTTTTTCTCGGTATATCGCTATAGCAATGTCTTACGTCCAGTTTTTCTGGTGGTCCAGAGCAGAAAAAAAAAAAAACTCCGCTGGGTAACAAAAAACATGGTGCAGCCTACCAGGTTGATGGATGCCAAATAGAATTCATGCATGCGTCTCGCTCCTGAGTGAGGCATACAGTGGGGAGAACAAGTATTTGATACACTCACAATGGGAAAACCCATTGGCAATGTATCAAATACTTGTTCTCCCCACTGTAGTTCAACGGGTCGTCTGTGGGTAGCTCGCCATCTTGTCTCTCAGTTGGAAATTGTCACTCCACTAATTGTTCAGTCACTTTTGAATCAAGCTTTAATAGCCTCTGTAATTAGCAAAAATATAAAAAATAAAGTAATTCGCATACTAAAGAGGTCCAAATACAATTAAAATTAAAGTTATTGTCGAATGAATTGCAATGGCACATGTTAAAAACGACAATGTAGGTGGCTAGGCTAGACAAAAAGGGGACATTTTGCGAAGTCATATGTTTAATTAACCACCAATAATCGTGCGACATAAATATCATGAATTAAAACTTTTAACATACACTGACCAATACAATATGACTGAAATATTAAGTATAATTTCAAACTCACCAAGTCCATTTTAGCAAAGCGGTTTGTCACCAAGATTAACAAAGCTTGGGAAATATCCGAAAATACACCTTTCACAGTTAAAATTTTAGCGACATAATTTAAATATTTTAATCTTTTCAACAATAACTCTAAATGGACTCCCCACTTTCCTTCCTCAATCAAGTGTGAGCAACAGCGGTGAAGTTGTGAGCATTCTAAGTTTCCATGTCGGTGCATTTCCCCAATTGAGATTTTCAAAATGGAAGTCTAGCGGAAAACTTTTTATTTCTTCTCAATTAAATAGTTAGTTTACTGGTTATATCAGGTTTTAAATCTTGAACAAAACACGGATTTTAAAACATTTTCCATTTTAAGGTTTAAGCAATGTATTCTTTTAATGTTTGTCTTTATCAATGGAATCTTAATTTTGTGAGACTATGTTAACCAGGGTTACAGTGGCAACCAGAACAAATGTATAATGCTGAATTGTAAGATGTCGGTGGCATTTTACAGATATAGCATAAAGTTAGCATCTTGCTTTGCATCTTAAGAAATACGCAATTTGGTCAAAAGGTTCTTTTCTGTTTACTTAGTTAATAGTTTTGTTATAAACATCTACTGTTGGTGACAATAGGCAGTTTAAAGCAAGCACATTTTTTGACCACTCTCTATGTAAAGAATTCTTTGTGATCTGCCAAATTGCAAATGGAAAACTCGAATGCTCAATAGAGGTCATTCATAGAAAAAAGTGAATTTTAAGTTAACGCCCCATTGTATTTGATGTTATTGCTAATTCTCCCCTGTATTCCTTAGGAAGAACGTTTAAATTCAGTAAAATGAAAATTTTCATCTCTGTTGCACCAGTGATATTCAAAACAGCTGTGTGGGAAACCAGGAAACTTGGTAGTTGTTTGGAATGTTTGTTTTATCTGACCATATAATCTGCCTAAGCATGACTAGCTGGGGACACGCATGGGTGACGCTAGTCGGCCCACTTTGTAGCGTAACGGGCACAGTATGCAAGCAGAATCTGCGCGTGGCATGTGTCACTGTGGGTGTCGGCACCCGGGTAGATGCAAACGAGTGGCGTCTGACTTTGACAGCCTCTCTAAGCACTCGCACCCACATTGGCTCCCTCACCAATGCGGCACCATTTTAAGACATGTGCAACAATGAGGCACATCCTCATCTGACAAGGCTTACACAATTCCGCACACTGATTTGAAGTGCATCTGTTGCGTGTCCATGATTACACAAGGCCGATTTTTTACGCTTGTTGCTAGCCTGGTGTGTCATGTAGACTCTATTCAGTGGCATTGATTGCATAGAGAAAATGGAGGTTATTATCCTGATTTCCTTACACTTCCTTGTGCGTTGGATTACCGGTGATTGACTAGATGACAACTAATCGATTATCAAATTAATCAGCAACTATTTGAATTAATTAATCATTGAGAGACATTGTTGCTCTGAGAATTTTCTATGTTTTATGAAGTTCATAATAGTAAATATTCTCCTGTATGCTTTTAATAATTGTTAAAATTGTATGTATTTAATTTATTTATACTGTATTTTTTTAATTAAAAAAATCTAGGGCTAACCCAAACGACTAATTTTCTCCCGATTGGTCAGCCGACTATTTTTACGATTAGTCGACTAGTCTAATATTTTTTTATTTTTTAAACTAATTTAGCAATGACATTTTTGTTGACGCTAATTAATTCACCCAAAAACATTTTGGAACACTTAAATTCTTTATTAACGTATAAATAATAAACATATCCTAGCATAACAATAATAAATCGCAAACAATGAGGTCAAATGCTGCGGGCATTAACTAGTGCAAAAAAAAAAAAACAACAACAAAAATGTAAACGGAAACACTGACTTCCCCTTTCCAACAGGAGTCAAAACAATTCTTACTCTTTTTGTTGTATGTCTATATTGTTCTAAACGTTAAAATGAAGGAAGGTGAGATTGCCTACATGCTCAGGTGTCCTTTTTTTTTTTTGGTAACAATGTGCCCAGCAGCTGAGAAAAGACGCTTAGATGGTGTTGAAGTTGCAGGCACTGCCAGGTATGATCTGGCCAGGAGAGTCAGGTTTGGGAACTTTTCTTCACTGTCCCTCCACCACTGCAGTGGGCTGAAGGACTTCTTTTTATGCGACTTTTCAGAGTAGGAGTGGGAACCTCTTGGTACCTCACGATACAATACGATTTGCGATACAAAGCTCGCGATAACGATGATCTGACAATATGGTGATACAACGATTATATATATCAATCCATATTATCAATACATTGGTCAGGAAATCATTCTAGGATATTCTACAAACAACTAATAAACAGAAAAATAAGCTTCTGCTGTGAATTGGAATGAGTTTATCACTAGTAGACGTTCAATCCGTTTGAAGTGGGAGTGGGCAGCGAATGAACGAATATTCATTAGACAATGACATACCACAAAAAGAGTAAGATTTGTTTTGACTCCTGTTAAAAATGTGAAGTCACAGTTAGGGTTGTTCCGATCATGTTTTTTTTATCCCAATCCGATCGTTTTAGTTTGAGTATCTGCCGATCCTGATATTTCCCGATCCGATTGCTTTTTTTTTTGCTCCCGATTCAATTCTAATCATTCCCGATAATTTTTCCCGATCATATACATTTTGGCAATGCATTAAGAAAAAAATGAATAAAACTCGGACGAATATATACATTCAACATACAGTACATAAGTACTGTATTTGTTTATTATGACAATAAATCCTCAAGATGGCATTTACATTATTAACATTCTTTCTGTGAGAGGGATCCACGGATAGAAAAACTTGTCATTCTTAAAGGATAAATGTGACTTTGTATATTGTGACTAAATATTGCCATCTAGTGTATTTGTTGAGTTTTCAATAAATGATGCTGTAGCCATGCCCAAATGCATGATGGGAAGTGGAACCATGACTGTGTGCTACCAATTGATATTTCTTCTCTGCGTTGAGAAATAACATAGGGTGTTAAGAAAAAGATCAATTACTACCTTGCTTCCCCACATTGCTTCCCACGATATTTTTAATCATAGGTAGAGGGATTGTAAGGCTTTAGCCAATTATAAAAATGCTCCAAAGGCTGCCAAAATTCACTCTACTCATTTTACGCTGCCTTTTAGCGCTCTATATAGGTAAAACGGCGTCATTACAGATTGAGCGCGACAATGGGTGAGTGGGCCGTGCAACGCATGCATTAATTGCTTAAAATATTTTAACGTGATACATTTTTAAAAAATTTAATTACCGCCGTTATCGGGATAAATTTGATAACCCTACTTGAGGCCTAAACTAAAGACTCTGGATGAGTGTAACATATTATGTATGTAACGTTAAATACAATTAGAAACCGATTTAATTAAAAAAAAAAAAAAAAAAAAAAATTAAAAAGGCATGTCCGATATTTTTTTGCCGATTCCGATACTTTGAAAATGACGTGATCAGACCAACATCTCTAGTCACAGTGTTTTGGTTTACTTTTTTTTTTGCACTAGTTAATGCCAGCAGCATTTGACCTCATTGTTTGTGATTTATTATTGATATTTATGTTATTTATTTATACATAAATAAAGAATTTAGGTGTTCCAAAATGTCGTAAAAATAGTCGGCTGACTAATCGGGAGGAAATTAGTCGTTCGGGACAGCCCTAATTGGGACCAAACCTACGCCCTTGTAATGGATCCATTTCAAGGAGTAGGGGGAAATTCTACTCGCCGTGTAGAGTTTTACTAGTTTCGGTGAGAAGGTGAATATTTTTGTTGTTGTTGTTGTTCTTTAACTCCATTTCCACACAAACGCACATTGAGGTACCAGTTAGCTCAGCAAGGAGATGAGAGTAATTTTTCGAGTGTCGCTGAGCTCACGAAGAGAGCACATTTATCAAGGTTTCGTCAGCCGTGATTGCTTATATTCGTCCGCCGAAACAGCCTGGTAGCAGATATAATAAGTACGCCTGCCTCTGTGCTATTGAACGCGTTGTTGATATTAGCACGATGGCACTCCCTCGCCTCTCGACGCAATTTCATTCAAACTTGCCGTTCTGTCCAAGACGGCCGTCCACTGCTTACTTTCGCTGAAAAGTCCGATCCAAAATACTGTAACGCCCCGGATAGAGGGAAGAAGGAGAGGAATCTGTATTGGCTAACCCACTTTATTGTGGCAAAAATAATGAAGAAAATATATAACAAAATAATAGCGGGCTTCCGTGACATGCGACCGCTATCTCGCTTCCCTCTATGTCACAGCTCCTCGTCCGAATGTTTCTTAAGGGGGCTTTGCCGAGTTACGGACATTACAATACACAATGAATAGCTTGCCGTTAGGGTTGTTCCGATTATGTATTTTTGCTCCCGATCCAATCCCGATCGTTTTAGTTTGAGTCTCTGCCGATCCCGATATTTCCCGATCCGATTGCTTTTGTTTTTTTTTTTTTTGCTCCCGATTCAATTCCAATCATTCCCGATAATTTTTCCCGATCATATACATTTTGGCAATGCATTAAGAAAAAAATGAATAAAACTCGGACGAATATACACATTCAACATACAGTACATAAGTACTGTATTTGTTTATTATGACAATAAATCCTCAAGATGGCATTTACATTATTAACATTCTTTCTGTGAGAGGGATCCACGGATAGAAAGACTTGTGACTTTGTATATTTGTGACTAAATATTGCCATCTAGTGTATTTGTTGAGCTATCAGTAAATGATACTGTAGCCGTGGCCAAATGCATGATGGGAAGTGGAACCATGACTGTGCGTAGTGCTACCAATTCATATATGTTTCTGCGTTGGCAAATAACATAAGGTGTTAAGAAAAAGATCAAGTGCTACCTTGCTTCCCCACATTGCTTCCCATGATATTTCTAACCGTAGGGAGAGGGATTGTAAGGCTTTAGCCAATTAAAAAAAGGTTCCAAAGGCTGCCAAATTTCACTCTACTCATTTTACGCTGCCTTTTATCTCTCTATATAGGTAAAACGGTGCCATTACAGATTGAGCGTGACAATGCGTGAGTGGGTCGTGCAGCTCATGCATTAATTGCGTTAAATATTTTAACGTGATACATTTTTTAAAAAATTAATTACTGCCGTTATTGGGATAAATTTGATAACCCTACCTTAAGCCTAAACTAAATACTCTGGATGAGTGTAACATATTATGTCTGTAACGTTAAATACAATTAGAAAACGATTTAATTAAAAAATACATATATATTAAAAAAAAGGCATGGCCGATATTTTTTTGCCGATTCCGATACTTTGAAAATGACGTGAACGGACGATCGATCGGGACGTCTCTAGTTGCTGTTGAACCCTTCACGCTAGGCTGCCGCTAGTTTGAAACGGCCTTAAATTTTATTTTATTTTTTTTTAAAGATCTCTTTTGCACGGCGGGGCCGCTTTTATTTTGGTGTGGCGGTGCGCCACAATCATTAATTTGTAGGGGAAACCCTGTGATTAGTCAACTATACAAATATTCATACAAATATCTTGTGTTGATGCCTGCTCCTTGCGCTGGTGTCGTCTGGCTCAGTGTCAAAACGGGAGCTGTGCGGCTGCATTTCAATTCAGGGGGATCTTTGAACTCCACTTGAACGCTATGACGAAAACACATGCTTATGTTAAACTGACTTGTGAACCGGTCAGCTTTAGACTCGAGGAAAAAACTTTTTTGTAAAAAAAAACAAAAAAAAAAAACACACAAAGCTCATTTTGAAAAAACAACAAACGCGTTGAGCTGTTGCTTTTGAGAGCATGTTGCAACCTGACCTGGAGCCTCGCCCAAATGTTTGTATTCTTTTACTTTAAATATTTAATCACCTCTTTTTACAAGCTCTACGAGGGTATAACCTTACAATTGTGGTGTTTGGTCACTATAAGTAGATAAATGACTTAAAGGTGCCTGCAGAATCCAGGGTAAATTGTGGACAGTTACTAGCTCGCGTGTGGAGTGTTTTAGCCAAACGTAGACCACGCGGCTGCCATGAGATGCGCGTGGACGTGCGCAGACGTGTGTCGCCCAGAGTGTTCGACCTGAACCCTGTCTAGTGAAGGGAAGAAAAAGGACTTTTTGGGGCGGTCATAGTTAAAATATCAGGGCTCTGCGTACTTATCAGGGCATTGGTGGAGCATGCATGGAGTAGAAAAGTATTACACTATGAGGTCCATATAGTACTTTTTCTTGTATGACAAGAAGAAGAAAATACACTAAGCCATCTAGTTTAAATGTTAAATAAACGCATAACACTTCCGTTTCCGTATCTCTCAGTGAACAGACACAACCATCTGAAGGACTTCATGTTGGTGGTGTCCATTGTCATCGGAATGGGCGGTTGCTGGTTCGCTTACATCCAGAACCGCTACTCCAAGGATCACATGAAGAAGATGATGAAGGATCTGGAGGGCCTGCAGAAGGCCGAACAAAGTCTTCATGACCTGCAACAAAAGTTAGTCCATGTTGTTCCTGTTTCTTTTTTTAACTTATTTTTAAGAACAACTAAAATTATACAACATTTTCAACACATATCACAGATGCTTCACATTTATACTGTACATGTCTAGCATAGCAGCCTGTTGATTAGATAAAATGGTCTGAATGAGACATTCGCTCCCCTGTTCGCCCGCTGCGTTGCCGCAACGAAGCGTTAGGTTATTGAAGAACCTATTTTTGGGCCTGCTAATACGGCAAAGAATGCTCACAATGTGCGTGTGCACTGTATCTTCTTGTTCCTTTCATGGATTTGCCAACCATTGATCTAATGCAGCATTCCTTTTAAGATTATAGCATTTGTCAGAGGTACAAGATGCACTTGACTTGAAGCTACAGACCAGTAAGTCAGTGTCTGCTGGTCATCGCAAATACTGACTTTTAAACCCTAAATTCTAATAGTTGTTTCATGAAATTGTATTTATTTATTCACAGTAGTCTACAAACTTCAGAATCGTACTGCCTGGCAATGAAAATTTAACTATAACCTGTTGGGAGAGTGACACAGTTCTCCACTCATTCTCATTAATTGCAGACTTTTAGCTTTTAACTTCTTCCAAATCCAGTCTCAAAGTCACAACTAAACTTTTCCCACACTTAGTCCTTTTTAAAAAATATATATGGCGGAAAACACTCAGGTTACTTAAAGTCCGGCTCTGAGACCCCCAATTTGGCTAAATTTCAAAATTGTCCTATATGCATGTGAGATACATAATTGGAAAGCTTAAAATCTCAATTTTCTGGGGGAAGAAAATTTTTGAACAGGAGGGCATTTTTTAAAGAAAAAATTTGAATAGCGAAACCCTAACTCAGGGATGGGCAAACTATTCCACAAAGGGCCGCAGTGGGTGCGGGTTTTTGTTCATACCAATCATGAGGACAGCCTTTCACCAATCCGGTTTCTTACAAGTGCAATCAGTAGATTTCAGTCAGGTGCTTCTTGTTTCCACTGATACCTCATTGGCTAAACTGTCTGTGCTGAATAAGTTTGAACAAAGACCAGGACCCACTGCGGCCCTCGAGGACCGGTTTGCCCACCCCTGCCCTAACTGTAGGTGAGAGCATTAGAGAGCATAATTAAAGACGCCCTGATTTTAACGAGATAGTATTACATACGTACCTTGTTTCAATCCATAAACTCCATGTTGCATGTATCACCGAGTGTCAAGACACAACTGTGAATGGCCACTGCCGAATTTTTTGAGGATTTTATGGGTGAAACACGGTAATATAACAAGGGTCGCGATGCAGAAATCGCAGACATCAAGGAGTGGTCAAGATTTTCTTTTTCATTTATTTACCCTTTTAAATGGTCTTTTTTTTTATCAATTAAGTATCTAAAATATTGGGGAAAATGCGACAGTAACAAAAAAAAAATTCAATTAAGCGATAGTTATGAGGTACATAACCGTGACTTACTTACAGACACTATTTTTTTCATTGTGACGTAATTTGTTTAAAAGTTTAAAATATGCCAGTGAATAATTTTTTAAAGGCGTTTTTTAAAAACTAAATATTAGATATCAATTAATGATTCTAAGCTAAACATGACAGACCTTTCGAATAATAAATATAATTCTTTTTATGGCTGGATTGAAACAAAAGCGGTTGCGCGACGTCTGTAAACGGGGGTCTCCAGTGTAAAACGGACAAATTAAATAATGTGCCATGAATCTGCTATGGCAGCATATAGACATATTGTTCTATCAAACACAACAGTTCTTTTGGCTTAAAAAGCAGGAGTTTATTTTAAAGAGGGGTGAAAGAGCAGAAACTGCTTTTTCAGGCTTGTATTTATGTATTTTTTAATTTTATCCTTAATGGGAACCACGGATAGAAACACTTGTACCCGTAGTTCATTAAAGATAAATGCTATGAGTTGAAACAATTTGATATTTAAACCCCTCTTGATGTTTTCGTTTTTATACAATTTATAAAATTAGTCTAACTAGTAGGTCCCCACTGTTGTTGACGTGGCAGTGTGGTGATGTCACTGGGTTACACTGCCGGGCTTCCAGAAATGACTCCAGCGACATCAACATGTCATCTGTTCAGCCCTTTCAATTTGAACCCTAGAGGAACATTATTGGGCATGACAGCACGATCCATATTTCACAAAACGAGCAGCAAAAGCAAAATGAACAGGAAAGACGGGAAGAAACCAGACCAGAGTAGGACAAAACAAAATGTGCTACACTGGCGAAACGTTTACATGAGGCGAATTTGACACCTAAAGGACTACTGTGCGCTTTTTGCTTGTTTTGTTTAGGTGCATACAGACAGAACATACTAAAGATGCTAAAGTATTTTGAGGCAATGAAAAGGTAATAAAAGACTCAATAAAACACAAATAGTAAATACTCACCGCTTTTAACCGATGTGCGCATGTGTTGGGTGTCTCGCTGCGTAGGAAGAAATTGCAGAAAACCGGTTGTGTTCGTCTAGTGACAGTAATAAACTACGTCATCACCCCTAGCGTCCATTGCGCGCATAAAACATGGCGCCATCCGTTGATCATTTTTTTGTTTTGAGCATATTTTATGTGTTTCTCATAGCATATTTTAGCAAAAGAGAACAATTGTGGCTTATTAGTAAAGATGCACCGATACCGATACTGGTATCGGTAGGGGGCGCCGATCCAGCCCGAAATGGTGGTATCGGTATCGGCGAGTACCAACAAAGACGGCGCCGATACCATTTACCGGTCCAATATTATAACATTTGACCACAGCCTTTTTTTTTTTCCTCCTGGCGCTCACTACACTCTGTCTCTGTGTTGTGTGATGACACGTGAACATCAAGCAGCTATCGCTATTGGCCTGTTCCAGACCAATGAGAGCGGGCCAATAGCCACTCCTAACCAATGACAAGGCAGCTTTTTCACATGGAGGAAACACAAACCAGGAGTAATGGCGGCGGTCGGGAAGTATTTCAAAATAGAAATCCCGTCGATTAAAATCAATGACTGCATGCAAGATTTGCGGCCTGAAAGTTTCGAGATGTGGAGTTAAATTGGCCAATTTCAATACCTCGAACCTGATAAAACATTTGAAGACGAAATGTGAACCAACACAACGAGTTTGAGCCTGCAAGAGGAGGAGTGGTATCCAGAGGAAGGGCGCTGGACCGGAGCAACAATCTCTGGTCAGTTCACTACATCTACTTTACTTTTATTGTGTTTCACTGAAAGAAATGCCGCAGTAATTTGGGAACTGTTTCCAAAGTAGGGTTGCCACCTTTCAGAAATAGAAATAAGGGACTCCCCCCTCCCGAAAAAAAAAGGCTAATAGACGGGATGCTGTGGTCAATTATTATTACTTATAATTGTTAGCGTCCGCAAATGTGAAACAAGGTGGGAACTCGAAGCAGACAACAAGCGGGGGATATGTACAAGGGCTTAGTGATTGCAAACAAAAAAATAACGCGATCGCGGGATAGAAGAAATACCAAAAGGAGTTCGTGACAGCAGGTCGACGGAGCTCAATACTACAAACTCGAAGGTTAACTAAGACGATAGGCAGTGAGCCAAAAAGCCAAAAATAAAAACATTCAAATACCTGCACAGGGTATGGGGCTACAAACGAGAGCAGCACACTAACAGAAAAAAACCCAATGCAGGGGCATAACAAGCAAATGTAGCGAGACTATAGTGCGAGATGTCAAATGGCGATCAGCAAGGCAAAATACCTTTGAGATCACCCGTGCTTAAATGCTGCGCTGATGAGCCTGCATTGGATTCAGGTGCGACGTCAGGAAAGCCCCCATGACCAGCCCAGTCACAATCTAACCAGATGCAGAATGTGACAATAATATCATGAAAGTTGCACTGTTTGGCCTTTGAGAAGTTTAAAAAGGTTTATTCAGTTCATTCTGAGTTTATTATTATGAATTTATTTTTACTTTCTTACTGTTGGGCTAGCATTATACATGTGTTATTAATTTCATAAATGTAGCACTATTTTGGCCTTTGAGAGCCAAAGGTTTATTCAACTATTGTCTACTAGGGTTTAGTAGACTATTCGCTTTGTACTAGTCTTTTTCCTATTTTGCAAAGGTAAGCAACAGCCTGACAAAGCCTTGATAGCAATGATTTCACATCCAATTATGTAGCTCTTTGGGGGAAAAAAAAGGAAAAAAAAATTATATGTATATATATAAACGGGGTGGTATCGGTATGGTATCGGTATCTGCCGATACTGCACAGCCAGGTATCGGTATCGGGGCCAAAAAATGGTATCGGTGCAACACTACCTATTAGAGCCTACACGTCTTCAAGTCCGAGGTTTCTTTTAAGATCATCATCCCTGACCCGCTTCGGCCCACTTTATCAAAACAAAGTCATTCTTAACACAGCTCAGATAACAGGATAACTTTATAAAATAATCTTATAAAATAAAAGATGGTCTTGCATTTCTCGTCCTTGATCTATAAAGAGCAAAATCGAGACAAAAACAGTGGGATTATTTTACTCTGAACCGGGTGGACATTTTTTACTGAGCAAATGTCAAGTTATGGTCCCATTGCAATATTAAGTTTTAATTCATTTACAGGTGATTCAACTAAGGGTTTGTTAGTTTCTCAAGCTAAGGAAGCGTAGCTATAGTACCTCCTGCTTTTTCCTGATCCCTGCTGCCAGCTGCTCTCTTTCCATACCCTCAAGCCCAGAGCCACCTGATACCGCTGTATCCCTGTAGGGAGCTATTGGTGGTTGAAGGCTGGATTTCCTGGGAGCCTTTTAGAGCGCCGCTTGACCATGGGGGCTCTCTGATTCACTGCAGGGAGATGAGGTGTTAAGCATAAAGGTTTTCCATGTGGTGTCTCTGCTGCTAATTCCGCCACATGGGGAGGTGACTCTACGAGTAGTGGTGCAGACGAGCGGCAAATTGGTCAAGGACTGTCGACAAGGACGGCGTCGAATGAGTCGTAAACAGAACGGTATCAAGAAAGTACAGCTAATCAGTTTTCTTGGGAAACGTCCCACCATGTTTAGTTGGAATCTCTTCTGTGCAGTTGAGGTCAGGGTCCCAACTCACCCTCCATTTTCCATCTGGATCGCCTTTCATTCCCACCCTGCTCTTCCCTGGGGAAATGCTGCTCCTCAGTGACGGGAGCCAGTATTACAGCTGGGGGTGAAAAGAAATCTAAAACACATTGTGCGCTATTATGATGACTTCCGGAACAAAACAATCATCCGTGCGTGCCTAAGCACTCAGTAATTAAGTCACGGGTGATAAAGCCCTCCTCTTTTGTAAAGTCATGCTCACATCTAAAAATAGGAGTGCTCAATACGACCTCAGACACATGTGGTAGTGCAGTAGCATTGAGTAACACTCTGTACTGTTCTATTATTGCACGCCAACAGCTGTTCTCAGCCTCTTATTGCTATTTTATTGTGAGTAACCCAGCAGCTGAACAGAGAGTTCAGTAGTGCTAGTCAGTGATGGTTTCTGCTGATGCATGGCGAAAGTGAGGACCACGTACGTACACTTACAGGCCACAACACTACAAACACCTGCACAGACATAAAAATAGGGCCTTGTAAAATTCTGTGTTTACAAGGATGATAATGTTTACTTTGGATTGATACTCAATTTAGAAATATTTGTGGTGGTTGTGGTTTTCATTGCATGTCATTTATTTACATTATTAGGAATAAATCTAATAAAAATATTGTTCATTCATGAATGAATGGGTTTTTATGTAACTATTTGTAATGTGATATAGATATGAAGAATAGGGTACATGGTAGGGGTGTAACGGTACACAAAAATCTCGGTTCAGAACGTACCTCGGTTTTTCAGGTCACAGTTCGGTTCATTTTCGGTACAGTAAGAAAACAAAATGCAAAATATATATGTGCTAGTTTATTACACACCTTTGTGCTTTCAACAATAGGAACATTAGCCTATACAAAGTTAGAATCCTGCTCAAAAAGTAGCGAGTACTTAAAGATTAATCCAACAACAATTTGCCTTTCAGACCCCGCGTATTGGTCAGCTTTCTTTCAGAATGAAAGACGAAAATAGAAGTCCTGTGCTAAAGAGAAAAGCAATCCCAATAACAAAGATTTTAACATGTATTTTACAAATAAAATGCCTCAATGAATCATTTTTTTTTCTTATGAACGGTTTTCAAAAGCTTTATTGGTGGATTTTCTCAAGTTAAAGCGCACACAGAAATTAATTGTGTAAGCAGGATCTGTGTATTATTCTAATTATTCAATTACAGGTGTTTTAGCTCATTTAAATTTATTTTATTTAAATGGGCTATTATTTATTTACTTTGTGTTTATATTTTACAAATGTGATGTAGTATTCATTTATATTGTATATTTTATGTTGTATAACTTTAGTTCCTATGTGAATATTAGTTCCTACTTGTTTTGTTGTGGTAGGAGGGTTTTGTAATGAACACGGGGCCATGTTGGTTATTATTATAGCAGAGAAGACAGCAGTAAATCATCAAAGACAAGTCAACTGTGCCCCGATCTACGACTCAAGAGATCAGATGGACTCAAAAAGTGGGTCCTGATCGACTGGATCCACCGTATTTTACACGAGTGACTTCCGGTCTGCCTGATCCTAGCTAGCATCAAATAATAAACTCTGCCGTTCTTTTCGCCTGCATCGTGTTGAGCCGCTTCTGGGACGTGTCTAACAAGCGGCCGCACTGCGACTGGTGTGCATTGGCTGATTGACTTTAACGGCCGCGTTTCACTGCGTTCTCGCGGTGGCCACATTGTCGCGCCGTTGACGTTTCTGGGTTCTACTGTCCTACCGTGTTGTTCCTCACTATAGTAGAGAAGACGGAGTAAATATAACCTACACAAAGAAATTGTAACCCTATTGACTCACAGCCTCGAAAAGTAAGGGTTACATTACGTCAGAGACTCGTTTGGTACGCCTCCGTTCCGAACAGAGCACCACGTACCGAAACTGTTCAATACAAATACATATACCGTTACCATGTCTACATGGTTAGATTAGTTTTGGGGTTTATTTTTGTCCCCTGCTTTGATCCCTTCAATTTATATTCCTGTGTGATTTATGTTTTTTTAAATTTAATTTAATATTTTATTTAATGTGGTAAAGAGCTGCATGCTTTTTTGGCGTAAAAATCTCATCATGCAATGTGGACACCTGTGATTTATATAGTCCATGTGGCTTATGTATTTAACACATACAGTATGTATGTACTAAGTAAGTTTCGGACACGCCTAATTCAATGCAACACTGAAGGTCCCAACCCCATTGATAAAGCATTAAATTCTACTAATCAGCCCTGAAAAGGCATACCTGTGAAGTCAAAAACCACTTTAGGTGACTCCCTCTTGAAGCTAATGAAGAGAATGACAACAGTGTGAAAAACTGTCATCAGAGCAAAGTGTGGCTACTTTAAAGATACTAGAATATTATACATGTTTTTAGTTATAATACCTTTTTTTGCGAAGTTCATAATTACCTTCAGTGAGAATTTACAATGAAATAGTTGTAAAAATAAAACGCTTGAATGAGAAGGTGTCTCCAAACTTTTGGTCTGTACTGTAATTTTGCTGTTGAGACTTGAGATTTATAGTCCAAAAATTACAGTACCGTATTTTTCGGACTACAAGTCGCTCCTGAGTATAAGTCGATCCAGCCATAAAATGCCCAACGAAGAGAAAAAAACCATATATAAGTCGCACCGGAGTATAAGTCGAATTTTTGGGGGAAATTTACTTGATAAAATCCAACACATAGAACAGACATGTCATCTTGAAAGGGAATTTAATATAAAAATACAATAGAGAACAACATGCTAAATAAATGTACAGTGTACAGTGCATGAACAACGAAATGTGAATATACTGTCCTACGCTACGGCTCGGTCCTGGCTATACAGCGAACTCCCAAAAGACAATGCTGGACGTCCGTATAATTTGCTGAATCAATTTGGTCCTCGATAGAAAACAGGTTCGCATCAACGTAAATAAATGATAATTAGGTACTATTAGTAATAAGTAACAGGTTAGCATGCGTTCGCTATCATTAGCACATCGTTCAGACAACCACACAACTGGCTCTAAGTGTCCGATCGCGGGTGGAAAACGCACAACAACAACATAAAAAGATGATACACGCAGGCGTTGCCTCTGTAGAGATGATTTAAAAGCATAAACAATGAAAGTAGGTTCGCAGCCGTCTATTCTCTCTCGCCCACTCACTCACTCAGAGCTACGTAGCTGTCCGTCTTCTTCTGGCATGTGAGCACTCTTCTTCACGTAAACAAGTGCGAGTGCGCCCTCACTTGGGCGTGAAAGCGCCACAAACTAAATGCATCCATAGATAAAAAAGTAAATAATACAATGGAACATACACTGCCAAAGGCAGAACGCGAACGTGGCCATAGCTATAAAGAGTTATTCAGATAACTAGCATAAGAACATGCTAACAACTTTACAAAACCATCAGTGTCACTGCAAACACCAAAATAACATGTGAAATTATATCATAATGTGTTAATAATTCCACACATAAGTCGCTCCTGAGTATAAGTTGCACCCCCAGCCAAAATATGAAAAAAACCGCGACTTATAGTCCGAAAAATACGGTAGTTAAAATTTGAAACAATATATTTCTTTAAAATTAATTTTGTGATAAATATAATCAAAAAGTAGAACTCTTTACACAGGTAATCTTCTGTAACAATATACAGTATTACAAATATAATTATTTTATTATTTTAAACACTGATTCAATCCATGTATTGTGTCACAAATATTAAAGTACTGGTGTTTTAATGTTAATGTAAGAAATTACTGTTTTGTTTCAATTAATTTATATACTGTACATACAATGAAATAAACAATATCGTTGGTGAAATGGACAAATTCATAAAATGGAAATATTCAGTATACTGTATGTGTATGTATTACTAGTTACAATTTACAATTTAGTTGCAATTAGAGGTGTGCGAAATTTCCGATTCTTTGATTATTCGCAATTCTGCCGTGGAAGATTCCAGAACGATTCACAAACATCCAAATTCCGATTATTGAAATATGTCAAGTAAAGCGAAACTAAAACACAGTCAGCGCGGCCTTCAGGTTGCAATGAGGAACGGACCGAATTCCGATGATTGAAATATGTCAAGTAAAGCGAAACTAAAACACAGTCAGCGCGGCCTTCAGGTTGCAATGAGGAACGGACCGAGAGTAAACATAATGCTTGTCATTACCCGGCTAATGACAATGCTCAACTCACGGCTCTGGTTCAACTCATGCTGCGATATTAAAAAAAAAACAAAAAAAAAAACAACAAGCATACCTGACTGCTGCCGACAGCCGCTACAAACTACTACCACATAATGCCACGGTAGATATCACATGTAGAAAGAACTAGATGCGAAATGACAGACTCGGCGGCGTTACCAGCACATGTATAGAAAAGTAGATGTAAAATGACAGACTTGCTGCCGTTAGAAAACAGCCGCCATCTTAAAGTGTATGTGACACAAAAAAGCATGTTTGTTTCATAATACACGCGGTATTTTATGCTTCTGAATGATATGGACTGCTTGGATGTGTGTGGAAGCGATCGCTATATTTATTTAGTTTTTTGAATCCCGCGCCATGAAAATGAGTGACTTCCGGCTTCGGTCTTGCATTGAGGAGAGGCGCTGTGACGTGTACGGGAGAAGGCGTCCTCTTCACTATACAGCGTACTGTTGTGTATGAGGACGAAGGATTCAGCTGATTTTGCGGATTAATACGTTTATTTTTCGCATCACGCCAGCCAAACGGCTGCAGAAAAATCCTCCTGTATGAGGGTGAGGCGTATGCGCCTTTTTTGGAGTTTCAAAAGGTTCCCATTCACCGTGGATATTGGCCAAAACAAGCCCAACTACTGTGGGACCATTGGACTTACGAGGAAGTGAGTAAACATCTTGTTTTGTATTATGTCAAATATTAATACAGCGATTACAAAGTAAACACTACAAACTTTCTTTAAATAAAGGACTACTTACGTTTGATCATTGATAGGCATGTAAAAAGCTCTCCTCATGCACATTAGCAGCACGTTAGCTGCACAACAACTGCAGAGGGAGAGGCGTGTGCGCCTTTTTGGAGTTTCGGGCTAGTTATGTGTGATTTTCCGCTTCGAAGACTTTGAAACATCACTCGGTTCGGGTTAGCATGTCGGCTAGCTGTCACACTTCTTGGTTTGTTTACATTCTCCGAAGCCGGGAAAGGGAAATGACATATGTCCGATTTAGGTGTCACAAAATATCATTCGGGAGGTGCCACAGTAAAGGTGAAGTCGACAGTTTTGACCATTATGGAGTAATTTTGCAATGTCGTCCTGAATAAGTGCATTTTTATTATTTCATATTCCATTTAGCACAAGACTGTTATTTGTCATCACCATGCCATTTATTTAGCAATTGAGGAAAATACTTGGATAAAAAGAATATCCTGTAAAAATATTGAAGTAAAGAGACAGAGACAATGACATTTTGCAGCTCTCTTCGTCGCGTTTTCCTCGTTGTGAATAGTTCCCCCTCGACGGGCTGACTGGTCCTTCTCAAGCCATTTATATAGCTATTGGGGAAAAATACTTGGATAAAAAGAATAACCTGTAAAAATATTGGAGTAGAGAGACTGAAACAATGACATTTTGCGGCTCTCTTCGTCGCGTTTTCCTCGTTCTGAATAATTCCCCCTTAATGGGCTGAATAGTAAAACCAATGAGCCCAGTCTTCCGCTGACGTCATCCACCTGTTGGGGACGCTAAAGCCCTATAATGGTAGGCGTGGCTAACCGGCAGATTAAAAGACTAATTTCTCGTCATCTGCGCTTTGCTAAATTGATGTATATTGTCGAATCGTCTCAAAATATGATTCTAATTCACGTAATGCCATTTAAGACCCCACACGTCGTATGCTCTTTAAATCAGTACACTTCCTTGGAAGGTTGTTGTAATGAACCTTCCAAGCGAACCTAATTAACTTTTCTATCTAAAATACTCCTAAATCGTCAAAATCTTCACTTGAATCTATATTTAAGACAGTTCTAAAACTTTCACATGTCAAAAGTAGACAGAAGGGAAAATATGGAATAACGGGAGCAATTTGAACAACTTTAACGGTTGATTTACAACATTTAATTAATTGAATGTAGTTTAAAGCTGCTGATATAGAATGGTGACTTGAGTATTTTATGTACTGTTTTGAACTGTTAACTTGATACTGAAATAGTCATTTATTTAAGCCTGAGAGGATTTTTGTACATTTTGTACAACAATGTAAAACATTAAAAGCCGCTAATACCTGGGGAGGGGTGCATCAATAATAAATTTATAATCAAATCATAGCCTCGGATTTGTAATCAAATCGTTAGGTGCCCAAAGATTCCCACCTCTAGGGTGCGCCCAGTTATTATCACTACTGATAAACAGTCCTGGTTTTCCCCAACAACAATGGAAAAAAAGCACATTTTTGTTTTGCTCACAGGCTCCAGATCGCACAGGAGGAGCATCGCTCGGTGGAGGTGGAGAAGGTCAACCTTGAGCAGAAGCTCAGGGATGAGATCAGCACAGCAAAGCAGGAAGCCCAACGGCTAAAGGAGCTGCGTGAGGGCACTGAGAACGAACTCAGTCGACAGAAGTACGCCGAAGAGGAGCTTGAGCAGGTATTAAGAGCTTAATCCCATATGGAAAATGTGTGTTGTAATATCACACTTGAGTGTATGCCTGGATGCATCAGAGTCACACTGGCTATCCAGTAATATAAATACACCCACACTTGGCTTTGTTTACAAGACGTTTAACAATAAAGCTTGCGAGCAACAGACATTAAAAGAATTTTACTTTAACTTAGAAGTGATGTGACTAGATATTATTAGCGGACTTCACATCTGCCATTAGGCTTTTAGAGGACTTTTTTTTTTCAAAAATAAGGCATTTTTTTATGTTTCATGCTCTTTGGAACACAAACACAATGTTGACAGGCAATACAACTTACTCACAGGCATACATTCTTTATCTTCTGCGAAGAATGAGTAGTAGCGTCTTAATGGATATCAATGAACATCTTTTTCAAATTTACCATACATTCAGGGATATATTATACTGTATTGTCCCCAGACCAGAGGTCAAATCTTATGATTCAGAAGGAACTGCACAAAATGTTAAAAACTCCTCCTCCGTAGGTACGCATGGCGCTTAAGAAAGCCGAGAAGGAGCTGGAGTCGCGAAGCTGCTGGGCCCCTCCAGAATCGCTCCAGAAGTGGCTGCAGCTCACTCACGAGGTGGAAGTGCAGTATTACAACATCAAGAAGCAGAATGCTGAACGGCAGCTCCTGGTTGCTAAAGAAGGGGTATAATGATTGTGTTTGAAATTGACTGTCAGTAACCATGATAGACATCCAATCCATTTGGACTGGAACGGCTAACAGTGTCAATGGCAGTGGAGGAGTTAAAAGAAATATTTACAGTACATTATTATATGTATATTTTTTGTTTTGTTTTCCACAGGCTGAAAAGATCAAGAAAAAGAGGAACACTCTCTTTGGGACATTCCACGTAGCACACAGCTCGTCCCTGGATGATGTGGACCACAAAATTTTAGCAGCAAAGTGAGTCAGAAATAGAAGTATATACAAATTTCTACATATAGAATAATTATTACTTTTGTTTTTGATTGACACAGTGAGACTGTTGGGCGTACATTGGGGCAAATAAGTATTTAGTCAACCACTAATTGTGCAAGTTCTCCCACTTGAAAATATTAGAGAGGCCTGTAATTGTCAACATGGGTAAACCTCAACCATGAGAGACAGAATGTGGGAAGAAAAAAAACCCAGAAAATCACATTGTTTGATTTTTAAAGAATTTATTTGCAAATCATGGTGGAAAATAAGTATTTGCTGGTATTTTGGCCCATTCCTCTATGCAGATTTGCTCTAGAGCAGTGATGTTTTGGGGCTGTCGTTGGGCAACATGGACTTTCAACTCTATCCACAGATTTTCTATGGGTTTGAGATCTGGAGACTGGCTAGGCCACTCCAGGACCTTGAAATGCTTCATACGAAGCCACTCCTTTGTTGCCCTGGCTGTGTGTTTGGGATCATTGTCATGCTGAAAGACCCAGCCACGTCTCATCTTCAATGCCCTGACTTAATCAATAAATTGTATGAATCCTTGCCGAAGCCCATGGAAGTCATACAAAATATTAAATTTTGATCTCACAGCACTTATGTAACATATTTTTGTGTTTGAAGTAGATTTTTTGTTCAATTTTCACTCTACTTTCTGTAGGCGACAAAACTCTTGTCTTGCCAAAATTTGACCTTTATGTCTTCATGAAATGATAAATCTTTTTTCATTGAGACAAATATATTATTGTACATTCAACATCATTTGGGAGGGTCTTAGCTCCATGTGAGCCATTTCTGAAACCAATTGAATCATTAAAAGTAGGGCTGCAGCTATCGATTATTTTAGTAGTAGATTAATCGATGAACTAGTTAGTTCAAATAATCGAGTAATCGGATAAGGAACATGAAAAATTAAATTACCTGAGCTGAGCCTCAAACAGTATAATAAATAAAGAAATAAGGATCTAAGTACAACAAAAGATAAATAGGCTAACTTACATTGCAAAAGTCCACTAGTTTAAATGCTATAAACTTTTTTTTTTTACAGTGCTCTTAACAAATGGTTCAGACACATAATCCCACAAAAATAGGCTAAATTTACAAATAAACTAAATTACGAATGCATTTAAAAAAAAAAAAAAAAAAAAATAGCTCAAACAAAAACTTGGCTCATGTTGGTCTTAAAGGGTATGCAGTGCCCTGGGAAAATGTTAATATTCCATCATTTATCCATAAACGCATGCCTTTTGTATTCATATCATGCCACTTCGTGTAATTACACACAAGAAAATGAGAGAAATTTGGCTCAATTGTCAAGCTAAAACGACCGGCGCCCGAGATCTGGCAGATTGTGTGCGTGACGTCACGACAAGTGGAGAGAGTGCCACCGGCCACTAGGGGGGCAGCGCCTGTCTGCATCAATATGATTCCTTCTAGTGAGGAGAGAATTAGGGGTGTTTTGAGCTGTTTATGCTGATGCATTGTGTTCGTCCTGCACATATTCCAGGTTCCCTCATGAAGAAACACCCCTCGTTGTCAATAAAAGAGAATTCAGAATTGACAGTGAGGGGTGTTTCTTCAACAAGAAAAAGGCTCAGTGCTTTAGTACTGAACGGCGGCGATGATGGCAGACAATTTCGTTTCTAGTTTCAGCGACGAATCCGACGTAGAAGGACGTAACGAATGTTCATCTAATGGTGACGAGGAGAGTTACGAAGCTTTAATCGGTGTTTTAGGTTACCAATATGAGCCCAAACGAACGCCAATGCAGCATAATGAAACGGTCATTGAGGGGAGCAATGACACTGAAGAAACATCGGCAGCAGATCGTGTGGGAAACACCAATGATTTGTTTTGCATTTCTTTTTGTGAAGCTGATACACCGTGACTGCAAAATAAAGGAATGCATAGAATAAATATCATTTATTGCGCTATCATAGCTTTTCGCTCTGCTAACAGACACAAATATGAATGGGATCAGAGGATTTGTTCTATATATTTTACGAACGATAATTTATACATGTGTCCAGTCCTGTATCCAATGCGTGACATTTTTTTAATTATAAAAGAGTACTCACTCTGGCCATTTCGAGCTTGGCTGCTTCCCTCCTTTGCTTAGCTTTAGCCTTCTTTACCAGTCATCGTCCTCTTTCTTGATATCTCGGGACATTTAGGTGGCTGCGCCTGTATGGTCGGCCCCGCATCTCCTTTGAGCAGCAATCTTTTAGCAAAACCCGATTTCACTTGTCCATAGCTCGAGAAGCTTTCAGGTGGAAAATGCGCACCACAGAAAAGCATGCCGGAGGCTGTGTCTAGAAAATTAGCCCTCTTTGCACGGACGAACTTTACCCATTGTCTGTGTAGTCCAGCTTTTTTTTTTTGCGTTCAGGAACTCATGGATACCATATTCCGATAAATAACTATTTGTACACCACATAGCACAGCAGTTTTGAACCATTTTTGTGATGTTTTGGTCAAACAAACCCCAACGCTACTCTCTCATCGTTAAAAAACAATGGCACCTGGCTCCGCCTTGACTGTCAATCACTTGTCGTGACGTCTCCGCCCCATTCGGCTGTTTCCGGAACACTTTCGGAAATGTTCATCATTTTCGATCTATTTTCGGTAATTGCTCATTAATGTGATTGATTTTTTTGTTAACTTTATCAATATTTGTTATCTTGGCACATAATGGTTCTATTGATGTCTCACACCCCCTTTGCCGCTACATACCCTTTAACAGGGAGCACCTGGATTCAGCCATGTGAAATGAAGCAGACTCGAAGGCAGTGTATCCACTCAGATCAATAAAACTAAATGCAAACACTTTCAAAATAAACCATTACAACGCCACTTAAACGAATACTCGAAGCAGCAAAATTTAATTCGAATCTTTTTTTTTAATGGAATACTCGAGTAAATCGATTAATCGTTGCAGCACTAATTAAAAGTCAGGTTATTAGCAATTGTTTCTACAAAATGGATAAGCCACTAGACTTTTGTCAGGGACTGTATGTTGACACCCTTTCGGTTCTGGATGGTGACGTCACGCAGCCTTGCAGTCTAAAAATAGCGTTCGTACGGTTAACTATTGCGTAACTTGCATATGAAAAGTCTGCTAGCTTTAATGCTATTAAATGCTAAATTTACATATTCCCACAAAAAGAGGAACTGTCAAAGCAGCTAAAGACATCCCCCAAAATCACTATAATATTATCCATCCAAATTGTATTTTACAAATTTCCTTCCATATTTCTTGACAAACCACTTCATCCTTAAAGAGCATACGACATGAGAGAAAAAGTCTTAAATAGCAAGATTATGTTAATTAGAATCATATTTTGAGACGATTCGACTATATACAACAATGTAGCAAAGCGCAGATGACGAGAAATTAGTCTTTTAATCTGCCGGTTAGCCACATCTATCTACCATTATAGGGCTCTAGCGTCCCCAACAGGTGGATCACGTCAGCAGGAGAATGGGCTCATCAGTTTTACTATTCAGCCCATTGAGGGGGAATTATTCAGAACGAGGAAAATGCGACGAAAATAGCCGCAAAATGTCATTGTTTCTGTCTCTCTACTCCAATATTTTTACAGGATATTATTTTTATCCAAGTATTTTTCCAAAATTGCTAAATAAATGGCATGGTCATGACAAATAACAGTCTTGTGCTAAATGGAATATGAAGTAATAAAAATGCACTTATTCAGGACGACATGGCAAAATTAGTCCATAATTGTCAAAACTGTCGACTTCACCTTTACTGTCGCACCTCCCGAACGATATTTTATGACACCTAAATCGGGCTTACGTCATTTCCCTTCCCCGCCTTCGGAGAATGCAAACAAACCAAGAGGCGTGACAGCTAGCCGACATGCTAACCCGAACCGAGTGATGTTTCAAAGTCTTCGAAGCGGAAAATCACACATAACTAGCCCGAAACTCCAAAAAGGCGCACACGCCTCTCCCTCATACAGCAAGATTTTTCTGCAGCCAATTGGCTGGCGTGATGCGAAAAATAAATGTATTAATCCGCCAAATCAGCTGAATCCTTAGTTCTTCTCATACAACAGTACGGCTGTATAGTGAAGAGGACTCCTTCTACCGTAGACGTATACATGGGCGATATGACGATATAAAACCGTCTAACGATCTTAAGTGCTGAAGGTACGTATTTTTTAGGACATCGTTATATCGCGGTTTATTAACTTTTATTTCAAACCCACTCACATCACTAGTCTCCCTTTCTCCCTTTTTACACTTCCTCGTCAGGCTCTCTAGTCTAGGCCAATCAATTGACTGGAAAGTGAGTGACGCTGCCCGGGAGCACACGCCCACTGTTACCACTTTCACAAAGGAGGTGTGCGTCATGGCGGAGGCAGCAGAGAGCGAGCTTAGCGAGGCAGAAGAGTTTACCACTAAGAAAAACTCCACATCGATTGTTTGGAACTGGTTTGGCTTCAAAGTGGACGATATAGATCAAAAAAACATAATTTGCAACATTTGCAAGGAACACATAAAGGCAAGTGACGGTAAGCCTGTCGCAATATGCAATAATTCCATTTATCGCGCGATATATAAAAATGAAGGCGGTAACTTTTCCGCTGCGATTTATCGGCAGACGTGCTGTTAAAAGTTCGTTACCAACTGCACAAAATGCATCTTCATTCCAGGTCCGGCAAAAACTAGCGCTGGAGCCAATTGTTCCCATTATATCCTATTCTTCAACGTATACCGGCCGCGTCAGTGCTCCGGAGTGACTGTGGACCATCTATGGCGCGCCGGTGTTGTTGATGTGTGGGCGCTCCCGTCAGGAGTGACATTTCACGCGGGGCGGCTATTTTTCGGCACAACGCTGGATGTTTACAACGAAGTCCGCCAAAACATTGTTACCGACTTGGCTGCTACGAATAACCTCACTTTGACAACGAACAACTGAATGAAATTAAGAGCGCTGTGCTTCAAACTCGTCCTGTATATGAAAGCCCTCATATGCTGGTGTTGTGTAGTAATGAGCAGACGTGACTTCAGCGGCGCCTGCTAACTTTTTTAATGCGCGGTTGCGCGCACTCACTAGATATCATGAAATGGCAAACTAGATGTGCTACTTCCCATGCCATTGGCTACGTGAGCCCAGAGTGATTATGGGACATGTAGTCCATATACTACATCGATGAATTCTAAACTGTCATTTGTCACATGAGGTTAAGAAGGCCAAATCAATCCATACCAGTGACTATAGATAATGTTGCAAATATTGTTAATTCAGTACGTGACACAAATGGATTCGGACCATAAATAGGATGTCTTGCTCATGTAGTAAACCTAGCTACTAAGAGAGCTGTAGCAATCAACGGTGTGCCCTGCCTCACTTTACAAACAGTAAAGATTGTTCTCAGCACTTTTATACAATTTTTTTTCATATCAGTAAGAAGTAAGCACATAAATATTATGCACTAAAATGCATGTTTATATGATGGCAATTTAATTTTTGCTTGTTAGCAAAAGAAAAAGAAAAAAAAACACAATTGTTATATATTTTTTTTACTAAGCATTAAATGTATTTAATCAGATCGAAAATCGTGTCCCTCGTATCAAAATTCGTACCGAACCATGACTTAACTGTATCATTGCATCCCTATGGAACACCATTGCAGAAGCTATGACGGGAAAAGTTTTCATTTTTCTAAATGCTGAAGTTGTTAAGTGCATTTTTTTTTTTTTTTTTTTTTAAACACATTTTATTTATTCTGTGTTTCTGTGCGGTATCAATATTGTTGTTTTTTACTTAAGAGGTATGGTCTATTGTTTTTAGTTGTGATTTCTTAAAAAGTATATTTGAATTTAAGAGTAAATATCGCGTTTAAATGGGAGTACTTCATCTATTAATATATACTGTATTTGCACTGTGTTATTGTAAATTGGTTTAAAAAATTGAGGGGGGGGGGGCGCAATATCATCGCATATCACAATAATTTATGAGAATAATTATCGCACACTAAAATTTGTTATCGCGACAGGCCTAAGTGACGGCAACACATCAAACTAATTCCACCATTTGAAACGAAAACATCCAAAGCAATATACTGAGAGCCAAACTGCCAAAGCTAAAAAGCCAACCTCCGCTACAGCGTTAAAGCAACAAAAACTTTCGGATGCTTTCCTAAAATGCACTCCCTATGAGAAAAGTGGTAAATGATGGAATGACATTACTGACGCAATAACCTTTCATCTGGCAAAAGATATGTGTCCTATTCAAACAGTTGATGGAGTTGGTTTCGCGAAAAGGATTAAGGTTTTAGATCCTCGCTACCAGCTGCCTAGTCGAAAATAGTGTTTTAAAAATATCGTGATAATATCGAAACCGTGATATTGTCTTGGGAATACCGTGATATATATTTTTTCCCATATCGCCCAACCCTACGTAGACGTCACAGCGCCCTCTTTCTCAACTCGAGACTGTTGCCGGAAGTCACTCATTTTCATGGCGCGGGATTAAAAAAACTAAATAAATATAGCAATCGCTTCCACACACATCCAAGTGGTCCATACCATTCAGGAGTATAAAATACCGCGTGTATTTTGAAATAAACATTTCGTGTC
The DNA here is from genome assembly GCF_030265065.1 of Corythoichthys intestinalis. NCBI lineage: Eukaryota > Metazoa > Chordata > Actinopteri > Syngnathiformes > Syngnathidae > Corythoichthys > Corythoichthys intestinalis. Next base: position 12,416,733 of record NC_080400.1, read on the forward strand.
ACATGCACTTTAAGTCTGTAATGAACGCTAGAATTACAGTAATTACTGTTGGAAGTTTTGTACTAATGCTTACTTTACTGACAAGTGTCACATTTAAATGACCCCTGTATGTGCTCGAATGGGACTTGGAACCTAACTGATTGTGTTCTTTCATCTCCCTCAGACAAGCACTAGGCGAGGTGACGGCCGCCCTGCGCGAGCGTCTCCACCGCTGGCAGCAGATCGAACTGCTCACCGGCTTCACAGTGGTCAACAACCCTGGCCTACCGTCGCTGGCGTCGGCCCTCAACCTGGACACCAGCTTCTTAGGGGGCCGCGCCACGCCGCAGCACTTTATTGTGTCGGACGACTTGGACGACCTGGACGAGGACATCTTGCCCGCCGTGCTGCAATGTAAGAGTTCGTCCGAGTCGCTGGGCTCTTCGGCGGGAAATAGCAAACGATCCCTTAAACACTCCAAGACCCTGCTGGGAAAGTCTAGACATCAGAACTCGTGAGGGTTCGGACCTTGCTATGGCCTCCATTTGGTGACGGAGTGGGATGGATGGGGGTGTGGTGGGTGCGGGGGTTTTCATTTGATATCTGTGCATTGGGCTTCATGTAAAAATCACAAAACTGCCATTTATCCCTCCTGAATGCATGTGTGGATTCTGTTCCAGATGATGACTGGGGATTTTTTTCTGTACAAAAAAATGCTGATTTACTAAAAATGTTTTGTGAAGTGTTTGTAGCGAATGTGTGTTCATTTTGCTGGGATTGATACTCACCAGACAACACAGTGGATTAGGGCAAAAGTTTGGAAACCGAGTATGCCCAAACTTTTTCCTGCCACTGTAAGCCTCACAATTGAGTGAGTGTGTTTCAGGTGGTGTGTTTGTTTGGAGTTTGCATGATCTTCCTGCGACCCACTGGCTTTTCTCTGTGTTTCATCCCTCATTCCAAATACATGCATGTTCCTAACCCTCTTGGACAGAATTTTTTGGTGCATCAGAGACATTGAGTGGGTTCAGTTAGCTTGCGTTTAGTGGCTTCAGAATTACACCTTCAAATCTGGTCGAGAATTAGTTCCTGCCCCAAATGGAAATATCTTTGCATCTATAATAATACCGTATTGGCCCGAATATAAGACGGCCCCGATTATAAGACGACCGCCTCTCAAGTAAGACTCAAGTTTGAAAAAACAATTTGAGCACCAAATTAATTTTTATACAGAAAATAGTTACAGTACATCTGAAACAAATGGTTATAACAATATATTTGAGAGAAAAAGCATGTTATTTTGCCTCATTCAAATCTTAATATCTGAACATTTGAATATGTTAACTAAAGTGCGATCACATTTGAAAATGAATGGCTTCTGGTTTTTGAAATGTAAATAAACCAACCTATTGTGATAAAACAACAAAATTGCAATGACTGCATTAACCATCAAAGTGAGGTCTAACTGTAACTGTAGTCTTGAAACAAATCTGAATAAGGAAAAACATTGCAATAAAATAATGCAAACTGATTAAACTAGTAGGTGAGATTTGTCATAACAGAACATTACTCCTCAAATTCAGCATTTGCTTCAATGATATCCAGTGTTGTTAATAATGGCGTTAAAATATAACGGCGTTATTTTCTTCAGTTGTGAGTAATCTAATTAATTTTCAAAACGTGATGCTACTATGCTAGGTGGCCCTAATACCTGACTGTAGTTTATTTGACATAAATATGTCGAATGTGCTGCACGTCTTTAAGTCACGGTGGCGGCGCCTTACCACAACAAAGAGCTTTTTACGTTGAAATTCTTGTGAATAAATACTTAAATCCCTGAATTCTTTATAGATATGGATGTAAAACAGTCTCGATTATTTGTTAAAAGAGCAAAGAACCAGGCAGTTAGTATTTATTTTACGTAAATATACGATGATCCCAATGCCGTAGCGGCTAAATTCCCCGATGGATTTTTTTTTTTTCACGTTTCAAAATGCAACGAAAAATACCTTGTGTCCTCGAACAAATCACTCTTGAGACAATCCTTCCTTTTTGTATGCGGTACAGCTTTCGTACTTTTATCCTAAATATGGCGTTGAATAGCTGCATGTGTCGCTGCGACCGACTGTGAATAACTGAAGCGGATTGTGGAATGGGCCCCCTGCTTGAAGGTGCTGCGCAGTGGCTGGCCGATTTGACCTGTCAATACTATTATGAAGTGTATGGTCTGACCCTTCACTTTAAGCTGCTACTACCGCGGCCTCACACCACGTAAGAAGATGGATGTGTTGATGGTACCTCCAGTATAGTAATGGCATTGCATCAGGAATTAATCGTGGCTTTGGACTTTTCCCCCCACATTTTACATTGCAGCCTTTCTCCAAAATGGACTACAGCCATCCCTGCCAATTGTTTGTTTTTGCATCCAATCGTTTACAATATGCAGTCAAAATTCTTTCGATAGCGATCCAAAATGCCACAAGTTACGGAGAGTTTGAACTTAATTTGTATTATACATTATTATTTATAAACAGAAAAACAAGTTTCTGCTGTGAATTGGAATGAGTTTAGCACAAGTAGACGTCCAATCCATTTGAACTGGGAGGGTGGCAGCGAATTCGTTCATTCGCTGCCATCCCTCCCACTTCAAACGGACTGAACGTCTATGGCCGTCAGTGGCAGCTAATGCCAGGCAATGAGGTCATTTTGGGCCATTTAAGGTCATATACAGTAGCTGTTGATTTTCAGTTACTTCCTGTTGATTTTGAGGTATTTTATGGGTCACTTCCTGTTTATTTTGAGTTACAGAACAGGACGTGACCTGGGAATCACCCAAATGAATAGGCAGTGACTCAAACTCAACAGGAAATGACCTGTAAATGCCCTAAAATGAACAGCAAGTGACCTGTAAATGCCCCGAAAATCTGACTGAATGACTGTGAATGCCCTGGTTTCGAATGAACGAACGTTCCCAGTCTAAATGGATTGGGCGTCGAGGACCGTCAATGCAGCCTTACCTAAGACACCATCATGGTGGAAGATTTTGGTAGCAACTTAATGGTTCCTTTTTTTTTTTTTTTAAAACATTGACACGTTTTAGAAACAATATATCGATTCTTGACAGGAGCATATCAATAACCTTTTGGGATACAAAGTATCACGATATACAGTTGTGGTCAAAAGTTTACATACACTTGTGAAGAACATAATGTCATTGCTCTCTTGAGTTGCCAGTTATTTCTCCAACTCTGATTTTTCTCCGATAGAGTGATTGGAACAGATACTTCTTTGTCACAAAAACCATTCATGAAGTTTGGTTCTTTATGACTTTATTATGGGTTAACAGAAAAAGTGATCAAATCTGCTGGGTCAAAAATATACATACATGGATCTGAAAAAGCGAATCATTGACTTGAACAAGTCAGGAAAGTCACTTGGAGTCATTTCAAAGCAGCTGCAGGTCCCAAGAGCAACAGTGCAAACAATTGTTTGTAAGTATAAAGTGCATGGCACTGTTTTGTCACTTCCACGATCAGGAAGAAAACGCAAGCTATCACCTGCTGCTGAGAGAAAATTGGTCAGGAGGGTGAAGATTCAACCGAGAATCACCAAAAAGCAGATCTGCCAAGAATTAGAAGCTGCTGGAACACAGGTGTCAGTGTCCACAGTCAAGCGTGTTTTGCATCTCCATGGACTGAGAGGCTGCCGCGCAAGAAGGAAGCCCTTGCTCCAAAAGCGGCACCTTAAGGCTCGACTGAAGTTTGCTGCTGATCACATGGACAAAGATAAGACCTTCTGGAGGAAAGTTCTGTGGTCAGACGAAACAAAAACCGAGCTGTTTGGCCACAATGCACAGCAATATGTTTGGAGGAGAAAAGGTGAGGCCTTTAACCCCAAGTACACCATGCCTACCGTCAAGCACGGTGGTGGTAGTATTATGCTGTGGGGCTGTTTTGCTGCCAATGGAACTGGTGCTTTACAGAGAGTAAATGGGATAATGAAGGAGGAGGATTACCTTCAAATTCTTCAAGATAACCTAACGTCATCAGCCCGAAGATTGGGTCTTGGGCACAGTTGGGTGTTCCAACAGGACAATGACCCCAAACACACATAAAAAATGGTAATGGAATGGCTAAATCAGGCTAGAATTAAGGTTTTCGAATGGCCTTCCCAAAGTCCTGACTTAAACCCCATTGAGAACTTGTGGACAATGCTGAAGAAACAAGTCCATGTCAGAAAGCCATCAAATTTAACTGAAATGCACCAATTCTGTCAAGAGGAGTGGTCAAAGATTCAACCAGAAGCTTACCAGAAGCTTATGGATGGCTACCAAAAGCGCCTAATTGAAGTGAAAATGGCCAAGGGACATGTTACCAAATATTAGCGCTGCTGTATGTATATTTTTGACCCAGCAGATTTGATCACTTTTTTCTGTTCACCCATAATAAAGTCATAAAAGAACCAAACTTCATGAATGTTTTTTGTGACAAAGAAGTATCTGTTCCAATCACTCTATCAGAGAAAAATCAGAGGTGTAGAAATAACTGGAAACTCAAGAGAGCCATGTTCTTCACAAGTGTATGTAAACTTTTGACCACAACTGTATCACCATTGCGGTATTTTGTCACACCCCTATTTAACACCATTTTAGTTCTGCTTCAAACTCGTTCGTAGTGATCACGCAGAGGATTTGACTTCAAGCGTAAGTCTTCTCATCAGCATTAATTGCACTTCCTATCTCACTCCCTTCTCTTCACATCCGCAACACCGGCACTCTCTTCACGTTTCTTCGCCGTCTCGCGCTGTCAACTACAGATGGCAAACGGCTGTTGGAGCGACGAGCCAGTGACCTGTGGTCCGGCGGCTCGGATTGTCAACCCGTATGGAAAAATCTCGGTTGGCCATTTCTTGATTAACCCCAAAACTTAAGTAGTGTGCTGTCCTCAATGAAAGCCACCCCAACCTGACAAATCATCACCTTATTATTTTTTTTAACCACATCTCTATAATAGACACCCAAATCACTCTGCTTTTAATCTTGTCAGCACTTGGCACCCCGCAACCCTTTGCTTCTGATATCAAGTTCATTTTGCCTGTAAAAGACTCTTTTTACCACCTTTATTCCCCTCCCATCTGTGTTAACTGATTGGTCAGCTCAAGAAAAGGACTGCATTCAATGAAAATTTGGACCAGCTATAATTGTGTGTAAATCACTATTTGTGTTAATAGATAGTTCCACGATGAATTGACTAATATCAAATTAATTGACAAATATTTTGACAGCTCTTATCTAAATGTACAGTGGGGCAAATAGGTATTTAATTAAACACTAATTGTGCAAGTTCTCTCACTTGAAAATATTAGAGAGGCCTGTAATTGTCAACATGGTTAAACCTCAACCATGAGAGATAGAATGTGGGGAAAAAAGAAAACCAGAAAATCACAGTTTCATTAAAAAAAAAAAATTTTAGGGCTGCAGCAATCGATTATTTTAGCAATCGATTAATCGATGAACTAGTTTGTCGAATAATCGAGTAATCGGATAAGTAACATGAAAAATTAAAATGCTGAGCCTCAAACAGTAAAAAAACAAAAACCAACTAAATAAGGATCAATGTACAACAAAAGAATAATTTGCTAACTTACATAGCAAAAGTCCGCTAGCTTAAATGCTATAAAACGTTAACTTTTTTTTTTAAAAATAATGCTCTTAACAAATTGTTCACACTCATATTCCCACAAAAAAACGGCTAAGTATACCCATAAACTACGGTAAATCACGAATGCATTAAAAAAAAACATTAGCGCAAACAAAAAGTTAGCTTATGTTGGTCTTAACATGGAGCAGCTGGATTCAGCCATGTGAAATGATGCAGACTAAAGGGCAGTGTATCCACTCAACTCAATAAAACTGATTGCGAACACTTTCAAAATAAACCATGACAACGCCACAATAATTAAACGAATACTCGAAGCAGCAAAATTTAATTTGAATCTTTTTTTTTTTCTAATCGAATACTCGAGTTAATAGATTAATCGTTGCAGCACTAATTTAATTGCAAATCGTGGTGGAAAATAAGTATTTGGTCAATACCAAAAGTTCATCTCAATACTTTGCTATGTACCCTTTGTTGGCAATAACGGAGGCCAAACGTTTTCTGTAACTCTTTACAAGCTTTTCAGACACTGTTGTTGGTACTTTGGCCCATTCCTCCATGCAGATCTCCTCTAGAGCAGTGATTGTTTTGGGGCTATAGATGGGCAACACGGACTTTCAACTCCCTCCACAGATTTTCTATGGGGTTGAGATCTGGAGACTGGCTAGGCCACTCCAGGACCTTGAAATGCTTCATACGAAGCCACTCCTTTGTTGCCCTGGCTGTGGTTTTGGGATCATTGTCATGCTGAAAGACCCAGCCACGTCTCATCTTCAATGCACTTCCTGATGGAATGAGATTTTCACTCAAAATCTCTCGATACATGGCCCCATTCATTCTTTCCTTTGCACAGATCAGTCGTCCTGGTCCCTTTGCAGAAAAACAGCCCCAAAGCATGATGTTTCCACCCCCATGCTTGACAGTGGGTATGGTGTTCTTCGGATGCAATTCAGTATTCTTTCTCCTCCAAACACGAGAACCTGTGTTTCCACCAAAAAGTTCTATTTTGGTTACATCTGACCATCACACATTCTCCCAGTCCTCTTCTGGATCATCCAAATGCTCTCTAGCGAACTGCAGACTGGCCTGGACGTGTACTGGCTTCAGCAGGGGGACACGTCTGGCAGTGCAGGATTTGAGTCCCTGGCGGCGCATTGTGTTACTGATAGTAGCTTTTGTTACTGTGGTCCCAGCTCTCTGTAGGTCATTCACTAGTTCCTGGGATCTTTGCTCACCGTTCTTGTTATCATTTTGAACCCACGGGGTGAGATCTTGCATGGAGCTCCAGATCGAGGGAGATTATCAGTGGTCTTGTATGTCTTCCATTTCTTAATAATTGCTCCTACAATTGATATCTTTACACCAAGTGTTTTACCTATTGCAGATTCAGTCTTCCTAGCCTGGTGCAGGTCTACAATTTTGTCTCTGGTGTCCTTCGACAGCTCTTTGGTCTTGGCCATAGTGGAGTTTGGAGTGTGACTGACTGAGCTTGTGGACAGTTGTCTTTTATACAGATAATGACTTAAAACAGGTGCCATTTATACAGGTAACGAGTGGAGCCTCGTTAGACCTCGTTAGAAGTTAGACCTCTTTGACAGCCAGAAATCTTGCTAGTTTGTAGGTGAACAAATACTTATTTTCCACTCCTATTTGGAAATAAATTCTTTAAAAATCAATGTGATTTTCTGTTTTTTTTTTTCTTCACATTCTGTCTATCATGGTTGAGGTTTACCCATGTTGACAATTACAGGCCTCTCTAATCTTTTGAAGTAGGATAACTTGCGCAATTGGTGGTTGACTAAATACTTATTTGCCCCACTGTATATGATTAATCAGCTTTGTGACCAAAAAAAAATTAATAACCGGGCTCCGAGGATCAATGCGTTTACATCTCATGAATAAACTTACCAAATGTAATTGTGATCCGTACACGAATAACAGAGGAGTATCAAATTGAATTCTGCAAATAATTAATCAGCCCAGAGACAAATAAAGAAAACCCATCCGTGAGAAATGATGCCTAAACATCCCTAGAGAGTAAAGCTACCAAATTTCTTTCTGAATCATTAACAGAAAAGGACTTTTAGTTTGTGTCCTCCCAAGAAAAACAACAAAGCATGCAAGTTTTTCAGACCTCCCTCTGGGCAGTCTAAAAATTTGAAAGTGAACACTGGCACTTTTATATCCCCAATTGGACTGTATAAGCTGCTCTGTCACACTCTCACAGCATTACATTCAAAAGGTGGAAAGTGATGTCTTTCACAGGCTGAAATCATTGTGTTGTTTTTTTATCATGTGAAGGTTATCTACAGTGAACCCTAGAAAATGTGTGGGCTGGTTTTTGGGATAGAGAACTTAAACTCACATAGTACACAATTAATTATTATTATCTCATTTGCTGCAGATCAGTTTGTTTTGGCGCCATCCTGTGGTATTTTGATGCCCAGCATGTTGAATGAGGGCCTGAGACTTTTTTTTTCTTGTACATTTGCAACGAGAAATCTTTTTGGGTGGGCAACAGTTAATTATTGATTTATCATCTTGGTCTACGATTGTCCACAACCATTCACGATTTTGGGGCGTTCACTGTAGTAGCACCTGACACTTGATTCTCATGTTTCCACATTGAAAGAGGAAAGATGCCACAAACATTGGGATTTTATGGATGAAGTCAATTATTTTTATTAGGGTTGCACGATATCCATTTTTTGAGACCGATAATGATATCGATAACTTCCTGCTTCTTAACTCATTCACTCCCAGCCATTTTTGTCCCTTCGCTCCAGGCCGTTTTTCTAGATTTTGACTGATTTTGCAAGGCCCACAGAAAATTCAGTTCTATTGCTATATAAACATGGAACCCGCCAAAAGAAAGATTAGACTCTCTTCTTTTAGCATAAAAAAAGTAAGTTCATATCTTTTTCCATTCTTTAGAAATCAGCATTAGAAAATAGCTTAGTTTGAGCAATTTTCCATTTTCTGATGAAAAAACGAAGAAAAGGAGCTTTTTGTAAACGCATACATTTCAAACATAACTATGACTTAATTACAGCTATTTTTTGCATTAGTTACATCCTAAACATCTGAATGTTTTTCTTTTACAAAATATCATAGTGAACAAGACAAATAGAGCTTTTGCTATCAAAGTAACAATTTGTTTACACATGACTACTGAGAGATGACGCCTGTTGTCTCCAAGATGACGCCGTTGTCGCCGCGTCTGTCGTGTAAACTTTTCCCTCATCCTTTTTTGTCTCACAAAGATGGATTATTTTTTAATCTCTGCGGTGTCTGCTTGGCAAGCCCGCTGCACGGTGGTCTCAGTCGTTTTGCTCCGTCGTCCAGCGCCTGGCATTCCAGGCGTCCTCTCGGTTGTTTTGTTCGGTCGTCCGCCGCCTGGCATACTGCCGCCAGGGCTCCGACCGTGCTGTCTGGCCTTTCATTGCTGTTGAATCGGGATGCGGGTCTTTACAAAATGCGCTACTGCCCTCCAGTGGCCAGTATTATTGCTTTAAAATGGGTTTGGAGCCTTGTTTTTAGTTTCTCAGATAGATCACAAGCTATAGATTCTTCTTGTAAAAAAAAAAAAACGCAAAAGATGTATAAATACGTTTTTGGGACAATAAAGCATTCAAAAATAAAAAATAGAAAAATATATAAAACTAGGGCTGTCAAAATTATTGCGTTAACGGGCGGTAATTAATTTTTTAAATTAATCACGTTAAAATATTTGACGCAATTAACACACATGCCCCGCTCAGACAGATTTAAATGACAGTACAATGAAATGCCCACTTGTTAATTGTGTTTTATGGAGTTTTGCCGCCCTCTGCTGGCGCTTGGGTGCGACTAATTTTATAGGCTTCAGCACCCATGAGCATTGTGTAAGTAATTATTGACATCAACAATGGCGGGCTACTGTTTTATTTTTTGATTGAACATTTTACAAATTTTATAAAAATGAAAACATTAAGAGGGGTTTTATTATAAAATTTCTATAACTTGTACTAACATTTATCTTTTAAGAACTACAAGTCTTTCTATCCATGGATCGCTTTAACAAAATGTTAATAATGTTAATGCCATCTTGTTGATTTATTGTTATAATAAACAAATACAGTCCTTATGTACCGTATGTTGAATGCATATATCCATCTGGTGTCTTATCTTTCCATTCCAACAATAATTTTACAGAAAAATATGGCATATATTATGGATGGTTTGAATTGCGATTAATTACAATTAATTTTTAAGCTGTAATTAACTCGATTAAACATTTTAATCGTTTGACAGCCCTAATTTATACATTTCTGGGAGCAAATGAGTTAAGGCCAATACCGATACGATAACCGATAATATACTAGTATATATAATTTTTCATTGTATATTCACCTAAGTTTTTGACCACCTGTAGGTCAAAATTACTCGTGGTTGATTCAGCATAGATTTTCCTTTGACCGAACCAGAATTTTCCTGATGACATGAACATTATTATGATGAAAAAAAAAACAAAGACAAGAACAGTTTTGACTTCAAATAAAGTGCCCATATTATTTTTTTCAAATAAATCTAATTTGAGTCAATCACAATCAGTCAATATCATTGACGAGGTGTTCTCCTGAACAATGAGCACTAATCTAAAACAAACATAAACCCAACAGGTATTCTGCTTTGTCAGCAGATAAAACATTTGGTGCAACAGGAGAGGAAACTTTTGTCGTCTTGGTCTATGAAACAACTTTCTTAACCTGGCAATTACAGAACAGCAAGCCTATCAATAACCAAAAGGCCTCTCAAGAATTTGTAAACATAACACTGTAAAATGCAAACATTTGCTAATTGCCATAGTAAGGTTTATAACTCAGTGAAGGAAAAATATGGTCTATAGAACAGTAACAAAACTTTGCATACTGGCAAAACAGGAGTGGAAACAAACGCACATATCCCAATCTGACACCGTGCCAAAAATATTATTAATAGGCCCGATAACATATATTGTTATCGGATTTATTGGGATGACGTTATAATTCCTATAATCGGACCGATAATTATCGTGCACCTCAAATTTTTTATTAGGGCTGCCAAACGATTAAAATTTTTAATCGAGTTAATTACAGCTTAAAAATTAATTAATCGTAATTAATCGCAATTCAAACCATCTATAAAATTTGCCATATTTTTCTGTAAATTATTGTTGGAATGGAAAGATAAGACACAAGACGGATATATACAGTCATCATACGGTACATAAGTACTGTATTTGTTTATTATAACAATAAATCAACAAGATGGCATTAACATTATTAACATTGTCTTAAAGCGATCCAAGGAGAGAAAGACTTGTACTAACATTTATCTTTTAAGAACTAAAGTTATAGAAATTTTATATTAAAACCCCTCTAAATGTTATCGTTTTATTCAAATTTGTGAAATTTTCAATCAAAAAATAAAGCAGTAGCTCGCCATTGTTGATGTCAAGAATTACACCATGCTCACTCATTGTGCTGAAAGCCATAAAATCATTTGGACACAAGCGCCAGCAGAGGGTGCCAAACACGGAAAACAAGTAACCAGCGGACATTACACTGCTGTCATTTTAATCTGTTTGAGCGGGGCATGTGCGTTATTTGCGTCAAATATTTTAACGTGATTAATTAAATAAAATTAATTACCGCCTGTTAACGCGATAATTTTGACAGCCCTAATTTTTATTCATTCTCATTACCATTTTCTTGTTTGTCATTTTAAGGGAAAATTAATGAATCCCAATGTTTTTGGTCTTTTTTTTCACTGATGGTGGATGATTAGGTCCGAGTCGTGGCTAACTTTGTGGCTTTGTGCCCACAGCTCCCAGCATGATGTCCCTGCGCCAACGCCACATTGATCCGCACCTGGCTTTGAGCTCGCAGAGGTTGGTAGAGGGTTCCCAGCTGGAGGGTCAGCAGGGGGAGGGATCTTCGCATTCAGGTCCACGGCCTAGGACGGCTTTCCGAGAGTCCCGCAGCCAGTCTTTCGGGCACCTCGAGAATTTGTGTCTGCCCCCGCTGTCTTCTGCTGTTTCCCATCCCGCCATCATCTGTAGCTCGGGCGCCAATCTGCATTCCTCTTCTTCTGTTGGCCCTCATTCCTCCCACGTTTATCACCCATCCTTTCAGCCTTTGGACCCAATTCCAGACCTCACCTTCTCCGATGTCTCCGAAGCACAATCGGCGCGTAGAGACAGCTTTGGGTATATATTTGCGAGTGCATGCGTGTGTGACTCCTAACCACCTGCAGTGACAAATTGGATGCAGTGGAATCTATAATGTGCAAAGTTGTAAAGATTCCAGTGGCGATAAACCCTGGATTTGGAGTGTTCACAAATCCCAAATTGAGTGAGAAACAAAGTATACTCTATAGGGGGAAGGGCAGTCACAGCTAAAATTATTTAAAGTGCCTGTGACACGAAAAAGCATGTTTATTTCATAATACACGCGGTATTTTATGCCCCTGAATGATATGGGCCGCTTGGATGTGTGTGGAAGCGATCGCTATTTTTATTTAGTTTTTTGAATCCCGGGCCATGAAAATGAGTGACTTCCGGCTTCGGTCTTGCATTGAGGAGGAGGGCGCTGTGACGTGTACGGTAGAAGACCTTCTCTTCACGCTACAGTGTACTGTTGTGTATGAGGACGAAGGATTCAGCTGATTTTGCGGATTAATACGTTTATTTTTCGCATCACGCCAGCCAAACGGCTGCAGAAAAATCATTCTGTATGAGGGAGAGGCGTATGCACCTTTTTGGAGTTTCAAAAGGTTCCCATTCACCGTGGATATTTACTGTGGGACCATTGGACTTACGCGGAAGTGAGTAAACATCTTGTTTTGTATTATGTCAAATACGAATACAGCGATTACAAAGTAAACACTACAAACTTTCTTTAAATGAAGGACTACTTACGTTTGATCATTGATAGGCATGTAAAAAGCTCTCCTAATGCTCATTAGCAGTAGCACGTTAGCTGCACAACAACTCCAGCCACCCTCCTCCAGGGAACGAACTGTAAATTGCTCTCCGCCGGGCGGTTTGCCGATCCGCGATGACAATCAACAACCGGGTCGTCATGCCAAATAATCCAGGATAGTTATGTGTAATTTTCCGCTTCAAAGATCTCACTCGGTTCGGGTTAGCATGTCGGCTAGCTGTCACGCCTTCTGGTTTGTTTACATTCTCCGAAGCCGGGGAAGGGAAATGACATATGTCCGATTTAGGTGTCATAAAATATCGTTCGGGAGGTGCGACAGTAAAGGTGAAGTCGACAGTTTTGACAATTATGGAGTAATTTTGCCATGTCGTCCTGAATAAATGCAATTTTATTATTTCGTATTCCATTCAGCACAAGACTGTTATTTGTCATGACCATGCCATTTATTTAGCAATTGGGGAAAATACTTGGATAAAAAGAATATCCTGTAAAAATATTGAAGTAAAGAGACAGAAACAATGACATTTTGCCGCTCTCTTCGTCGCGTTTTCCTCGTTGTGAATAGTTCCCCCTCGACGGGCTGATTGGTCCTTCTCAAGCCATTTATATAGCTATTGGGGAAAAATACTTGGATAAAAAGAATATCCTGTAAAAATATTGGAGTAGAGAGACTGAAACAATGACATTTTGCGGCTCTCTTCATCGCGTTTTCCTCGTTCTGAATAATTCCCCCTCAATGGGCTGAATGGTAAAACCGATGAGCCCAGTCTACCGCCGACGTCATCCACCTGTTGGGGACGCTAAAGCCCTATAATGGTAGGCGTGGCTAACCGGCAGATTAAAAGACTAATTTCTCGTCATCTGTGCTTTGCTAAATTGTTGTATATAGTCGAATCGTCTCAAAATATGATTCTAATTCACATAATGCCATTTAAGACTTTTTTTCTCGTGTCATATGCTCTTTAAGTCTCTGATCATTTGAAAATGTTAAATAGGAAAAAATATGTAACATCACCATATACTTTCAATTGAAATAATACATTATTCTATGAATAAATTAGATGAATTCAGTTCAAGTAAAACATTTGTACTCATATTTTTATTAGTTCCTCCCTAGTTGCTTACCGTAATTTTTGTACTATAAGCCGCTACTTTTTCCGTCATTTTGGATCTGTCGCCTTATAGTCCAGAGCGGCTTATTTGTTGATTTACAGTGCCCTCCATAATTATTGGCACCCCTGGTTAAGATGTGTTTTTTAGCTTCTAATAATTTTTTTAAAAATTCAAATAATATGGGACCTTAATGGAAAAAAAAGAGAAAAATCCAACCTTCAATACAAGTGCATTCATTCAGTGGGGAAAAAATCCCACATAAAGAAAAAATGATTTGGCATCAAATAATGTGTGTCACAATTCTTAGCACCCCTGGTGTTAATACTTTGTACAACCCCCTTTTGCCAACAAAACAAGGTCCGGGGACTGAGATGGCCATGGGAGGAGCTTGATTTTGTGTCTGGTGAGCCATTTCTGTGTAGAGTCCTAGTTTTCAGTCCTAGTTTGCGCTGATATGGCCCAATTATGTATCTTATGTAATGACTGAGTGTATTCGACTCATTTGGAGAGGTTCCACTGTATTTGTTTATAGGGTGTCTGTATTCTTTTTTTCTGCAAAAATATTTACCTGAAACCATTTGCATTTTCAACCCCCCCCAACTTCGTCTTCCAGCATGCCTGAAAACTAACACATTTCACATTGCTAATGTGTGAAAGCTAGTCCCAGTGTGAAGCTACATTTGAGCATTTTTTTTTTGGGGGACCATTTGAGTCTCATTTCCATTTCTCACGCAGGGACCTAAATCGGTCGGACTCCGACTCGTCGCTCTCCCTGTCGCAAGTGAGCGACAGGCTGTCGGTGTTTGGCTCTAAAGGCCTCCTGATGAAGCCCACCTCCCTGCTGCACAGCTTGCCCAACGGGAGCAACAGGGTCCATGAATGCAGCGCGGGTGAGTACTTGCCCGACAGCCCCATCCTCATGAAGAAGGTTCAGCAACAGGAGGTGGCGGCAGAGGCCCACAGCCCCACCGAGTCTACCCGCTCCCTCAGCTCCACCGAGCCGGAGACCCCCTCGCCCACCTGGGTAGCTGGGGCCAAGGGAAACTCCCGCATCCCGCAGCTGTCAGCCAAGAAGAGCCCGCTAGAGGAGGACAGCGCCTCCACGGGCGAGGACACTGATTCCACAGCCAGCCGCAAGAAACACACTTTCAAGATTTTTAAGAAGCAGAAGAAATGAGGGCTATGTCTCCTTTTGGGGTTCTTTAATTGTCCCGTTGCCACTTGACATTTTGTGAGGTTTCAAAACTTTTGGACTTGGGGAGCAAGCAGCGCTGCTTATATTATGAACAAAAAGGTACGGTAATTTTCGGACTATAAGCCGCTAATTGAGAGGCGCTGTGCAAACTGACCCACATGCACAGGAGCATCAAAACAAATGCTGGCTCAATGGCATTCTAGGGTGATCATTTCCAAAAAGAGGATACAAATAACAGACATAAATAATCCCCCTTTAGTCTTATATTCAAAGTTTATATGGATTCATAGGCATGTGCGTGCATGACGCACACATATACAGACAATTTGCCTTGACTCTCGGCCGTGTAAGCAATCTTGAAATATTGCGCATTTGGAGCACAAATAACCCCCCATTTTCATTTTTCAAAAAAATGACTTGTCAAGCTCACCTCTTCCTTAAAAGCCGCACTCAAGCTAGGTGCTAACGGTAATGCACAGCACCATCGCTAACGTAGCGCCCTGCCTCTCACTTTTTGCTGATGTAATTGCCGCATGAATTCCTAGATCAAATTTGAAATGGTCCACTTTTATGCAACTTGTCCTGTTCAGAAAGTCAAGTTAATGCCTGACTCGAGTCAAAAAAACACGAAAAAATCGGATTTGTGCATTCAGACCTAGCCAAAGTGTCATCCGGCAAAAAATGTCACCAACTCCATTTAGGTCCAGCTCGGATCTTTCACATCCGTTCAAAAGTGATGTAATTTGCTTGATGAAACTAAATGACATCTGTCATAAGCATTAATTAATGCTCATGACAGTGCCATCCATCCATCATCTTCTGCTGCTCCCGCGTCGGGTCGCGGGGGCAACAGCTTTAACAGGGAAGCCCACACTTCCCTCTCCCCAGCCACTTCAACCAGCTCCTCCAGCGGGATCCCAAGGTGTTCCCAGGTCAGCCGAGAGACACGGTCAGACCCGGTCTCTCCAGCGTGTTCTGGGTTGTCCCCGGGGCCTCCCGCCGGTGGGACATGCCCGGAAAACCTCTCCGGGGAGGTGTCCAGGAGGCATCCGAACCAGATGCCTGAGCCACCTCAGCTGGCTCCTCTCAACGCAGAGGAGTAGCGGCTCGACGTAGAGTCCCTCCCGGATGACCGAGCTTCTCACCCTATATCTTAAGGGAGAGCCCGGACATCCGGCGGAGGAAACTCATTTCATCCGCTTGTATCCAGGATCTTGTTCTTTCGGTCACGACCCACAGCTCGTGACCGAGGTGAGGGTGGGAACGTAGAATTGACTGGTAAATCGAGAGCTTTGCCTTTCGGCTCAGCTCCTTCATCACCACTACGAACTGTTGCAGTGTAATGCAGATGCTGCACTTATCCGCCTGTCGACCTCCCTCTCCCACCTACCCTCACTCGTGAACAAAACCCCAAGATATTTGAACTCCTCCACTTGGGGCAGGATCTCATCCCCGACCCAAAGAGGGCACTCCACCCTTTTCCGACTGAGGACCATGGTATCGGATTTGGAGGTGCTGATCTTCATCCCGACCGCTTCACACTCTGCTGCGAACCCCTCCAGTGAGAGTTGGAGGTCACGGCTTGATGAAGCCAACAGCACCGCATCTTCTGCAAAAAGCAAAGATGCAATGCTGAGGTCACCAAACCCCTCAAGGCTTCGGCTGCGCCTAGAAATTCTGTCCATAAAAATTATGAACAGAATCTGTGACAAAGGGCAGTCTTGGCGGAGTCCAACCCTCACTGGAAACCAATTCGACTTCCTGCCGGCAAAATGGACCAAACTCTTGGCACCGGTCGTACAGGGTCCAAACAGCCCTTACCAAGGAGCTACTGTAGGTACCCCTTACTCCCGGAGCATCCCCCACAGGACTCCCCGGGGCACACGGTCGAACGCCTTCTCCAGATCCACAAAACACATGTAGACTGGTTGGGCGAACTCCCATGCACCCTCGAGGACCCTGCCGAGGGTGTAGAGCTGGTCCGCTGTTCCACGGCCGGGACGAAAACCATACTGCTCCTCTTGAATCCAAGATTCGACCCTCGTCTCCAGCACCCCTGAATAGACTTTACCGGGGAGGCTGAGGAGTGTGATCCCTCTATAATTGGAACACACCCTCCGGTCCCCCTTTTTGAAAAGGGGGACCACCAGCTCGGTCTGCCAATCCAGAGGCACGGTCCACGATGTCCAATCGATGTTGTAGAGGCGTGTCAGCCATGACAGCCCCACAACATCCAGAGGCTTTTGGAACTCCGGGTGGATCTCATCTACCCCCGGGGCCTTCCCACCGAGGAACTTTCCAACCACCTCAGTGACTTCAACCCCAGAGATCGGAGAGCCCACCTCGAAGTCCCCAGATCCTCCTTCCTCAAAGGAAGGCGTGTCAGTATAATTAGGAGGTCTTCGAAGTATTCGCCCCACCGACTCACGACATCCCGAGTCGAGGTCAGCAGTACCCTATCTTCACTATACACAGTGTTGATGGTGAGACTGTTTTCCTCTCCTCAGACGCCGGATGGTGGACCAGAATTTCCTCGAAGCCGTCCTGAAGTCATGTTCCATGGCCTCGCCAAACTCCTCCCATGTCAGAGTTTTTGCCTCAGCGACTGGGACAGTCACAGTGTCATGTCATAATTATAAGAACGTCATGAGATTCTTATGATGCTGCTGTCAAATAAAGTATTACCGGTTAATATTTTCTGATGTAAATATCCATAATACAATGAGGACAGCTGCGGTTTATAGTCCGGTGCGGCTTATCTATGAACAAATGCTGTTTTCGTGCCTAATTTGGTGGGTGGCGGCTTATAGTCAGGTACGCCTTACGGTCTGAAAATTACGGTAGCCATATACAGTGGGGCAAATAAGTATTTAGTCAACCACTAATTGTGCAAGTTCTCCCACTTGACAATTTTAGAGAGGCCTGTAATTGTCAACATGGGTAAACCTCAACCATGAGAGACAGAACGTGGAAAAAAAAAACAGAAAATCACATTTTCATTTTTAAATATTTTATTTGCAAATCATGGTGGAAAATAAGCATTTGGTCAATACCAAAATTTCATCTCAATACTTTGTTTTGTACCCTTTGTTGGCAATACCTGAGGCCAAACGTTTTCTGTAACTCTTCACAAGCTTTTCACACACTTTTGCTGGTATTTAGGCCCATTCCTCCATGCAGATCTCCTCTAGAGCAGTGATGTTTTGGGCTGTCGTTGGGCAACACGGACTTTCAACTCCCTCCACAGATTTTCTATGGGGTTGAGATCTGGAGACTGGCTAGGCCACTCCAGGACCTTGAAATGCTTCTTACGAAGCCACTCCTTTGTTGCCCTGGCTGTGTGTTTGGGATCATTGTCATGCTGAAAGACCCAGCAAGGTCTCATCTTCAATGCCTTTGCTGACGGAAGGAGATTTTCACTCAAAATCTCTCGATACATGGTCCCATTCATTCTTTCCTTTGCACAGATCAGTCGTACTGGTCCCTTTGCAGAAAAACAGCCCCAAAGCATGATGTTTCCACCCCCATGCTTCACAGTGGGTATGGTGTTCTTCAGATGCAATTCAGTATTCTTTCTCCTCCAAACACGAGAACCTGTGTTTCTAGTTCTATTCTGGTTTCATCTGACCATAACCCATTCTCCCAGTCCTCTTCTGGATCATCCAAATGCTATCTAGCGAACCGCAGATGGGCCTGGACGTGTACTGGCTTCTGCAGGGTGACACGTCTGGCAGTGCAGGATTTGAGTCCCTGGCGGCGCATTGTGTTACTGATAGCTTGCATGAAGCCCCAGATCGAGGGAGATTATCAGTGGTCTTGTATGTCTTCCTATTTCTAATAATTGCTCCCACAGTTTATTTCTTTACACCAAGCGTTTTACCTATTGCAGATTGTCTTCCCAGCCTGGTGCAGGTCTACAATTTTGTCCTTCGATAGCTCTAGGAGTTTGGAGTGTGACTGACTGAGGTTGTGGACAGGTGTCTTTTATACCGATAATGAGTTAAAACAGGTGCCATTAATACAGTTAACGATTGGAGCCTCGTTAGACCTCGTTAGAAGAAGTTAGACCTTTTTGACAGCCAGAAATCTTGCTTGTTTGTAGGTGACCAAATACTTATTTTCCACTCTAATTTGGAAATAAATTCTTTAAAAATCAAACAAAGTGATTTTCTGTTTTTTTTCTCCACATTGTCTCTCATGTTTGAGGTTTACCCATGTTGACAATTACAGGCCTCTCTAATCTTTTCAAGTAGGAGAACTTGCACAATTGGTGGTTGACTAAATACTTATTTGCCCCACTGTATGTTCTTTTGGGTGAAATTCCAGGATAGAACTTGACTCAGTGGCTGGTTCAATTGGATTGGACTTTATTGCTGTCAATGGCAGCCAATTAATTAAAGGCAATACAAACTCTACTAAATAAAAGTATCGGAATTTTTGAACGCCTGAAGGAAATTTGGTGGAAACATTGCTTGTTGAAGAAAAAGTAATTTTTTCATCCACTACCAAAATCAAGTGTGAGTAAAACGCTAAAATAACGACTCAAACTCAATTGAGATGTGTATTTGTTATAATGCCAACGGGAAATTGGCTCAATTGGACTGTTCAATTGCAAATATGGTCATAAAATTAGCAAAGAAAGTGTTTACAAACCACACAATGACCTTTGACACAGAGTCCCATTCTGAAAGCCCTGCCAATGACTGTGGTACACGACAAAACAATTTTAACTGGGAAGTAGCTCAAAGTATTTTTTTTTTTTTGTTTGTTTGTTTTTTTCTAAACAGATGTTTATAAAATGTCTTGCATGATATACTGAAGCGTTTACAGTTGAAAGTGCATCAAAAGTTTACATACGGTTCGACTGTAAAGGTGACATTGTACTCCACTCATTGTGTAGGCTCATCCTGGAATTTTACAAAAAAAAAAAAAACTTAATATTCCTCTCTTTTTGTGAGCAGTACCAGTGGTTGGGGGGTGCAATGTAAAGAATTATTTATTCTATGCCAGTCTCCAAGGGAAACAACCGTGTTTTTCTGTGCATGCCTTTTGGTTAAATGCTGACATTATTTATTTAACTCAATGACTAGGCCTCACTTGGTCAGGATTTTTTTTTTTTTTTTGTTTAAGACGACCATGTGACACAGACGACACAGTCCAATGTTAAAAGTGTATTTGGCTGTAGTTTTTTTTTTTTGTGTGTCTCCTGTTTATTTTGAATAGATGTGGTGTCACCGGAGAAAAACTGTTACCCAAAAATATCATGTTAGAGTCCAAGACACAGAAAAACATGTTTTTGACCAATATTTACTGTCAATATGAGCAAGTTCAGTACAATTAAAAATGAAGGTCCTCTCAGAAAAGTCCCAAATGAGCCATAAGGAGTATGTTAAATTTGTTATTGTTAGCCTCAGCAATCCAAGGCAGCATTAAAGGGGAAGTTCAGAATTTTTTACATCAGGCTTAATCTTCGAGTTAGCGAGGGTTTAATTAATCTGTGGAGTTTATTTCAACAAATGCCGTGTCGTTTATTAGTTATTTTTTCGTTTTGGGGCTCCGGAGTGGCTAAGTTAGCGCGGGTCAATCGGGCAGACTTAGCATGCCAATAAAAAACAAATGCAATCAATAGTGTTGGCTATGTTTTCAGGATAAAGTTATTACAACTTACCATTGCGTGTTAATAATTGCAGTATGGACAGCAAGATTTGTAATCCAGAACCTCTGCAAAGGAGCAGGGCGGCGTAATATCGCATCGTTTTTTTTTCCACCGCTGATTTTTTTAATGCCGTAGCCAGCAGCAAGTAACCGGTTTATATTGTTTCTCATTCTTCATAGAGAATATTTGGAAACTTTCCTTTGCCCATTTCTTGTGATTCCACAGCCTCTGGATGCACATTTTACCATGTTGCCGGGGGTCAATTAACTCAGCAGATCGAGGCTGCATTCAAGGAAAGTGGGAAGTCAGAGTTTCCAACCTCGGATCTGGAAACGCATCATTGGAACGCCTCCATCCACCAGGCCTGTCAACGGGGACCTGGGGACAAGAGACCATTATAGGCATAAGCGGATTTTAAGGGGGGGGGGGGCCCTGGTGGCCGAAAAGCGTCATTGCATGTAATTGACTTTCACACATCATGTGACTTTGCATATAATTTAAAAAAAAAAAATGGGGAGGGCAACTTTATTTTTCAAATGATTTTTTTTCCTTTGATTTGAAAATATTTTTTGAAGCAACTTTTTTTGGGATTGAATAATTTAGACACAAACTTCCTACCTATAATATGGCCCAAACACAAAAAGGATTGCTTAAACCAAAGAAAACTTTTTCAATGAAAAATTAAGTGTTCAAATGCTTTTTCAATCCAAAATATTCTTTCGCATTCAAAAACTTTTTGTATGATGAAATTTTTCTTTTTGAAAATAAGTTCGAAGCAACTTATTTTTTGATTGAATAATAAAGACAAACATGTCCTAGCCAAAATGTGGCCCAAACAAATCAACATTACTTCAATCAAAAAAAGTTGCTTCAATAAAAAAAAAAAAAAAAAAAAAAAGAAAAATAGCTTTCACATGCATTTTTTTGAGTTTTACATTTATTTTTGCATTCAAACACATTTTTTTTTTGATTGAAGCAACCCTTTTTTTGATTGAATAATAGAGACACAAATCTACCTCCATATGGCTCAGCCCAGGGGATACAATTTTTGACTGGGGGAACTACATTCGCATGACACCGGCGGCGTACCATATTCAATGGATGACGATCTTGGTGAATTCCCCAAGCAAAAAAAAAGGAAAAATATATATATTTGAAAGATTTCATATGTTAAGGTTTTTGAGTATAAATCGAGTAGAACATAATATTTAATCAGACAATGATTTAAATATGTGAATGTAAAGTAAAAATAAATTAAGGATCATTCAGGGGCCCCTATGGTCCTGAGGCACGGGACAACATACACGGTAGCCCCCCCGGTGACGGGCTTGGCCTCCACTATTTAATCGCTTACGAGATCGCAGGTTTGCTGGAGGTCAATGGATGAATGTATTTTGATGGCCATAATAAAAAACTTGTCGCGATCAGCCATCTTTGCCGTTTACATTCGCTTGGAATGCTTTGCGGTCGCAATTTGTACCCTCCACGTGGTGTTTTGGAACAATGATCTGCAATTTGAATTCATTTGACTATGTTGGATCTGTTCGTAGATTTGTTTAGTTTTTTTTTTTTTTTTTTTTTTAAATTGGCTTGCTAAGTTGGCCCCGTTGACTCGCGCTAGCTTAGCCACTCCGAAGCTCTGTAACTGACAAATAACTTGCACACTGCACAGAATTTTTAAAAATCAACTCCACCCACTAATTAAACCCCCGCTAACTCGTCAAATGTCAAAAAATTCTGAAGTTCCGCTTTAAAGTTTATTATTTTTAAAATTCAACATCAAAAATGAGGTTCCGGGGCCAGTTCATTGCTGTTTGCAGCTTTAATTTAGCCTTGTTTTCTGTATATAGGGCCATGGATACGTAGTGGGTGCTGGAAAAGGGCTAAAACTATGTGGTACCAATCAAAAAGAGTGGCTAAATGACCAAGGATCCCACATCAAAGTGCCAAATCCCTGTGCCTGGACACCATGTTTTGTAATGTCAAAGGGTGTTCTTGCAACAATTCTTTGTCTTTTATGTTTACATTTGTCAAGGAACCTTTATGACTATGCATCTGTAGTTACATTTTCTGCTCCAAACACAAAGACAGTAGGCCAAACTCTCGGGATGCGCTTTTGAAAATTTTACACATGACTTTTTTTCCTCGCAAAGAATTGGTACATCTTTTGCACGACAGCTTTACTGTTTAAAAAATAAATAAATTTAAAAAACTGAATGGTGTTGATGCATGGTCAAAGTGCTTCGACTCTTCTGCCTCCCTGTTCTAGGTTCTTTTAAATGGTTGGGCTTTTAATAATGAAATCCATTGCGAGTATTTGTACAGAGACGATGTCAACTTTTGCATATCTCGTGATGGTCTTTAATGGCACTCTTGCATGAAAGCAATAAACTATTTTAAACAAACAGTAGTAAGGTGGTTTGATTTCCATAGTTTTTTTAGGGCTGTCAAAATTATCGCGTTAACGGGCGGTAATTAATTTTTAAAAATTAATCACGTTAAAATACTTGACTCATTTAACGCACATGCCCCGCTCAAACAGATTAAAATGACAGCACAGTGTAATGTCCACTTGTTACTCGTGTTTTTCGGTGTTTTGTCGCCCTCTGCTGGCGCTTGGGTGCGGCTGATTTTATGGGTTTCAGCACCACATGAGCATTGTGTAATTATTGACATCAACAATGGCGAGCTACTAGTTTATTGTTTGATTGAAAATTTTACAAATTTTATTAAAACGAAAACATTAAGAGGGGTTTTAATAGAAAATTTCAATAACTTGTACTAACATTTATCTTTTAACACTATAATGCCCAGCAGAGGCCAACTTGGCCTTTCCCATGGCAAATCCTCATGATCCAGAATTCGCTGGGACTTCTAGTAGAACTACACGTCTTTCTATCCATGGATCGCTTTAATAGAATGTAAATAATGTTAATCTTGTTGATTTACTGTTATAATAAACAAATACAGTACTTATGTACCGTATGTTGAATGTATATATCCGTCTTGTGTCTTATCTTTCCATTCCAACAATAATTTACAGAAAAATATGGCATATTTTATAGATGGTTTGAATTGCAATTAATTACGATTAATTATTTTTTAAGCTGTAATTAACTCGATTAAAAATTTTAATCGTTTGACAGCCCTAGTTTTTTTATTTCAAGATTTTTTTTTGGGGGGGTGGGGGGTGGTAAGAAATCCATCATATATGATAAAACCGTTATAATACTGCATTTAAATAAGTCTTGTAGAAGTCTGCAGGAATAGCGTACCGCACGAATGCTATTTTTAGACTGTGACGTCGCCATCATAACGCAGAAGTGGGACATTATAGACATGCCCTCGCATACAATCCTTGTTATTTCTGTTTTTCTCCGGTAGTCTTTCAAAAAAGAAAATGTTGATCAAACACTGCTGCTATAGAACTTGTAGAAACGACTCTCGACGTTACGACATTTGAAGGATGTTTTCTTCATACGTTTCCCAACACCAAAAACTCGGAGGAAAAAATGTGAAGAATGGATCAACTTGCGCGGACGTCAAAAAGACCAGTTTAACACCAGCAAGGTGAAGCCATTCACATTTCCTATGCAGTAAACATTTCATTGAGGACCATGGTCCTTCAGAGGACGAAGAGGTAAGCCATTTTTATATATTTTACTTATTTTTTAGCGTGGCGTTTTGCGTCTGTCTGACAATGAATGACCTGAAAAAAACTGAATTGGTATATGACTGCCACTGTTAGATTTTCTGTTGTTAAAAAAAAAAAAAAAAAACTGTAGTAATGAGGAAGTGTAAATAAATTAATAGAATTAAGATTTGTTCTTAATGAAAAAATTGTGAAAAGAAAGTTGGTTAAAAAAAAAACAAACAAAAAAACAAGAAGAGTCAGTCTCTTTAACTGAACATTTGCATGTTCTTCCACATCTTTACCAGTGAATTTGGCACCAGGGACATCATTTTCAGACAGAATTGGTAGGTTTAGCTCATTAAACATCTCGTTCGTACACTATTTCCATTCATTTACGGTACTATTAGGGACAAACGGGAGATTTTTTTTTTTTTAACAATACAAAACATACAAATAACAAACAATACAAAACAACTAGTTCATATAGAATATAACCCTGTCAACATATTTACATCATGGACAAACTGGAGATTGACCCGCCTAGCAACAATTGCTAACGTCATGACTATTAATGAGCAAAAGACACGTGTTGCCTGCGGTACGCCATTGAATACGTCAGGAAGCATTGACGTATGCTGCATTCGAGGAAGGTGGGAAGTCGGATTTTTCCTCCCTCCGACATGGGGAAAAAATGACATTGGGACAAAATGGCGCTCAAGACAAAAGACGAAAGTTAAAAAATTAAGTTTATTTGAGATGCCATGTATTTTTTTCTCATACAGTGAATTATCTTAAAGAATTATAGATGTCTTTGACTTTCAGCAAGGATGTAACTAAAGAAGGAAGTTTACAGTGGGCTATACCTTAGCCGTCGTTTTCCTCCTTATGGGAAGGCAGGTTTGCTGGAGGTCAAAATGTCTTTTGACGGCCAAAATAAAAAGAAAACAACTTGTCACCATCGAACATCTTTGTTGTTTACATTTGTTTGGAACGCTTTGAAGTCGCAACGAGTACCATCTGATTGGCATAAATCCGATTTCCCACCTTCCTCGAATGCAGCAGTAGACCTACGGGGGTGAGCGTAATCGTATGCGTCATTTCCGGTGAACAACGTTAGCTTTTTAACCATTCAACTATTTGCTTTTCGCCTCAACTTTCGACCGTCTGTTTTAAATAGTTGCCTGTTCTCCAACTCCCTGCTTGGCTACTGTTAAATGTGCCAGCAAAACGGAGTCACAAACATGTATTTTTTTTGTTACTCAGTTACAATGCTTTCCCCTTTCCTAAGTTAGCATTGCAGTTAGCATAGATTCTATCGCCTGCCGCTGGCTAAATAAATATGAGATATATTTTAGGATTACAATAAAGTAAAACTTTAATAAGTTTGTGTTTGTAACAGAAAAGACTTAAAATGTATCAATTTTCCTTTGAAACAAAAGACTTAAATTAATATTAATAAATTAATATTTACTATCCAGCATAGGAACACTTTACTCAAACAAATGAAAAATGCTTGGCCAATGAAAACAATAATTAAAAAAAAAAGTGTCGTTTATTTCCACAGATTAGGGAGATTTTTTTTTTTGAAATGGCATAGAGAAATGCATTTATGTAGATTTATTTCTAACAAATAAAGTACAGTACTGTACATAATTGCATGCATCCACTTAGTACCTTTTAATCTCTCTTATCCCATGGTTTTGCTGAAGCTCTATGTTGAAAATAAAGCACAAATTATGACATATTACTTTAAAATGAAAGCTTTATCTTGAAAAGGAGAACCAATGGAAGATATGAAAACTTTCCTTCAGGACCTCCTACTTGTTTTGTGTGAAGACCAATTTTCACAGTCTTCATCTTGGTCGCTTGCTGTTCCACCAGTTGGTGGTTTCACGGTCAAAAATACCTCATAGCTTTCATCAAAAAACTTTCTTAAATTAAGAAGAAATAAAAAGTCTTTGTACTCTGTTTGGCCACATGTCACTTACAGTGGTATGAAAAACTATCTGAACCTTTTGGAATTTCTCACATTTCTGCATGAAATCGCCATGAAATGTAATCAGGTGTTTGTCAAAATCACACAGATGAAAAAACTGTCTGCTTTAACTAAAACCACCCGAATGGTAATATTAACAGGCTTTTGTGTTTTAATGAGGATAGTATGCAACCAGTGAGAGAAGGGGGAAAATAAGTTAGTGAACCATCACATTTAATATTTTGTGGCCCCCCCTTTGGCAGTAATAACTTCAACGAGACGTTTCCTGTAGCTGCAGATCAGTCTGGCACATCGATCAGGACTAATCTTGGCCCATTCGTTTCTACAAAACTGTTGTAGTTCAGTCACATTACTGGGAAGTCTGGCATGAATCCCTGTCTTTAGGTCATGCCACAGCATCTCAATGGGGTTGAAGTCTGGACTTTGACTTGGCCACTCCAAAACATGTATTTTGTTCTTCTGAAACCATTCTGAAGTTGATTTACTTCTGTGTTTTTGATCATTGTCTTGTTGCAGCATCCATCCTCTTTTTAGCTTCTACTGTCTAACAGACGGCATCAGGTTTTCCTGAAAAATATCCTGATAAACTTTTGAATTCATTCTTCCTTTAATGATTGCAAGTTGTCCAGGCCCTGAGGCAGCAAAACAGTCCCAAATCATGATGCTCCTTTCACCATGTTTCACAGTGGGGATGAGGTGTTGATATTGTTGAGCTGTTGCATTTTCCTTCACACATGACGTTGTGTGTTACTCCCAAACAATTTAACTTTGGTTTCATCAGTCCACAAAATATTTTGCCAAAACTTATGTGGAGTGTCCAAGTGCCTTTTTGTGAACAATAAACGAGCAACAATGTTTTCTATTAGACAGCAGTGGCTTCCTCCGTGGAGTCCTCCCATGAACATCATTTTTGGCCATAGTTTTACATATAGTTGATGTGTGCACATAGATATTGGACTGTGCCATTGATTTCTGTAAGTCCTTAGCAGACACTCCAGGGTTCTTTTTTTACCTCTCTGAGTATTCTGCACTGAACTCTTGGCTTCATCTTTGGTAGACGGCCACTCCTTGGGAGACGAGCAACAGAGTCAAATTCTCTCCGTTTGTAGATGACGTATCTGACTGTCGGTTGATGAACATCCAGACTTTTGATGGTTTTGTATCCTTTCCCAGCTTTATACAAATTAAAAATCCTTGATCGCAGGTCTTCAAATAGCTCTTTTGACCGAACCATGATGCACATCAGGCAATGCTTCTCATCAAGACAATTCTTACCAGGTGTGTGTTACCAGGTGTGTTATAGTGGGCAGGGCAGCTTTAAACCACTCATCAGTAATTGGGCACACACCTGACTTAAATTGTTTGATAAAAATTGGTTTCAATTAGGGCTGTCAAACGATTAAAATTTTTAATCGAGTTAGTTACAGCTTAAAAATTAGTTAATCATAATAAATCGCAATTCAAACCATCTATAAAATATGCCATTTTTTTCTGTAAATTATTGTTTGAATGGAAAGATAAGACACAAGATGGATATATACATTCAACATACGGTACATAAGTACTGTATTTTTTTATTATAACAATAAATCAACAAGATCACATTAACATTATTAACATTCTGTTAAAGCGATCCATGGATAGAAAGACTTGTCGTTCTTAAAAGACAAATGTTAGTACAAGTTAGAGAAATTTTATATTAAAACCCCTCTTAATGTTTTCGTTTTAATAATAAAAAATAAACTAGTAGCCCGCCATTGTTGATGTCAGTAATTACGCAATGCTCATGGGTGCTTAAGAGTGCCAGCAGAGGGCGACAACACTCCAAAAAACACAAGTAACAAGTTGGCATTGCACTGTGCTGTCATTTTAATCTGTTTGAGCGGGGCATGTTCGTTAATTGCGTCAAATATTTTAACGTGATTAATTAAAAAAAAATTAATTGCCGCCCGTTAACGCGATAATTTTGACAGCTCTAGTTTCAATTGCTCTTTGATGCTCCTTAGGCAGAGGGTTCACTTACTTATTTTTCCCCCTTCTGTCATTTTTTGCATGCTATCCTCATAAAAAAAATATGAAAACCTATAAATGTTTGGGTGTTTTAGTTAAAGCAGACACTGTTTTTACATCTGTGTGATTTTGACAAAGATCGATGGTGATTTAATGCATAAATGTGAGGAATTCCAAAAGGTTCAGTTACTTTTTCATACCACTATAATTCCCAAAGCAGCACCCTTTTTATTGTGGCTGGTCATTGGCTGAAAGGAACTTTTAAGTTATTCAATATTGACTTTAACAATCTGGTGGAGCCGGATAAGGTCCGGGTGTGAATTTGAAGGCATTGTGCTTCTGTCATTATAGCTTGATGGTCTTGCATGGCGACATGTGTTTGCAGTACAAACACATCTGCGAGCTGTTGTTCAGTGTTCAGGTACGATTTAGTTCATTATTCAATCATTTCAGTATTGACTAGAACAACCAAAACGCAGATCTATCTTTTTCTAGATTGTCTTGGCTCTGGAGACAGTAAGACTCTTGAATCCCCCTAAGGAGCCTGTTCTGGATTACACTCTGGAGGTTTTATATTCTTGTGATGTACCCGCCATCATAGAACTGGACTGTACAGTGACTTTCGACATTGGTGACAGTTCCATGTTCCTGCTGAAGCGGTGGCATTGCATCCCAGAAAAACCCAGAAAAAAGATTTTAAAGTTGAGCTTCCCAGATTGGTTGGTTTACAGACCGGATGGGATTGTCTCGGAGTCTCGGTGGGTGTTGATCTGCATCCTGAGAGCATCCCTCAGGAACCAGAAAGTCGACAGCGGAAGGTTGTTGCTCGCAAAACAACACGTTGCAACTTTACAGCCTCGGTCCATCTACAGTCGGCCTGTCAAACAGCATCGACTCTGTTTTGCTTGGAGTGCCAGAATGCTGTCATTTGTTCGAAACCTTCCAAGGAAACAATGCCCCGTGGAGCAAGGTTGGCAAAAAATAAAACAGTTCGTCTATTTTGGCCAGTGGAAAGATTTAATGGCAATTCTACTCATTTTTGAAAAGCACAGTCCGGGTTTATTGTATTTTGCTACACAAACATTCAGCCTAGGTCCTCCTTTTTGTCATCTTCAGAAACAGTACCTTTGCTGTCTTCAATATTCGCCTCGACGGGAGAAAATTTTGGTATCATCAAGAATCTTGAGCCCTACAACAGCGATGTTCTGGAGTACCTGCGCGGTCGATCCCTCACTTTCCCTTGGTGTGTTTAAAAAAAGACACATTTTACAAAGGAAATTTTGTCATGTCAGGAAATGGTGAATGAGTGTTAACAGTCAGATGGCGATAAAAAAATCACAAAGGAACTTTTTGTGGTTCAAGTCCAAAATCAAAATCCAGAATCAAAATGGAAGAAGTGATACGTAAATTAACAAGCATTGTTACTTGGACAGGTCCACGTTCTCCGTCTGGATATTGGTAACACGACACTGCCGGGAAAGTTTGTGCGGAGTATTTCACCACATTGACTCCCAGAACAACTTTGCCACACCTGTTCTTCTCCTTACTCAGTCAGGTAAAAACTCCTCTATAACAAATAGAAGAAAAGCAGAAAAAAATTCTGATGGATGCTAAGCTATGGCCATTTTTTGTGGATATTACCGTACTGGCCTGAATATAAGACGGTGTTTTTTGCATTTAAATAAGACTGAAAAAGAGGGGGTCTTTTTATATTCACGGTCGAGACCTTATACCCATTCACGATGCTAGATGGCGCCAGATATCATTGAAGCGATGTTCTGTCATGACAGATCTTAGCTACTCTCAAGTTTAACCAGTTTGCATTATTTTATTGCAGTGTTTTTCCTTATTCAGATTTTTTTCAGGACTACAGTTAGTTAGATTTCACTTTGATAGTTAATGCAGTTATTGCAATTTTGTTGTTTTCTCACAATTGATTGGTTTATTTACATTTCAAAAAACAGAAGCCATTCATTTACGAATGTGATTGCACTTTAGTTTACATATTTAAATGTTCAGATATTAAGATTTGAATGTGGCAAAATAACATCCTTTTTCTCTCAAATATATTGTTATTAGAGGTGTAACGGTACACAAAAATCTCAGTTCGGTATGTACCTCGGTTTTGAGGTCACGGTTCGGTTCATTTTCGGTACAGTAAGAAAACAATGCAAAATATAAATGTGCTAGTTGTTTATTACACACCTTTGTGCGTTCAACAATAGGAACATTAGCCTATACAAAGCTAGAATTCTGCTCAAAAAGTAGCGGGTATTTAAAGATAATCCAACAACAATTTGCCTTTCAGACCCCGCGTATTGGTCCGCTTTCTTTCTGAAAGAAAGAAGAAAAAAGAAGTCCTGTGCTAAAGAGAAAAGCAATCCTAATGACAAAGATTTTAACATGTATTTTACAAATGAAATGCCTCAATGAATCATTTTTTTTTTTCTTAGGAACGGTTTTCAAAAGCTTTATTGGTGGATTTTCTCAAGTTGAAGCGCCACACAGAAATTAATTTAATTGTGTAAGCAGGATCTCTGTATTATTCTTATGATTTAATTAAAGGTGTTTTAGCTCATTTCAATTTATTTTATTTAAATGGGCTATTATTTATTTTATTATGTGTTTATATTTTACAAATGTGATGTAGTATTCATTTATATTGTATATTTTATGTTGCCTAACTTTCGTTCCTATGTGAATATTAGTTCCTACTTGTTTTGTTGTGGTAGGAGGGTTTTGTTTTGAACACGGGGCCGTGTTGGTTATTATTATAGCAGAGAAGACAGCAGTAAATCAACAAAGACAAGTCAACTGTGCCCCGATCTACAACTCAAGAGATCTGATGGACTCAAAAAGTGGGTTACGATTGCATATTAGTTTGAAAATCGACCGGATCCACCGTATTTTTACACGAGTGACTTCCAGTTTGCCCGATCCTAGCTACCGGTAGTAGTATTGACGCAGGAGGGTCACGTCTCGCGTCAAATAAAGTCTGCTGTTCTTTTCGCGTGCGTCGTGTTGAGCCGCTTCTGGGACGCGTCTAACACGCGGCCGCACTGCGACTGGTGTGCATTGGCTGATTGACTTTAACGCCCGCGTTTCACTGCGTTCTCGCGGCGGCCACGTTGTGGCGCCGTTGACGTTTCTGGGTTATACTGTCCTACCGTGTTGGTCTTCATTATAGTAGAGAAGACGGAGTAAATATAATCTACACAAAGAAACTGTAACCCGATCGACTCACAGCCTCGAAAAGTAAGGGTTACATTACGTCACAAACTCATTCGGTACGCCTCCGTTCCGAACCGAGCACCATGTACCGAAACGGCTCAATACAAATACATGTAGCGTTACACCCTTAATTGTTATAATCATTTGTTTCGGATTTACTGTTATATATAATTATTTTCTGAATTAATTTGGTCTTCAAAAAGTCCTTTTTTTTTTTCAAACTTGAGTCTTGAAAAAGAGTGGATCGTCTTATATTTGGGCCAATACGGTATGTCATTGTACAAGTTTTTTTCACCTAAGGCAACCATTCAATTTTCATGTTTGTTAGTCTTTCATTGCTCTTCCTTTTTTAATGGTTGTATAATGGCCAACATTTTCCCTTTTTAAGTCTCCACAATTGCTACTTTTTCATGTTGGTTCTACTTTTACCTAATTTAAACATAGTTCTAGGTCTCAAATTGAGAACTTATATACAGTGCCTTGCAAAAGTATTCGGCCCCCTTGAATCTTGCAACCTTTCGCCACATTTCAGGCTTCAAACATAAAGATATGAAATTTAATTTTTTTGTCAAGAATCAACAACAAGTGGGACACAATCGTGAAGTGGAACAACATTTATTGGATAATTTAAACTTTTTTAACAAATAAAAAACTGAAAAGTAGGGCGTGCAATATTATTCGGCCCTTTTACTTTCAGTGCTGCAAACTCACTCCAGAAGTTCAGTGAGGATCTCTGAATGATCCAATGTTGTCCTAAATGACCGATGATGATAAATAGAATCCACCTGTGTGTAATCAAGTCTCCGTATAAATGCACCTGCTCTGTGATAGTCTCAGGGTTCTGTTTAAAGTGCAGAGAGCATTATGAAAACCAAGGAACACACAAGGCAGGTCCGAGATACTGTTGTGGAGAAGTTTAAAGCCGGATTTGGATACAAAAAGATTTCCCAAGCTTTAAACATCTCAAGGAGCACTGTGCAAGCCATCATATTGAAATGGAAGGAGCATCAGACCACTGCAAATCTACCAAGACCCGGCCGTCCTTCCAAACTTTCTTCTCAAACAAGGAGAAAACTGATCATAGATGCAGCCAAGAGGCCCATGATCACTCTGGATGAACTGCAGAGATCTACAGCTGAGGTGGGAGAGTCTGTCCATAGGACAACAATCAGTCGTCCACTGCACAAATCTGGCCTTTATGGAAGAGTGGCAAGAAGAAAGCCATTTCTCAAAGATATCCATAAAAAGTCTCGTTTAAAGTTTGCCGCAAGCCACCTGGGAGACACACCAAACATGTGGAAGAAAGTGCTCTGGTCAGATGAAACCAAAATTGAACTTTTTGGCCACAATGCAAAACGATATGTTTGGCGCAAAAGCAACACAGCTCATCACCCTGAACACACCATCCCCACTGTCAAACATGGTGGTGGCAGCATCATGGTTTGGGCCTGCTTTTCTTTAGCAGGGACAGGGAAGATGGTTAAAATTGACGGGAAGATGGATGCAGCCAAATACAGGAACATTCTGGAAGAAAACCTGTTGGTATCTGCACAAGACCTGAGACTGGGACGGAGATTTATCTTCCAACAGGACAATGATCCAAAACATAAAGCCAAATCTACAATGGAATGGTTCAAAAATAAACGTATCCAGGTGTTAGAATGGCCAAGTCAAAGTCCAGACCTGAATCCAATCGAGAATCTGTGGAAAGAGCTGAAGACTGCTGTTCACAAACACTCTCCATCCAACCTCACTGAGCTCGAGCTGTTTTCCAAGGAAGAATGGGCAAGAATGTCAGTCTCTCGATGTGCAAAACTGATAGAAACATACCCCAAGCGACTTGCAGCTGTAATTGGAGCAAAAGGTGGCGCTACAAAGTATTAACGCAAGGGGGCCGAATAATATTGCACGCCCCGCTTTTCAGTTTTTTATTTGTTAAAAAAGTTTAAATTATCCAATAAATTTTGTTCCACTTCACGATTGTGTCCCACTTGTTGTTGATTCTTGACAAAAAATTAAAATTTTATATCTTTATGTTTGAAGCCTGAAATGTGGCGAAAGGTTGCAAGGTTCAAGGGGGCCGAATACTTTTGCAAGGCACTGTATACCAACCATACAATGACTGAACCATTTTTTAATGGGAACAACGGATAGAAAGTTTTGTAGCTCTGAGAAGATAAATGTCTTTGTGAGTTCAAATAATTTGATATTAAACCCCTCTTAATGTTTTCGTTTTTATACAAATTTTTGTTTAACTAGTAGGTCGCCATTGTTGCTGAGTTTGCATGGTGGTGACGTACCATGGTTACGCTACTGGGCTTCCAGAGTATGACTAGTGACATAAACATGTAAACTGTTCAGCCCTTTCAATTTGTACACGAGAGGAACATTTGATATTTCGGTTGATATTTCACAAAATGACAAGCAAAAGCAAAATGAGCAGGAAAGACGGGATGAGACGAGAGGCGAGTAGGACAAAACTGGTGTTCTGCCAAAATGTGCTACACCAACGAAAATCTACAAGAGGTGAATTTGACATCCAAAGTACTACCGTGCGCTTTCAGCTTGTTTTGTTTAGATGCATACAGACAGAACATACTACAGATGCCTTAAGATAATACTTAAACGTAGTAATATCAAATAAGGATGGTTTCAATATGCTACGTCAGTGATCCCCAACAATCGGTCTGTGGCGCATTTGGTACCGGGCCGCAGAGAAATAATAAATCATTTGTTAACGACTGCAATCTGGCCTGTGACTGTCGCCTTGATACATCAATATCCATGTCTAGTCTAGAGAGTAATCTGAGTAAAACTTTGTGTAGGTCGCCATCTAGTGGTTGGCCGCAATTACTGGTGTGTTTGCAGACCTAAAGCAGCCCAGCGCCAGTCAATGTAAACAGTAACTTTAGCTGCAGTTGTGTGTCTGTGTGTCTTTGGACAGATTTTTGATGGGGAAAAAGTCACTATCCGAGCCTACAACCAAGTCCATTCTGCATAATATGTGGTTAAAAACAAGAAAACGAGGAAACAAAACAGAATACACTGAATGCATCATACCTCATGGCGAACTGTATTGCTAAAGCCAAGAAACCTCATTATACTTGCGAGCACAGATATTTGCCGTTTCAGGAGAGGCCGCTGTTAAAAAAAGGTTGATTCAGCGTATGGTGAGTGACATTTTCCCTGCGCTTAATATTCATTTTCAGCCCCGTTGTGTATTTTATATTTACTGTCAATTTCTACCACACTTTGCCGGTCCGTGAAAAAAAGGCCCATGCCGCACTGGTCCATGGTGCAAAAGAGGTTGTGGACCACTAAGCCTGTCGTGATATGCAATAAGTCAAATTATCGCACGATAAATAAAAATGAGGGCGGAAATTTTCCTGGTTGTGATTAATCAACGCGTGCGTGCGTGTTGATTACATATGAGACTCCAGTAGCTTTCACAGATGTTTATTGGCCATCAACATGCCATGGAATTAAAGTTCAGACATACAAAATAAGGAAACACTTCTATATTAAACATTGTAAAACGTTAGCATTGCTATATTGAGGCTAATGGAAAAAAGACAATGTACTTTAGTCTGCTATAAAACATTGACAGTCTTCTCCACAACGCAAAATTGCAGTTAAAAGGTGACATATCAAACATGAAAACTCACTAGATTAAAGAATTGGCAAGCGATGCGAACAAAACTATTACTGATACAACACGCGTGACAAAAGAGTTGTTTCTTTTTACTGAGTGTAAAGCTTACGGTTAGTGGCTTAGCAAACATGCTTCCAGTGGCGCCTCCAGAAATTTTTCATAGGGGTGGCCAGATGGGGCCACTTAAAATCTTGGGGTGGCCAAAACTAAATGCTATAATTTCAGGTTTTCATTATATTATTGCAGTAAAAAAGTCAGGGGAAAACTATCAGAAAGACTTAAGGACACGGCTACTGATATTCTTTGGTGTATTGTGTAATATTTCATGTTACTAATGATTTAATGTGCATAGTCCGTAACTGTCCAGTCAACATTTTGAGTTCCACAACAAATCTGTTTTATTTTGTGATGTATATATTAGGCATAAGGTGTACATTTAACTAGGGCTGTCAAATGATTAAAATTTTTAAACGAGTTAATCGCAGCTTAAAAATTAATTAATCGTAATTAATCGCAATTCAAACCATCTCTAAAATATGCCATATTTTTCTGTAAATTATTGTTGGAATGGAAAGATAAGACAAGACGGATATATACATTCAACATACTGTACATAAGTACTGTATTTGTTTATTATAACAGTAAATCCACAAGATGGCATTAACATTATTAACATTGTTTCTGTGAAAGGAATCCACGGATAGAAAGACTTGTAATTCTTAAAGGATAAATGTGAGTTTGTATATTGTGACTAAATATTGCCATCTAGTGTATTTGTTGAGCTTTCAGTGAATGATACAGTAGCGACTTAACTGTTCTGCCCAAATGCATGATGGGAAGTGGTGCAACCATGACTTTGTGTGGTGGCTGCAAATGCTATATCTTCTCTGCGTTGGGTACACTACAGGGTGTTAAGAAAAAGATCGACTCCTGTCATTCTTCCCCACGTCGCTTCCCACAATATTTATGGTTGCTGTGGGAGAGATGACAAATCTTTTGCCAATTAAGAGCACCAGTGAACGCTTTTATCTACTCCACTCACTTGACAGTACTGCCTCATATCTCTGTATAGAAGTAAAACGACGCCATTGTAGACTGTTTGCGGCAATGCGTGAATGATTCGTACTGCGAATGCATTAACTGCGATAAATATTTTCACGTGATTAATTTTAAAAAATTAATTACCGCCCGTTAATGCGATAAATTTGACAGCCCTACATTTAACAAAACAAAATAAATGCATTCATTTGGGATGAAATGCATAACTGATGCTACAACAATCTAACGATATACTGGCAAGTGGGGTGGCCAGTGGGGTGGCCAACCAATTTATAGGGGTGGCCGTGGCCACCCCTGGCCACCCCCTGGTGGCGCCACTGCATGCTTCTGGTGAACATTTCAAAATAAAAGCATGTAATGTATAGATTTCTGGAGGCAATTGCATGTACTTCAGATTGTAGACTAAGAATAAATTTAAAATGAGACCCATTATGAAAAATCTGATTGGCAATGATAACACGATGTAATAAATGATAATAATTTGGCTTCAAATTTGTTGCATTAACACTTTTAATGGGCGCTAATTGGCAGACAACAATAATGACAGTGGGTTTCTCACCTATTTCATATTCTTCACCTAACTAGCTTTAAAAAAAAACTCATTATACATTGTGTGTGTGTTTTTTTTAAATAAAAAAAAATTTTTTTTTTTTTAATTTTTAATATAGTTTGTGTTTTATTTAACAAAAACAATTTATTGCATTTGAATAGGTGATTTATTACGATGTATTGTCACTATGTTTGTGGTTGAATAGGTTAAAAACAAATAAAAACAGGCAGTAATATCGCAATAATTTATGAGACCATCTATCGCCAAATACAATGTGTTATCGCGACAGGCCTAGGGACCACTCTGCTAACGTGACTAATGTGGTCAACAGATAAACAATATGCTTTAAAGCTACCACAAGAAAGGGGAATGCTTAAAAGTATGAGAGAGAAACACATACAAAAAGTATTTTGAGGCAATGAAAAGGTAACAAAAGACTCAATAAAAACACAAATAGTATGTACTCGACGCTTTTAACCGATGTGCGCATGTGTTGGACGTCTTGTCGCTGAAGGAGAAAAGATATCGTCATCGCACACACCGTCTAATTGTTTGCATTAGTCTAACACATATATAGTCTAACACATACAAATGGTACAGGTTTTCGTAGGCACCGTCTGTTTGCATTAGTCTAACACACGTAATATAATTAATCAAGAAATAGTATCATTTTCATATTTACGGTAGGACTACACTACTAATATAAAATAAATAGAACACCATAGTTTAATGAGAAGAAATAGAAGAGATACACAATGCCGTCTTATCACAAGATTGACGCACCAACTCTGGCAATCAGCTCTCCCAGCAAACTCCAAGGACAAAGCGCTTTGTCCTAAAACAAGTACAACCAGCCCGGACAGCAAAGTTGATAGCGGGCGTCCCAATCCGCGCACGAACCTAAGCCGCCCAAAACTGGCCACAGAGGGGATGACCCAAAAGCAACGCCCAGAAACGCCTTCGACAAGGCCCGCCTCAGCAAAGACTTTAGAAAGACTGGACACTGAGATAACACAGATTTTTCTGCTCGGAAACATATAGCCTTGTTTTGGATCCAGAATTGTCCCTCCGTCGTCTGGTTTTGCCTTGTTTTTACCATTGTCGACGAATAAATTGTCAACCTGTTTTCGGTGAGTGTTCTTCAAGCTTTTGAAACATGGAGTCAGTACAAAGGGTTAAAATAAGAGGACGCGCGAGATTCGGCCTTCCCGGCGGGCGCGCGCGGGGCAGCGTCGGCCGAGCGGCACTTGTTTTGGTTGGTGCTGTCCGCGGGTGCGTCTGGGCCGGGGAGGCGAATTTCAACACCGCATAGGAAGGAATTGCAGAAGACCGGTTCGTCTAGTGACAGTGACAAACTACGTCGTCACCCCGAGCGTCCATTGCGTGCATAAAACATGGCACCCGCCGTAGGTTAAAACTACTAATTATTATTGATTTTTTAATAAATGGCAATATTTTATGTGTTTCTAATAACCCATTTTAGTAAAAGAACAATTTTGGCTTATTAGAGCCTGCAAAAGTCCGAGGTTCCCCCTTAAGGTGAGCAATAATCCCCGTTGATCCCACCCCTGGTTAATTTAAAAATGTTGTCCTTAAAATCTGTAACTGTCATCCACTGTTTTCTTCTCAGGCCAACTGCATGTCCAATTGCATGGAGAGCCAGGGGAATCCACCGCTTTCCTGGTCCAGCACGAGGTGCCTTTAGAGGAATGGTGTCGAATCACCATAATGTTACAAGGCAGAGAGGTGAGTCGTCTGTTGTTAAAATAATAATGGTATGAATGACTAGTAAAAAGATTCACTGCTGTGTTGCCAGGTGACGATCACCACAGTGTGCTTCGGCAAAGAGGGTAGAACTGTGAAATCAACAGAGAAGAGGTGTGTATGTAGACAACTGAGATAGGAACTATTGCATGAAAAGCTTACCATGAATAACTTTTTCAAATTCAGCCCTTTAAACTAGTTTTGGAAAGAAAATGGAAAAAAATTGGAAGAAAATAGGACTAATAAAATTGTACCGTTTTGGAAATGGCAAAGCAGCTTAATGATATAAGATCCACCATTGGAGCAATTATTAGAAAATGTAAGAAGCTAAACATGACTGTCAATCTCCCTCGGACTCGGGCTCCATGCAAGACCTACCTCGCAGGGTCTCGATGATCCTAAGAATGGTGAGGAATCAGCCAAGTCCTACACAGGAGGAGCTGGTCAGTAACCTGAAAAGGAGCTGGGACCACCACTTCCAAGGTTAATGTTAGTAATATACTAAGAGGTCATGGTTTAAAATTATGCATGGTACTGAAGGTTCCCCTGCTTAAACCAGCACATGTCCAGGCCTGTTTTAATTTTGCCACTGACCATTTGGATGATTCAGAGGAGTCATGGAAGAAAGTCATGTGGTCATATGAGATCAAAATGGAACTCTTTTATCTTAATTCCACTCATAGTGTTTGGCGGGAAAAGAATGATGAGTACCATCTCAAGAACACCATCCCAACTGTGAAGCATGGGGGTGGTAACATCATGATTTTGGGGTGTTTTTCTGCACATGGGACTGAACGACTGCACTGAATTAAGGAGAGGATGCCCAGGGCCATGTATTGTGAGATTTTGGGAAATAACCTCCCTACCTCAGTTAGAGCATTGAAAATGGCTGGTGACTGGGTCTTTCAACAGAACAATGTTGGAAGACCCAAAAAAATATCAAGGTTTTGGAGGGGCCTACACAGTCTTCAGACCTAAATCCAATAGAAAATCTTTGAAGGAAGCTAAAACTCTGTGTTTCTAGGTGACAGTCCAGAAAGCCGATTGATCTAGAGAAGATCTGTGTGGAGCAGTTGTGCAAAATCCCTGCTGCATCTGTGCAAACCTGGTGAAAATTTACAGGAAATGTTTGACCTCTGTGATTGTAATCAAAGCCTACTGTACCAAATATTAACATTGATTTTCTCAGGTGTTCAAATACTTATTTGCAGCAGTATAATACAAATAAATTGTTAAATAATCATAAACTGTGATTTTGGATTTTTTTAGATTGTCTCTCACAGTGGACAAGCACCTACAATGAAAATTTCAAACCCGCCCATCATTTCTAAAAGTGGGAGACCTTGCAAAATCGCAGGGTTTTCAAATACAGTAACAAATTATTTTTACCTCGTTACATTCCACCACTGAAATTTGGT
Source organism: Corythoichthys intestinalis (assembly GCF_030265065.1). Taxonomy (NCBI): domain Eukaryota; kingdom Metazoa; phylum Chordata; class Actinopteri; order Syngnathiformes; family Syngnathidae; genus Corythoichthys; species Corythoichthys intestinalis. The sequence goes on from NC_080400.1 coordinate 12,456,612, forward strand.
AGGCATAAGTAAAGCACACAGCAAATTTTCCAACATGAAAGTTCATGAGCTTGTCTATTAGGGGTAAACTACAAACAAGTATTTTATTTATCAACTCTCTTCAAAGAAGGGTTTTCTCCTTGCACAGGCTCAGTCACGACATCAGACTGAATGACACCGATGGATATTTTGTCATTGGAGGTGGGAGATACATGAAAGGTGTCGAAGGTTACTTTGGACCATCGCTTTACTACAGGAATAGAGTGTTGCCTCAAAGCCCTGTAAGCCAAAATCTAGTGACAACCTACAGTCTCTGACAAAAGTCTTGTCGCTTATCCATTTTGTAGAAACAATTGCTAATAACCTGACTTTTACTTATTCAATTGGTTTCAGAAATGGCTCATATGAAAGCTAAGACCCTTCCAAATGATGTTGAATGTACAAAAATATATTTATATCACTGAAAAAAGATTGATCATTCAAAGTTTTGTCACCTATAGAAAGTTGTGTGAAAATTGAACAAAAAATGTACTTCAAATACAAAAATATGTTACATAAAACAAGCGAATTAACACTGGAAGTCCCGGGTTTTTTAAGGGCTATGAAGAAATACCAGAAAGGTGTCAAATGACCCAGATACCAAACTGACGACTGGGCTTTGTGAAACAATAGACCATTCAAAGAAACAATCAAGCAGCCCCCCCCCCCCCCCCCCACACACACACACACTCCTGTGGCGTCGCTGCCTAGGTGTGAAGCGGTGGTTTCACTCTGGATAGCTGCTATTAGCGTCTTGAATATAAGAAACGGGTGGACTTCTTGGTGGGTCTTGCAAAGGAATTGGCTCACTCTCATGTGGGCGCAAAAAAGGAGCAGAAGGAAAAATTGCTTTGGCAGCAACCTCCAACACCTAGCCCCGCGAAAAGGGCGAAGTGTCGTATGTCACCACATAAAAAATGTTTTGTTTGTTTTTCATTACACCGTCCCTTGTACAGTAGGCAAACTGAAGCTTTTAGAAGATGTAAAAAGGTTGTCCTCCCAATTGCCTGCCTGAGCGGTTCACTGTCCGACAAGCAACAACTGTTTTGTCCAACTGGGCAAGCCTATTCGGAAGAGAGAGAAAACGACCTCTGAAGGTGTTCATTGACTCAGACAACCATCCAATCGCACCTTTCTATCTCCATACAGTTTACACACACATACAGTATATGGGAGACATACTATAAGTCTGACTACGGTATGCTTCCATGCATGAAGTTTAAAAAAAAAAAAAAAACATGACTAGTATGTTCCATCGGTTTACACAGAGGATAAAACTGGAAGAGTTGACGGGACAAGTAAACACTTAAAAAGAAAAGTCACATCCTGTCAGTAGTTTGGTCTATTGTATGGTGGCTTTTTCACCACAACCTGTCTTCTGGGCTTGAAAGTGACAACAGGCCAGCTAGATTAAGTAGTGGTGCTGCGAGATCCAAATTTAATATTTTGTATGACTTACATTGGCTTCGGCAAGGGTTCATACAATTATTGATGAAGTCATCAGGAACATCAAAGAAAGCAGTCTTGCATGCCCCCCAGAGTTCATCAACATTCTTGGGTTTCGTCTTCCATGCGTCCTCTTTCATCATACCCCAGACATGATCAATAATGTTCATGTCTGGTGACTGGGCTGGCCAGTCCTGGAGGATCTTCATCTTCTTTGCCTTGAGGAACTTTGAAGTAGAGATTGAAGTATGCGATGGAGCACCATCCTGCTGCAGAATTTGTCCCTTTTTATGGTTAGGAATGTAAGAGGCAGCTAAGATTTGTCGATATTTCAGACTATTTATCTCTCCGGGTGCATAGAATTAAAAAAACGTGGCATTTGCCAAGGCCCACAGTCTGTCAAAAGGATGGACGCTGGAAAAGTGACAAAAGGTAGATTTTTTTGATGAATCTCCCATTGAATTTCACTACAGTCGCCGCAAATATTGCAGGAGACCTACTTGAGCCCGCATGGATCGGAGATTCACTCAGAAAACGGTGAAGTTTGGTGGTGGCAAAATCATGGTCTGGGGTTACATCCAGTATGGGGTGTGCGAGAGATCTGCAGGGTGGAAGGCAACATAAATAGTCTGAAATATCAACAAATCTTAGCTGCTTCTTACATTCCTAACCATAAAATGGGACAAATTCTGCAGCAGGATGGTGCTCCATCGCATACTTCAATCTCTACCCCAAAGTTCCTCAAGGCAAAGAAGATCAAGATCCTCCAGGACTGGCCAGCCCAGTCACTAACATGAACAGGACGAAAGAGGAAGCATGGAAGACGAAAACCAAGAATGTTGATGAACTCTGGGAGGCATGCAAGACTGCTTTCTTTGATGTTCCTGATGACTTCATAAATACATTGTATAAATTCTTGTCGAAGCCAATGGAAGTCATACAAAATATTAAATTTGGATCTCACAGCATCACTACACTAGAAGTCCCACTGGTGTCCCATTTTGGGACACCCTGGGATCCGCCCCCAAGCCTAGCCTAGCCTAGCCTAGCCTTTTTTTTGTAAATGAGGCCATTAGTTATGCAACGCCGGCCAGATCCCATTTCTGTTTTTCTACTCCTACCCCTTGGCCCTTCAAACGGAGCAATAAGGAGTAGGGCTTGAAATGTTAGCATTACGAATTGGGATACCCCTTCACACTCACGTACGTCATAAGTCCGTTCGGCCAGTTGTTAGGTAACCAAAAGCGACGATAAAAAGTGCACTTGTGCGTTTAGCTAAACTGAAAAACAAAACAAACATGACATAACATTACAATTAGTGGTGCCCTTTGTAGATAATACTGGTCATCATCTGTTAGAATATTATTTGGACGTATCAAGCTTGTTTCATTTAATTTAAGCAAAGCAAACAAAACAAACACTTGCAACTAACGGAAGGGTCCACAATTCATGCACATACAGTAGATGTGGAGCACTAGTTCAGTTTTAATTTAATTTGGTTTCAGATTAGGTGTAATATTTACACCATTGTATGAAACCTGAATGATAGTTTGTTTCTGAACAAAGAGTGGTATTTACAAATCTTGCATGTTTTTTTTCCAGCAATTTCATGTGAAGTGCTTTTCTTTTTACCACCGTTGCTTGGGGTGCTTAGTTGTAGTATATATAAATATCTATGTATATCAATGTATATCCACAGCAAATTGTTAATTGATCTTTTCAAAAATGTTTTTTAACACGTAGAGGGTATTCAAACAAATACATTCGAATAAATTAGAATTATTAAAATACTATTATTTAAATATCCTCAGAAGTTTTGCAGTTTAGTGTCAAGTAATAAGTAAAAGTGCCTGAAAGTAGCCTGACTGAAGAAGATTTTTCGTCCAACCCCCTCCTGAGCTAATGGCTGAATTTGCAAGTAAAGAGAAAGTAGCTTGACTTCGGAAGGGCCAAAACCTGCCAGTTTTCCGAAACTTCCGGGTTCGCGGTGAATCAGTAACAGGCACACTTTTGCTCAATAGACAATGTTTATTGATTAGAAAATGCAGAATAATGATATTATTATTGTTATTGTTATTATTATTATTATTATATGTTATTGATTACGATCCCACAAGAGCAAGCAAACAGATATCAAAAACAAGCAAACAAATGGTAACGTGATGCTAGATTTGAGTTTGTCAATCTCAGAACCCCCGCGTTGCGTTACAGCACAACTAGTTGTCCCTTAGAAATGAAAATTGCTTACCGTGACAAACGAGTGGGAAGCCAACAACACTCCAGTAAAGCGGCAAAGGGGCAAAGCCAGGCGATCCGTACGTGACCCCTGGCGGACTTCACAGGTCGCCCGGAAATGTCCAGTTTTGTAAGGACGCACCCCTCGGAGGTGGAGAGGCCAACTTCCGCCCCTGAGCGGCGCGGCCCTGTCCAATCACAAACATTTAAGCTACTTTTGGTTCAGCCCCCTTCAAAAAGGGCTTTTCACATGGGACAAATGAGCTGTGCTGCAACAGATGCCAACAAATGGTAAATATTATGGGTGCAAAACAAGTTATCTCTATGGGACCCAGGCGTGTAACTATGGGACCCAGGCGTGTCCAAACAAGTTATCTCGTGAGATTCTCAAGCGCGTCTCCTAACTATGGGAACAAGGTGAAAAACAATACAAGTTGTTACAATCTATGTCACAGAAGCAATCATACATCACAAAAGCATAATGTAATATTTTCCCCTATCACTGCCTGACTGGTTTGGCCCTTCCTAAGTCAAGCTACTTTCTCTTTACTTGCAAATTCAGCCATTACCTCAGGAGGGGGTTGGGCGAAACCTTCCTTGCAAACCTGCCTGACTGGTTTGGCCCTTCCTAAGTCAAGCTACTTTCTCTTTACTTGCAAATACTTCTAGTGTTAATTCGCTTATGATATGTAACATTTTTGTACTTGAAGTACATTTTTTGTTCAATTTTCACACTACTTTCTGTAGGCGACAAAACTTTTGTCTTGCCAAAATTTGACCTTCATGTCTTCATTAAATGATAAATCTTTATTTCAGGGAAACAATTATATTTTTGTACATTCAACATCATTTGGGAGGGTCTTAGCTTTCACGTTAGCCATTTCTGAAACCAATTGAATAATTAAAAGTCAGGTTATTAGCAATTGTTTCTACAAAATGGATAAGCGACAAGACTTTTGTCTGGGACTGTATGTTCTGCATCTTATGATCATCGCTCTCCTCCACACACAGTCAGAAGTCTGTCTTCCCGCTGTCATCCGAAAACTGGATCTAACTGGATGGATGGACACCTGTCGAGAACTTTCTCTCCATGTAAGCCAAAGCATACGGTTCTACTCTCTCCTGGCCAAGCAAAACAAAGACTCAGGTAGTAAACCTCTTATTCCAATAGGACATGTTGTCAACATTCCTAAACAAATCTTTTTTTTTCAGCCAACAGTTTGGATGAGTTTGACATTGTGAAACGAAAAGATAAAATGAAGAAGTGTGAGTTGTGGGAAGGGGCGGTTCCGCGATATGTCACCAAAATTGCAAAGCATCTGACTTTCAAGCGTGGTAAGCGTTTTTACATTGACTACACAGTAACTCTGGCATAATACTCCTCAAAACTAAATTAAGCAAACGGATCAATACCCTTCCTACACTGTAAAAAAAATAAAACTTCCTATTGATCATGCTCACTTTTTAAGTAGACATAACTCAAATTCTCTTAAAGTGCCTGTGACACCATAAAGAAAGTCTTAAAAAGCATTAATATTGGAAGGAAAATCATATTTTGAGACGATTTGACTATATACAACAATTTGGCAAAGCGCAGATGATGAGAAATAGGAGTGGGAACCTCTTGGTACCTCACGATATGATACGATTTACGATACAAAATCACGATAACGATCTCACGATATGGCGATACAATGATTATCGATACATTTGTAGAATATCCTAGAATGATTTTCTGACCAACAACTAATAAAGAGAAAAACAAGCTTCTGCTGTGAATTGGAATGAGTTTATCACTAGTAGACGTCCAATCCATTTGAAATGGGAGGGTGGCAGCGAATGAACGAACGTCTATGCCACGTCTATGGCTGTCAGTGGCAGCCAATGCCAGGCAATCAGGTAATTTTGGGCCATTTAAGGTCATTTACAGTGGGGCAAATAAATATTTAGTCAACCACTAATTGTGCAAGTTCTCCCACTTGAAAAGATTAAAGAGGCCTGTAATTGTCAACATGGGTAAACCTCAACCATAAGAGACAGAATGTGGACCCCCCCCCCCCCCCCCCAGAAAATCACATTGTTTGATTTTTAAAGAATTTATATGCAAATCATGGTGGAAAATAAGTATTTGGACAATACCAAAATTTCATCTCAATACTTTGTTATGTACCCTTTGTTGGCAATAACGGAGGCCAAACGTTTTCTGTAACTCTTCACAAGCTTTTCACACACTGTTGCTGGTATTTTGGCCCATTCCTCCACGCAGATCTCCTCTAGGGCAGTGATGTTTTGGGGATGTCGTTGGGCAACACGGACTTTCAACTCCCTCCACAGATTTTCTATGGGGTTGAGACCTGGAGACTGGCTAGGCCACTCCAGGACCTTGAAATGCTTCTTATGAAGCCACTCCTTTGTTGCCATAGCTGTGTGTTTGGGATCATTGTCATGCTGAAAGACCCAGCCAAGTCTCATCTTCAATGACCTTGCTGATGGAAGGAGATTTTCACTCAAAGTCTCTCGATACATGGCCCCATTCATTCTTTCCTTTACACAGACCAGTCGTCCTGGTCCCTTTGCAGAAAAACAGCCCCAAAGCATGATGTTTCCACACCCATGCTTCACAGTGGGTATGGTGTTCTTCGGATGCAATTCAGTAGTCTTTCTCCTCCAAACATGAGAACCTGACGGGCCTGGACGTGTACTTTGTTCAGCAGTGGGACACGTCTGGCAGCGCAGGATTTGAGTCCCTGGCGGTGCATTGTGTTACTGATAGTAGCCTTTGTTATTGTGGTCCCAGCTTTCTGGAGGTCATTCACTAGGTCCCCCCGTGTGGTTCTGGGATTTTTGCTCACAGTTCTTGTTATCATTTTGACGCCACGGGGTGAGATCTTGCATGGAGCCCCATATCGAGGGGGATTGTCAGTGGTCTTGCATGTCTTCCATTTTCTAATAATTGCTCCCACAGTTGATTTCTTTACACCAAGTGTTTTACTTATTGCACATTCAGTCTTCCCAGCCTGGTGCAGGTCTACAATTTTGTTTCTGGTGTCCTTCGACAGCTCTTTGGTCTTGGCCACAGTGGAGTTTGGAGTGTGACTGACTGAGGTTGTGGACAGGTGTCTTTTATACCGATAGTGAGTTAAAACAGGTGCCATTAATACAGGTAATGAGTGGAGCCTCGTTAGACATCGTTAGAAGAAGTTAGACTTTAAAAAAATCAAACAATGTGATTTTCTGTTTTTGTTCCCACATTCTGTCTCTCATGGTTTAGGTTTACCCATGTTGACAATTACAGGCCTCTCTAATCTTTTCAAGTAGGAGAACTTGCACAATTGGTGGTTGACTAAATACTTATTTGCTCCTCTGTGTGAACATGGTGTTTATCACTTTCAATGGCAGTGAATGAGTTACCAACAGAAAATAATTTTGAGCGTCCGTTTTGACGAGGTACAATGCGCTGCTAGCCCTCTCAATCAAAATGGATTGAGTGTCTATCACCATATCGAGCAGAGCATTAGTTAAGATGAACGTGAACGTCATCTTTGCAGGTGGAGGAAGTGTCAGCCCTCAAGCCGTGGGCCGTACACTGTATCACCTGTCGCTTCACAAACTGCGTGGAGGGAGTGAAATGCTAGTCTTGGGTCAGATATTACCTATGCTCCTTAAAGCCGGCTGCTTGGGTAACACTGCAGCTCTGCATATTTCCTCAGTCCTCTACAGCATAGGTCAGGGGGTGGAGAAAGACCACAGTAAGGTCCGTTCTCAGTGGTCATCTTCAGTCACGTGGAGGCGAGTTCATGTAAGTCAATGAAAAACATGGTTTCGCTTAGGCATGGCTGCTGGCCCTGTTGGCGGCCCAGAAGGACCATCGGCTAGCTCTACTGCAACTAGGCCACCTGCACCTTCAGGGACTCCACGGGGTCTTCCCGGATGAGGATGTTGCCTATGCATACTACGCCAACATTGCCAAACAGACCACGCTGGACCGACATAAGCCCTCATCACATCAGGTGATAGTGGGCCCTCAGAAGTTGGTCACTTTTGTAATTTACCAAATAAACTACCCTATTTAATTTTTTTCCTGGACTTCAGGTGTATGTTGAAAACATTTACCTGCATGATGATGAGATCCTCGAACTTCAGACCAATGAACACCATCACATCTTCCAGTGGCTGGAGCATCAGGCGCATCAGGGTGTCCCCGATGCTGAAGTACCCCGACTGTTGTGTTTTGAAGAACAAGCAACACAGACCAAGGAAGTCATACTCCATCTTCATTTTTACAGGAATCCCTGGCTCGCATGCTTTTCTGGGGGCAGCAGGGAGTGTCACCCAACATTGAGGCAGCGATGAGGCACTATGAGCGAGGGGCAGTCAACCTCCAAAACCCTGCTTCCATGTATGACTTTGCTATCGTCCTTCTGCAGGTAAATTTCAAGTTTGTTTTGAGAGGTGAATTCATAGACTTCACTATCAGTTGACAAGACAGCTCTTACAGACATTGCGGCACGGCTACCCGTAGGGGGCCTGGCAAGGCAGAGCGTCGTGACAGCATTCACTGCGATAAACTCAAACTCTAATAGCGGATTTAGGTGGAAACAGGACGGATTTAGGTGGAAACAGGACAAAAGTTTGAGTGCATACAAGCAGGCAAGAGTGTCTCAAAAGTGATTTGGTGGAGGATTCAAGGTAATTATTATATAAAATAGCACCATGCATGCATTTTGAAATGTGAAAAAGAATAAATGAATGGAAAAAATTAGCGTGACTTTAGCTTGAAATATTGACGTAAAATGAATGATAACTGCCCAGTGTCAAGTTCCAATACATATCCTTAGGTAGACATTTATAATATTACCCAAAATAAGGACAGTACAGGAACTCACTTTAGTTGAAAAGCTTGCAAGGAGAAGGAGGGGAAACTGATTATAAGACCCTGATTATAAGACAGCAACCTCTTTTTCAAGACTCAAGTTTGAAAAAAGACTTTTTGAACACCAAATTAATTTCTATACAGAAAATAATTACAGTACATCTGAAACAAATGATTATAACAATATATTTGAGAGAAAAAGCATGTTATTTTGCCTCATTCAAATCTTAATATCTGAACATTTAAATATGTAACCTAAAGTGCAATCACATTCGTAAATGAATGGCTTCTGGTTTTTGAAATGTAAATAAACCAATCTATTGTGATAAAACAACAAAATTGCAATGACTGCATTAACCATCAAAGTGAGGTCTAATTGTAACTTTAGTCTTGAAACAAATCTGAATAAGGAAAAATATTGCAAGAAAATAATGCAAACTGGTTAAACGAGAGAAGCTGAGATCTGTCATGACAGAACATTACTCCTCAAGTTCAGCATTTGCTTCAATGATATCTGGCGCCATCTAGCGTCGTGAATGGTTCTAATGTCTAGACCCCGAATATAAGACGACTCCCACTTTTTCAGTCTCATTTAAATGCAAAAAACACAGTCTTATATTCGGGCCAATACGGTATACGTGTTTTATTTTATGAAACATTTTAAGCTAAAAATGACGAGGGCCAGATAGCCGGCAAGATGTGCTGATGCAATAATGACATCGGAATTCAACCTAAAAAAGTTGTGATTGTGATGCTAAATTTGCTTTTGTTGAGTAGAATTAAGATGATTCTGCACGCTTTCCTCGAGGTATAAGTTTCTGATGTGAAAATTGAGTGATTTATTTATTAGCTGTTGAAAACTTCAAGATTGTCAAAAACTGTCAAAATTGCACAAAATTAAAAAAAATCAAATTTTCGAATCGAAAAGTCAATATTTCGGGTAAAAATGATATGTTAACTATTGCTACTGATCCTGAAAATATAGGTGATTAACTCTGCATTTGGTGATTTTTGTGCATCTAGTGTAAAATCTGAGAATTTTTATAGCGATTTTAAGTTTTGTTATACTTAGATAAAAAAAGAATTAATCGGGATTTAATTACGGAAATGACTGAATTTTCTTATGCCGCTGCTAATGGAGACTCATATACAGTTGGGCAAATAAGTATTTAGTCAAACACTAATTGTGCAAGTTCTCCCACTTGAAACTATTAGAGAGGCCTGTAATTGTCAACATAGGTAAACCTCAACCATGAGAGACAGAATGTGGGGAAAAAACCCCAGAAAATCACATTGTTTGATTTTTAAAGAACTTATTTGCAAATCATGGTGGAAAATAAGTATTTGGTCTATACCAAAAGTTCATCTCAGTACTTTGTTATGTACCCTTTGTTGGCAATAACGGAGGCCAAACATTTTCTGTAACTCTTCACAAGCTTTTCACACACTGCTGCTGGTATTTTGGCCCATTCCTCCATGCAGATCTCCTCTAGAGCAGTGATGTTTTGGGGCCTTCATTGGGCAACACGGACTTTCAACTTTCTCCTCACCCCGTGGCGTCAAAATGATAACAAGAACGGGGAGCAAAAATCCCAGAACCACACGGGGGGACCCAGTGAATGACCTACAGAGAGCTGCGACCACAGAAACAAAGGCTGCTATCAGTAACACAATGCGCCGCCAGGGACTCAAATCCTGCACTGCCAGACGTGTCCCCCTACAGAAGAAAGTACACGTCCAGGCCCGTCGGCGGTTCGTTAGAGAGCATTTGGATGATCCAGAAGAGGACTGGGAGAATGTGTTATGGTCAGATGAAACCAAAATAGAACTTTTTGATAGAAACACAGGTTCTTTTGTTTGGATGAAAAAGAATACTGAATTGCACCATACCCACTGTGAAGCATGGGGCTGGAAACATCATGGTTTGGGGCTGTTTTTCTGCAAAGGGGCCAGGACGACTGATCTGTGTAAAGGAAAGAATGAATGGGGCCATGTATGGAGAGATTTTGAGTGAAAATCTCCTTCCATCAGCAAGGGCATTGAAGATGAGATGAGATGGCTGGGTCTTTCAACATGGAAATGGTCCCAGACACACAGCCAGGGCAACAAAGGAGTGGCTTCGTAAGAAGCATTTCAAGGTCTTGGAGTGGCCTAGCCAGTCTCCAGATCTCAACCCCATAAAAAGTCTGTGGAGGGAGTTGAAAGACCGTGTTGCCCAACGACAGCCCCAAAACATCCCTGCTCTAGAGGAGATCTGCATAGAGGAATGGGCCAAAATACGAGCAACTGTGTGAAAAGCTTGTGAAGAGTTACAGAAAATGTTTGGCCTCCGTTATTGCCAACAAAGGGTACATAACAAAGTATTGAGATGAACTTTTGGTGTTGACCAGATACTTATTTTCCACCACGATTTGCAAATAAATTATTTAAAAATCAACCAATGTGATTTTTTTTTTTTTTCACATTCTGTTTCTCATGGTTGAGGTTTAACCATGTTGACAATTACAGGCCTCTCTAATCTTTTCAAGTAGGAGAACTTGCACAATTAGTGGTTGATTAAATATTTATTTGCCCCACTGTATGCCTAAGGGAGGTGCCTGTTTTGGTTTTAGGTCGTTAGCGGCTTTGGTTTTGAAAATATTTTAAGTTTTTTAAAATAGGCCCCCTACGGAGCGGCTCCGCACCCCGTTTCCCGTCAACTGATAGTGAAGTCTATGGTGAATTATGGTTATCTTTACTGATATAACTCAGAATGCAAGCACAAAACAGCAGAAACCTGGACTTGACTGTGTGGTAACCACGACGTCAGCTGTTGAAATGTTTGCCACCACCCTCTAGTGGCTGTGTTGGGACCTTACTCAAAGTCATGAGTAATTCAGGCTCAACAGTGAGAAGCATAAATTCATAACAACAAAAATATATTTTTTCCCGCTTAAAAGTCAAGGTGCCGCGGCATTTTGATTTTATCTGATGGCATTATTTTCCCCAATATGTAGGGACATGGGGTTGAAAAGGACATTCCCAAAGGTGTCAAGTTCCTGCAAAAAGCAATGGACAAGGTTTGTTATTCATTCATTCCAAGCTTTTTGGATACATTTTTTTCCTTTTTTTCCTGAATAGATCATTTAAAAAAATCTTTCCAGTTATTGAATTGTGCAAGGTTACCATTAATGAATGGCTCATATAACCATTCCAATGGTTCCAATTGTCATTATTTGTTCCTTCAGGGTTTTGTCCCTGCCCTGAGTGCCATGGCCTGGTATTACGAGCGCTTTGAGCAGGACTACAAAAAGGCAGTGGTGCTGTGGGAGCAGGCGGATGTCCTCGGGAACGCTGACGCTGCTCTCAACCTCGGAGTTGTGTACTTGCTCGGGCTTTACCCAGGCAGAGACCCTGACCTGGTAGGAAGATTACTACATCCAGTGCTCAGCACCATTTCCACTTTTTAAGACCATACTTTGTGGTTAATTTAATAATTCAACATCAGCTATTAACCATTGCAGCACGTTTTTGTTCTCTACAATTTGTTCCTACAGTACATGGCCTTCCAGTACTTTCTAAAGGCTGCAAAGCAAGGACACATCAGGGGTGCGGTGGAAGTCGCAGGCATCTGGTCCACTGGGCTTTCCGGTCGTGTCAGTCGCAGTCCGTCGGATGCTGTCTTGTTGGCCCCTTTTTATTTTAGTAAAAATAGTACTTTATTTTCATGACAAAGCACTCTAAAACGTATTTCTACTTGATCACAGATGGGCAAAGTGGGCAGCTGAGCAAAATGGATACCTGGGCCGGCTGCTACGGCAAGCTCTGGATGCCTTTCTGAAACGTGATCTGTAAGTGCATCTTTCTTATTTGAGCAGATTAAAGCAAAGTAAAAGCTAATGCAAATATACAGTATACAGAGGTATGAAGAAGTATTTGAACCTTTTGGAATTTCTCACATTTCTGCATAAAATCCCCATCAAATGTGATCTGATTTTTGTCAAAACCGCACTGATGAAAAAACAGTGTCTGCTTTAACTAAAACCACCCGAATATTAACAGGCTTTCATGTTTAAATGAGGATAGTATGCAAACAATGACAGAAGTGGGAAAAATAAGTAAGTGAACCATCACATTTAACCCATTTCAACCCGCCGGTCACAATAGTGACCAGAAAACAATAATATTTTTTTAAATTATTTTTTTCTTTATTATTGATTACTGAAAGGGGGCAACCCGGTTTGGTAGTTTGCATGTCTGGGGAAAATTCGGGATAAAATGGGTTAATGTTTGCCCCCCCCCCCCCCCCCCGGCCTTTTGGCAGCAATAACTTCAACCAGACGCTTCCTGTAGCTGCATATCAGTATGGCACATCGAGCAGGACTAAACTTGGCCCATTCTTCTCTACAAAACTTCTGTAGTTCAGTCAGATTCCTGGGATATCTGGCATGAATCCCTGTCTTTAGGTCAGTGGTTCTTAACCTTGCTCAAGGTACCGAACCCCACAAGTTTCACATGTGGATTTATCAAACCCTTCGGAATTAGATTATTAAGTTCTTTTTGTCATTCAAAACCATAATGTCTAAGCTAGCAAGCTAATAATGTAGCAAATTCACGTTCAAAATTCTTCTCATTTTGACAGTATGTTTTATAAACAGGTCAAAATTTGAGACCACACTGCCCATTGGTCTGTTGTATTCCCTCATACCAAGTGTGAGTCGACCGTCACCTGAGCAAACCAGTTCCTCCTCCCACAAGATCGAGGACTAATAGTTAAAAGAAATGGATTGAGCCTGTAAATTGGGAGCAAACCAGTCCAAAACCTGGTCTAAACAGCAAATTTGCCTGGATTTAATCAGCGTACAAAAATAGGGCTCTGCATTCCTTTACCTTCGCCGAACCCCCTAGACTTACTCACCAAACTCCTGGGGTTCGCTCGAACCCAGGTTAAAAACCACTGCTTTAGGTCATGCCACAGCATCTCAATGGGGTTCAAGTCTGTATTTTGACTTCGATACTCCAGAAAGTGTATTTTGTTCTTCTGAAACCATTCTGAAGTTGTTTTACTTCTCTGTTTTGGATCATTGTCTTGTTGCAGCATCCATCCTCTTTGTAGCCTCAACTGTCTGACAGACGGCCTCAGGTTTTCCTGCAAAACATCCCGATTAACCTTTGAATTCATTCTTCCATTAATGATTGCAAGTTGCTCAGGCTCTGAGGCAGCAAAACAGCCCCAAATCATGATGCTCCCTCTGCCATGCTTCACGGTGGGTATGAGGTGTTGATGTTGATGAGCTGTTCCATTTTCCCTCCACACATGATGTTGTGTGGTACTCCCAAAAAATTGGTTTCATTAGTCCACAAAATATTTTGCCGAAACTTCTGTGGAGTGTCCAAGTGCCTTTTCATGAACATTAAAGGAGCAACAGTGTTTTTTTTTTTTTTTTTTTTAGACAGCAGTGGCTTCCTCCGTGGAGTCCTCCCATGAACATCATTCTTGGCCATAGTTTTACATACTATTATAGTTGATGTGTGCACAGAGATATTGGACTGTGCCAGTGATTTCTGTAAGTCTTTAGCAGACACGCTAGGGTTCTTTTTTTTTTTAATCTCTGAGTATTCTGCACTCAACTCTTGGCATCGTCTTTGGTGGACGGCCACTCCTTGGGAATGAAGGAACAGTGCCAAACTCTCTCCATTTGTAGATAACATCTCCGACTGTCGACTGATGAACGTCCAGACTTTTACAGATGGTTTTGTATCCTTTCCCAGATTTATACAAATCAACAATCCTTGATCACAGATCTTCAGACAGCTCTTTTGACTGAGCCATGATGCACATCAGACAATGCTTCTCATCAAGACAGTTCTTACCAGGTGTGTGTTTTATAGTGGGCAGGGCACCTTTAAACCACACATCACTGGTTGGGCACACACCTGACTTAAATTGTTTGGTAAAAATTGGTTTCAATTGCTCTTTAAGTCTCCTTAGGCAGAGGGTTCACTTGCTTATTTTACCCCCTTCTATTATTGTTTGCATGCTATCCTCATGAAATATGCAAACCTATAAATGTTCGGGTGGTTTTAGTTAAAGCAGACAGTTTTTTATGGGGCGCCGTTTGTAAAGCAGCACATGCTCAAAATTACGACAACATTTTCTCACATTTAGCGCCAAACAGTGTTTAAAACGTTGTGTGAAATTTTTAGTCACTTTTTTTTGCACATTTACAACATTATTTAGCAACTTAAATATTTATTTTTCAATAAAATTTTTTGGACCTGATTGTTTAAATCCAGAACTAAATATTTAATTTAAATCCTAAATTTATATCCTTTATCCTAAATGCTAAATCTTGAAACGGTTGGAACTCATATTTTTGTGCATGTGCTGCTTTACAAACGGCGCCCCATAGTTTTTACATGTGTGTGATTTTGACAAAGATCATATCACATTGGATGGTGATTTTATGCAGAAATGTGAGAAATTCCAAAAGTTTCAGATACTTTTTCATACCACTGTATAATATAACATGATGTTGTAACAAGACACAATACATTACCTTATGCTCCCATTCCAATACTTTTGAAGTGCTATCTTCTTTCCAGGTTCAGCTCACTGTTCTATTACATGATGGCTGCTGAACTGGGTGTCGCGGTTGCCCAATTTAATGTGGCGTATCTGTGTGATCAAAACAAGGCCAGTTCACAACACAGTTAACTTTCCACACTGTTCCACACTCTTATAGGCTATTTCTGCTGGGTTTATCCACAGGGGAATTTCCTTGAGCCTAGTTTTGCACTAAACTGCAAGAGAAGATATTATAACCTCACAGTCCACAATCAGAAGCCCGACTCTTATGGTAAATTTGGCTAGAGGACATCAAATTGGCAACTACAGTGAGTCGTTAACCTTGTTTGTGAGCAGCAATGCTGAGGATGGGTGACATGTGGTACGGCGGACTTGTAGACGGCCACAAGAGATTGGCATCTGCTGCCGAGATGTACAAACGGGCTGCGCTGAGGAATGATCCACAGGTCACATAGCAATTTTCCTTTTTTTTTTTTTTCATATTAGCACTTGTTTGTGTTTACAAGGATTCTATAAATACCTGTACATTTCCACTTGAAGGGATGGTACAACCTGGGGTTGCTCGTCGAAGAGGGCTACAGGCTACAAATGCCACTGCTCATTGAGCTCGGCCTTGCTCAGTTCTACTCAGAACATGACTTCGAGCTTCAAACTGCTTTGTACAAAAGGTGATCATGTTGAGGAATCATCATTAAAACGTGTATTTAATGGTCTGTCTGCTGACTAATTATTTTCTCTGCTTTGTCTCGCTGAAAGGTGTCGAGATTCTGAGAATTTAGACTCCTACCTGCCCTGCAGCCTGGCTCTCGTCAAAGTGTATCTACAAGTTTATCAAAAGGAATATAGTGCTACGATTAAGGTTTGTGTTCTTAACTTTTCAAGATTTGGGTTTGAAAGCTATTTCTGCCAATGAGTAATATACTTCCTACCTTAAATGCAGGTACAGTGATCCCTTGTTTTTCGTGGTTGACTGGGACCCGCCCCGCGAAAATAAAAAATCGCAAAGTAGAGGTGGGGCTTACTTACATAAAAAAAAAAAAAAAAAAAAAGTTTTTCTTTGCTGTGTTCAATAAATTTATCCAGATTTACCATTATTAGAAAGAGGTACACACAAGGCGTGTTTTCCCTTTTTTTCCCCAAAGTAATAAAAAGAAAAGAAAAAAAAAACTTTATATGTATATGGCGGAAAACACTCAGGTGACTTGAAGTTCCGCTCTGAGACCCCCAATTTAGCCAACTTTCAAAATTGTCCGATATGCATGTGTGATACATCATTGGAAAGCTTAAAATCTCAATTTTCTGGGGAAGAAAAATTTTTGATCAGGAGGGCATTTAAAAAACAAACAAAAAAATTAAACAGCAAAACCCTATCTGGAAGTGAGAGCACGCAAGAACAGAATTACAGACACCATGACTTTATCGAGACATGATCGCGTACTTACTTTGTTTCGAACCAAAAACCATGCAAAAACCAACGTCTTCAGAAGAGGCTTCCTCCTGGGGTGACAGCCATGCACACCAATTTGATGTAGAGTCCGGGGTATGGTCTGAGCACAAACAAGCTGACCCCCACCTCTTCAATCTCTGCAGCAATGCTGACAGCACTCCTGTAACGAGTCACATAACATTTTGGAGGGAAAATAACAAGCAGTAATCAGTTTGGACGTTTAGGGATGTACGTTGTTCCCATGCGGTGTACTCACTTTTGTTACCAGGAGTTTGGATATTAATGGCGTTATTTTGAGTTATTTTGAGGGGAAAATAAATAAACTCTATTATATAAGCTGCACACAGACTACTTTTTAATGTGTCAGAGTTTCATTTTGTCAGGATATACTTAAATATCTGCAGAAATGAGAGGGGTGTAGTCACTTTTGTGATACACTGTGTGTGTATGTGTATATATATATATCTATATATATATCTATATATATATATATAGATATATATATATATATCTGTCAAAATTATTGCGTTAACGGGCGGTAATTATTTTTTAAAATTAATCACGTTAAAACATTTGACGCAATTAACGCACATGCCCCGCTCAAACAGATTAAAATGACAGCACAGTGTCACAATGTCCACCTGTTACTTGTGTTTTTTGGAGTTTTGTCGCCCTCTGCTGGCGCTTGGGTGTGACGGATTTTTTTGGGCTTAAGCACCCTTGAGCATTGTGTAATTATTGACATCAACAATGGCAGGCTACTAGTTTATTTTTTGATTGATAATTTTACAAATTTTATTAAAACAAAAACATTAAGAGGGGGTTTTAATATAAAATTTCTATAACTTGTACTAACATTTATCTTTTAAGAACTACAAGTCTTTCTATCCATGGATTGCTTTAACAGAATGTTAATAATGTTAATGCCATCTTGTTGATTTATTGTTATAATAAACAAATACAGTACTTATGTACTGTATGTTGAATGTATATATCCATCTTGTGTCTTATCTTTCCATTCCAACAATAATTTACAGAAAAATATGGCATATTTTATAGATTGTTTCAATTGCGATTAATTATGATTAATTAATTTTTAAGCTGTAATTAACTCGATTAAAAATTTCAATCGTTTGACAGCCCTAATATATATATATATATATATATATATAACAATATGTAAAAGAAAACAATGATTTGTACATCTATTCATGCATATATCATAACATTTTAAAATAAAATACTGTATTTATTTATTTATTTATTTTTAAATTTTTTTTATTGGAAAAAAATCCGTGATGGACTGATGGTGCGGAGTTTGAAGTGTGAAGTAGCGAGGGATCACTGTACGTGAAAAAAGAAGTAACTTTTTTGTTACTTTGTTTTACCTTAGAGCTACACGTCCAACCACAAAAAAAAAAGAAATATTAAATAGTCCTAGTAATGAATTTTCTTGCTTGTTAATTGTCTCGCCATAATACTGTAATGCACTACTTTTCTATTAACAGTACGTCACCACGATTGTCGCAGCTGCGCCGGTTGTCCTACTGGTCCTCGGCCTCATCGCTCGACGTGCCTTAACTCAAAGCTAAGACACCGGCAACATTCTTAGCCAATTTTGCACATTGGTCATCTTCAAATAATGATGATTGCCCAAACAAATATATGTACAGTACTCTGAGCTTGAGTGTGTCTCCTGCTGTGTTTTCCCTCTGACTTTTAAATCAGGTACCACAAAAAAAAAAAAAAAAAAAAAAAAAAAAAAAAAGCTACAAAGCTCAAGTAGGTAGAGATCCAGCACA